>NC_092336.1:338361000-338706500 GCF_046630445.1 Rutidosis leptorrhynchoides
TAACATTATAATTAATACAATTATTATTATTATTAGTATACTTATTATAAATTAATAATATTAATGTGTGTTATTAATAATCTATTATCGGTAATTTATTTTATGGAATTTAATATAATATAAAGTTTAAACACAGATATACTCTGTATAATATGAAAATACAGTTTTACACTACATATAAATACATATAAATTTATATAATTACACTTTACACATATAAATAAAAATAGGAATTGTAATCAGTGTCCATCATTCTCAAACTGTAGTCAAGTTGTTTCCTGTCTAAATCCACTACAATTTGATTCCCAATTTTATCACAAACTAACAAAAGTTGTTAAAGGAGATTGGAGTTTTTTTTTATTATCTTTCTTATTTAATTAATATGATCGTACCAATTAAGCTAGCAAACAAACGATGATTTAGTACATTAACTGTAATCATATCAGTAATATCTAAATAATGCTCCTCTAGTGCAATCAGGATGAAAACAACAAAAATCAAAATCTATTTTTTTAGAAAACTGCACGGCACCTCTGTTTTATTTCTCTTTTTCAACTCGATCGAATTCGAAACAAATTCCAAAATGTAATAACGAGGTTTTGTTAGGAATTGTATATGTAAACTTCCTGTAAAGTTTCAGAGTTCAATTCATCGAATTGAATTCTAATTTTGGGAGTCAAACTTTATTATCAAAAAGTCAAAACAGTGTTCATCGATCAAATTAACGTTATCTGTTGAATTTCAAATCCAATTAACGACTTGGGAAGTTTATATGAATGTTATAAAACTTATTTTGTGTTGAAAGTTTTACCCAAAACGATCTCGTTTGCGAAATCAAATTTTTTTTTTTGGTACAGCGTCGAACACAGCAGATTCCTTTTTCTTAATTTTTTTTTCTTTCTTCTGTTAATTTAAGATTAATAGCATAGGACGTTTGTAATTATAAATCTAAGTCTTTATTCAATCTGTATTTCACAGTTATGTTATGGAGAGTGAGTTGTTTCAGTTTTAATGTAAAGAAGATGATGAGAATAGAAAACAGGTTATAAATATTTCGGATAGGTTAATATCAGAAATACTGAAATGGACAAGTGGTAAAGTGGTGTGTCGGGTTAACGAAGGGTCAAGGGTTCGAACCCTGGCGACATCAACTGTCATTTATTTTTGGAACAAATTCTTGTAAGGTAGTCTTTTGTTATCTATTATTATTATTATTATTATTATTATTATTATTATTATTATTATTATTATTATTATATGATTGTTAGTGTTATCATTATTATTGTTATCATTAATGATATAAACATTATTATCATCACATGTATAAGTAATATAATATTTATCATTATTATTATTATAAGTAGCAATCATATTAATCTTAGTAGTAATCTTATCATTTTATGTATCATGACTATTATTATGATTATAATTATTATTATTATTATTATTATTATTAGTATTATTATTATTATTAACAAAATTACCATTACTATTATTACCATTACCATTTTGTTATCATGTTGACATTATTAATGAAGATATTAATATTATTAAAAGAGTCAGTATTATCAAAATTATTATTTTCGTTACCATTACCATTAAATGATTCATTTTATTAAAAACTACTAATATATTCATTATTATGATATTTATTATAAAAACTATCATTAACATTATCATTTATAGAATTATTAATACTATTATCATTATTAATAATATTAGTACTATCATTATTATTATTATTATCACTTAAAATATTATTTTTTTAAATACTATTTTTAACAAATAAATGATACTTATATATATATATATATATATATATATATATATATATATATATATATACATAAATATATATAATACATATAACATAACGAAATTTAATATTTTAATGTACAAAACGAATATATGAAACATATATATATATATATATATATATATATATATATATATATATATATATATTATTAATATAAAAAGGATATAACTAATAAATTATATATGTATTTGTTTGACTACAATTATATATTAATAATTATACAAATGATATAGGTTCGTGAATCCGAGGCCAACCCTGCATTGTTCAGTTGTTCAATGACGTCATATGTATTTTTACTACAAAATACAGTATTGTGAGTTTCATTTGCCTTTTTACCCTTTATATTTTTGGGCTGAGAATACATGCGCAATTTTTATAAATGATTTACAAAATAGACACAAGTACGTGAAACTACATTCTATGGTTGAATTATCGAAATCGAATATGCCCCTTTTTATTAAGTCTGGTAATCTAAGAATTAGGGAACAGACACCCTAATTGACGCGAATCCTAAAGATAGATCTATCGGGCTCAACAAGCCCCATCCAAAGTACCTGATGCTTTAGTACTTCGAAATTTATATCATGTCCGAAGGAGGATCCCGGAATGATGGGGATATTCTTATATACATATTGTGAATGTCGGTTACCAGGTGTTCAATCCATATGAATGATATTTTTGTCTCTATGAATGGAACGTATGATTATGAGAAATGGAAGTATGAAATCTTGTGGTCTATTAAAATTATGAAATGATTATTTATGTTAAACTAATGAACTCACCAACCTTTTGGTTGACACTTGAAAGCATGTTTATACTCAGGTACGAAAGAAATCTTCCGCTGTGCATTTGCTCATTTTAGAGATATTACTTGGAGTCATTCATGACATATTTCAAAAGACGTTGCATTCAAGTCGTTGAGTTCATCAAGATTATTATTAAGTCAATTATAGATAGATATATTATGAAATGGTATGCATGCTGTCAACTTGGATGTGATGAAAGATTGAATTTTCAAAAACGAATGCAATGTTTGTAAAATGTATCATATAGAGGTCAAGTACCTCGCAATGTAATCAACTATTCTGAATCGTTTATAATCGATATGGATTTCGTCCGGATGGATTAGGACGGGTCTTCACACAAGTGGTAACATAACTCATTTAAGAGTCTTAGATGGATGATGAACCAAGGTTACATCATATCCTTAGTCTTAACACAATTACAAGTCCTATTTACAAACAAAGTTACAATCTTTACATCAATCAAACAAGTATGAACATGATCTAAGTCAAATGAAGTGATGGAACCCTAAGCTAGAGAGCTTGGATCCCTTTCACACAATTTATAAGGTCACAAAGCTAGAAAGCTTGAACCTTTAGTTTTCTTGAAGATCTAGAAGCATAAAGCTTGGATCTTTAAGTTTCATGAAGACCATAAACACAAGTTTTAATCTTTATAACATAACAACAAGATCATAATCTAGAAAACTTAGATCCAACAACAAGATATGAAGATTCAAGCTAGAAAGCTTGCATCTTGGTTGTTCTTGAAGATCTTGAAGCATAAAGCTTGGATCTTTAAGTTTCATGAAGACCATAAACACAAGTTTTGATCTTTATATCAAAACAACAAGATCATAAGCTAGAAAACTTAGATTCAACAACAATATATGAAGATTCAAGCTAGAAAGCTTGCATCTTGGTTGTTCTTGAAGATCTTGAAGCATAGAGCTTGGATCTTTAAGATATATGAAGATAACAAACAAAAGTTTGAATCTTTTTAACAAAACAACAAGATTAAAGTAAGAAAAATATAGATCTAAAAAGTTGGTGAAGATTCAACGCTAGAAAGCTTAAATCTTCCATGTTCTTGAAGAATTCATGCTTGAATCAACAAGATATAATCAAGATCAAGGCTAAAGAGCTTGATCTTCCATGATGATGATGATACACGAATTAGAAAGGGGAAAGAAGAAGAAAAAGATCAAAAACTTACAAGTGAGAAATGCTAGAAAGGAAGTAAGAGAGTAAGTGTGTGTGAAATTCAAATGAGAGCATGTGTAAAATGAGAGGAATATGGCTAGTATTTATAGGCTAAATATTGACATGGATTGATGAGGTGGAGGGCCTCTTGGTCGTGATTTTCAAGGGGGAGGGGAGGAGACACCATTTTGCTTTTTGGTTAGTGGTTATCTAAAGCATGTACTTATGCTAGAATCTCATGTAACAATATGGATAATCCTTATCCAAATGCTAGTATGACTTATTAATTAATTTATTTTATTTATTTTATTTATTATGGGTCACTAGTAATAATACTTGGGCTAATTAATTGGGCCACTAGCTAGTGTAGGGTGGGCTAAGGTCCAACAAGGTAGAAAGTCCAACAAGACTAACTATTGTGATCTAGTAAATAATTAATTAAAATTAAGCATCCAAAAACCCAGGTAATTATTATTATAAAATAATAATTAATTTTTCGCAGTCATAATATTCCGGTTACGACAAAAGTCAAACGTGTGCGCAGTTCGTGATTTATTCGAAACGTTAAATAACATTAACGGTTATAAAAGCATCCGGTGAACAAGTTAAGTATCCTACGTACTCTAAGGCATGTTTTAACATATAATTGGTAGTAAACCACGTATATCAAGTTTCCAGAGTATAAAGTAACACAGTACGCACAAAATCGTTGTTTCGCAAAAATACAAGGCACGAAAGCAAGTCGAAAAAGTCGGGTCGTTACAGATGAAGAGCACGAAGAACATTTGAAGTTGGTGCTTGATTTATTGAGGAAAGAATAGTTGTACGCTAAGTTCTCTAAGTGTGCTTTCTTGTTAAGAGAAGTTCAATTCCTTGGACATATTGTTAGTAAACAGGGAATACAAGTTGATCCTGCCAAGATAGAGGCAATTGAGAAGTGGGAAATCCTGAAGACTCCTGAAACGACCCGTCCTAATCCATAAGGATGAATACAATAACATATGGTTACATTGCGAGGTATTTGACCTCTATATGATACATTTTACAAACATTGCATTCGTTTTTAAAGACAAACTTTCATTTCATCGAAAGTTGACAGGCATGCATACCATTTCATAATATCCAACCTATAAATGACCTAATCTATCATTTACTTAATAATAATCTCTATTGAACTCAATGACTTGAATGCAACGTCTTTTGAAATATGCTATGAATAACTCCAAGTAATATCTTTAAAATGAGCTAATGCACAGCGAAAGATTTCTTTAATACCTGAGAATAAACATGCTTTCAAGTGTCAACCAAAAGGTTGGTGAGTTTATTAGTTTATCATAAACCATCATTTCCATTATTTTAATAGACCACGAGATTTTAGATTTATAATTGTACACATAACCTGAGTACAAAATAGTACGCATAACCTGCGAATTAAAAATCATTCATATGGTGAACACCTGGTAACCGACATTAACAAATGAATATAGAATATCCCCAATATACATGTACACTCATCTGTATATAAAATCGAAGTGCTAAAGCATCCGTAACCCGGATGGGACGTGTCAAAGTCCATAGATCTATCTTCAGGATTCGCGTCAATCTGGGGTCTGTTCCCAAATTCTTAGGCTACCAAGCTAAAAGGGTGATATCCAGTATAATAATTCAACCATAGAATGTAGTTTCAAGTACTTGTGTCTATTCCGTAAAGCAGTTATAAAGGTAGCGCATGTATTCTCAGTCCCAAAAATATATATAAAAAGGGAGTAATGAAATTCACAATACTGTATTTCGTATTAAAAATACATATGACAGCATTGAACAAATGCAAGGTTGGCCTCGGATTCACGAACCTATATCATTTATATATATATATATATATATATATATATATATATATATATATATATATATATATATATATATATATATATATATATATATATATATATATATATATATATATATATATATATATATATATATATATATATATATATATTTGTGATATCGTTTTATATTAATAACTTGTATGTTTCATAAATGTATTCATTTTATGTACCTTAAATAAATAAAAATATAATTATATTATATGTATTAAGTATAGTTTTATATAACTAATAGTTACTTGATAAAATAATATTAATGTAAAAAAATATTAATAATAATGATAATAAAAATAATAATGATAATAATAATACTAATAATAATAATAACTATGATAATAATAACTTTACTACTAATGATAATAATGATAATAATAATAATAATAATAATTATAATAATAATAATAATAATAATAATAATAATAATAATAATAATAAGTAATCTACCTCAAAGAAGTAGCCCTTTAAAAAAATGCCCAAGTCCGGATTTGAACTCGCGACGTCCCGCTAACCCGATAATATCCTTAAACTCATAATCACCACATCATATTCATGTCCATCATCCTAACTTAATATCATCATCTTTAACATGTACGTACCGCATCATCACTATTTCTATTAACCTGGCCCAGCCTTCTTCGGCCCAACAACAGAAAGTCCACGGCCCGACAAGCTATATTATCTAAGCCCACTAAGTAATTAGCCTAAGTAACCTTAAAGGTTTTCAGTCCAACAATCCAAATCATAACAACCCCAAATTGCCTCACTTGTTCCAATACTAAAGAAATATAATACGGCCCAAATGAAACAAGTAAATACACATGTATAGCAGGCTGTTCGGATAAGCAGTCCAACAAGATAGAATTTGATCTTGGCCCAACTCTATATATGTATTGGTTAATTAAATTTAAAGGTGCTGATGAACGTGGGATGGAGTATCCAAAAAAATACGTCCCTATCCTGATTATTTTGAAAAAATAAATGGATGTCCCTTTATTGTATAAAAATTTTACCTTTATAATCCTACTAGTGAAAAGGTGTGTGGGTGTCAGTCCAATGAAAGAAAAAGGATTTACGGCCCTTGTTTATCAAAACTTCCCATCGGTTTCTTTTTCTTTAATAATCAATAAGTGGGGTTCGGTTTATATTATTAATACGTAACAGAAACTAATCAACTTGCAGCTGTCTTAATCGATTACTATAGCTACATGAATGATTTAAAAAGATGATGGTGTTTTGTTTTGTTCGATCAGGAAGAAAGTATACAAGTTTCTCATCATCTTTACACTTATTTTTACTGTTTCAATAAAAACAATAACAACAGCGAAGTAGTAGCATGTCCATGACGGTTTCGAAGGTGGTTTCAAATTGAATAGAAACAAAAAGTAACAGCAGCTGGCTAGTTGCAGTTTTATGGTGATGGTCATGATATATGGTGGTGTTTCAAAATAAAGTGATGGTTTCGAACGGTAATGCAGCAGCAAAATAATAGTGTAGCAGTGAAACTAACGATCGCGTTGAGCTTGAAATGGTGATGGGTGTAACCGGACCGTTTGTAAACCAAAACTATAGTAGTAGTAACTTGATCAAGCTTAGATGCATAAAAGCAAGTGTTTATGTTTGTTGTTCGAAAAAGAAAAAATATAAGTATATATAAAGAGAACAAAACAATATGCGGCAGTAGGACACCACCATCATCATGTTCTATTAATATTTGAATGGTTGGTTCGTGAAATGAAAGAAAGAACAGAAAGATTGTAAGTAATGAGTTTTGTTTTGTGGTGTTCGATTGGTGATCAAATGGGTTATTCTAATATGGGTTCAATTCCGGGTCTACAACGAAATATGAGACAGAAAACAGAAAATAGATGCATCGTAGCAACAGCTAGGTGACGGTTTGGAGTGGTGATTGTATATGGTAGCATGGTGGTGGCGTGTTTGTGATTCGAAAGAAAAATAGAATACGAAAAGAAAAACAATACTAAGTTGATGGTGGTGGCTCGTGAGGTGGTTATGGGGTGTTTGGTTCGACAGAACAGTAGCAATAACAACGAAGTTAGGTGATGGTGATTTTCGTGGTCTTTGTCGACATCCAAACAGCATGACAGTAACACATCAAGTAAGTTGCAAAAGGAGAAAGAATGGTGTTCATGTTTGATGGTTTCTCGGTTCTATTTTAACCCGAACAAGAATAGCAATGGACGGACAAGATGATTTGGTCGTGGTTCCAAAAACAACAAGTGGTGTTTGGTTGTTCTTGGTGGTGATAGGTGGTGATGGAAATGAAATATAAAAAGTGATGAAAGAGTCGATTAACTAACAAATGGGTTTATGTTCTATAGTGCAGTGTATGTAATTGCATACATAGAGAAAATGAATCCAAATTATGTGACATATAATATATATATGTAAAATAAGATATGTGGAATCCAAAATTATTACATGTATGTCTTATTATGCACTTAATTAAGTCCGTGATTATTAATTTGGATTTAACCTGTAGACACAAATTAGGGATAGTCTTTCGTACTCCGTTGTTAAATCAGTGGCGAAATAAAAGTATCTGAAAAATCCCATATTTTTAAATTAATTAACTTTATTTATTTCAGTCATTTTGATATAAAATTTGGTCATTAACTATTAAGTAAAAATTACATTAGTTATTCACTCCCAACCACGAGTAAAATATAAAAAGTTTTAAAATTCAACAAATAGATACTAAATATATTTTTAATAAGCTTATAATTTATATAACTCATTTTCGGATCACCGTTTATTTTAAAATCATATAAGTTTTTTTTAACGCGTTTACTATCAATCGAATGACAATTGAGCGTTACCTTCGTTTACAAAATAATTTCGAAATCACAAAATATATATTCTATATACTTTATTTATATATATACTTTTTGAATAATATTTATTATATATTATTATTATTTTACATTATTAATTCTAACATCAACAGCATATAATATTTCAAATTATATTTTCAATTATTATATATATATATATATATATATATATATATATATATATATATATATATACACGCATATCTATTTACAAATAGTTGTTCGTGAATCGCCAGGAATGGTCGAAGGTCAATTGAAATAGTTCAAAATTTACGAGACTCAACATTACAGACTTTACTTATTGTGTCAAAATCATATAAAGATTAAGTTTAAATTTGGTCAGAAATTTTCAGGTCGTCATAGTACCTACCCGTTAAAGAAATTTCATCCCGAAATTTGAGTGACGTCGTCATGACTAACGATAAAAATGTTTTCATGATGAATATGAGTTGATAAATATATTTTTATCATCAGTGAGTAATATAGGTAAAACAATTTGATTTCATGAAGAGTACGAGTGAAGCTATCATAAAAGAGTGAAATGAATAAATGCATGTTCGTCTCAATTGGTGACGTAGTCATGGTTGATTTCCGAAATTCAAGGAATTTAGAGATAATCTTCGAAATCTATAAAAGATTTGATTTGTTAAATTACCAGAATTACTGAGGACGGAACTATCAATAATATAATTTCTTGATATGTTCAGAGATTTAGCAGAATGAAAGAGTTGTGTAGCATGGTTCATGATGACGGTATGATCTGTGAATCATCATATTCCAATACAACTTCAGCATGACTTACTGTAATATAATCACGTTGGCCAAGTGTCATTATATTATACTAACTCATGCTTCAATTCTCTAAACTTCTCTCCAGAAGCCATTCATAATTCAAACTCGAATTTTACAGAGAGATAGAAACTAAAACAGTTTCTTTTATGATGTAATACCGATAGCACGAAGAGATAGATAATTTCGGACAAGAATAATTATGAAAATATCCTCAGAAATATCGAAGATATTTATGATGATATTTTGGAATTTCTAAGATCGAAGATTGATGAAGAAAATTTTCCGTAAGATTTTAACATGAGTACGGAGCAAGATATTCTATAAAGATTTCATCGGATCCAGAATTACCTAGATTCTTTGAATATAGGGTTTGGTCCTTGTATTTGTCATTGGTCTCCTTCATGATTAGCTCAATCCATTTTTCAGTACCAAATTTTCTATCGAGCGTTCCCAACATTCCCTTATTTATTATCAAACTTTTGGCCATTTAGACCATCTACAATTTTGCTATTTCCTCTGCATTTAATGCTACCATATTTGAATCATCGGTTATCAATCAGAGGTGGTTTCAAGAGAATTGTATTTTTAGATGATTAAACGCTGATTGTAATCGTCAAGATATAAGGGATGTTTAAGATGATTCAAGTGGCAAACTTGAGGAATTATTTAATTGTAGTAGGTGTAACTTATTAACGATATTTTAAGTCAGCATGTTATAATTAATATTTCCTACTCTTTTAACACTTCTAATTGTCCAAGGTTAGTAGTCCAATGGTTGTAATCCAATATATAATCTTAGAATTTAAAATATTTAAGATCTGAAGATGATGAAGAAAATTTTACGTAGTTAATTAATTGGTTACTAATCAATTTTAGTTTATTCATTATTTTCTTCGTTATGCCACTTGTCAAATCTTGACTTGGATTTTGATCGGCAGAAACTTGTATATGAAATTAAATTAGAATGAAAATGGTTATTCTTTGGTGAACGAATACGTATATCTGTGGTTGTATATAGGATAGTAAATGACTTGTTGAATCGGATTTGAAGAATGTACAGTGTAATATATTAATGTGAAATCTGAATATTTTTAGGGTATTACCTACCCTTTAAAATATTCTCATCATTAATAATTTGTACAGAAGAATTTTTAATTACGATCTTTATGAAAATATACTTACATATGTATTTTCTTCAGATGTAATCATGGATTTAATGACTCAATAAGATATTAATCTTATTTGAATTACCGTTAGAACGAGAATACATAATCTTTAAGACTTTAGAGATTACATAATCGCCATGTAGAACGAAGATAATCGATGTAGATTGATATGTAGAACAAAGATAAAGTAGATAGAATGATAGGTAGAACGAAGATTATGCTTGGGGTACAGATGGTGATGTCAAGGCTGGTGATGTGGATGTTGCTGTCGGTGGTACAAGTGCTGTTGGTGCTGAGGCTGGTGATGATGTAGGTGTAATAAGTATAGCTTGTAAAACACGCACCATTCTTGTCAGAGTTTCTATCCTACTCTCTATCATTCCTATCCACCCACTCATCTGATTCGATAGATCTTGATTATCAATTCGAAGTTTCCTAACTTCTTCTAATATTCCCCTTCGATTGGTATTCGGAAGTAGAGGTTGAATATTTTATGAGATTGCAGTAATGCGACCTTCGAGGTGGAAAATTTTGGCAAGAAGGGTGAAAATAGTGTTTCGCATAGGTTCACCGGTGAGTACATCGTGTTCTCCAATGTTAGGAGGTAAGTTTGGTTCACAGTAGGGTTCGCCTTCTTCATTTCTCCATCGAGTGAGTAAATCTCGGACCCACCCCCATCTCCTCCAGAAAGAAAAATGGCTAAACGGTGGAGACACTTCGGGTTCATTGACTTCGGAGTTTACTTTAATATACATTTCGAAATTGCTTCCGGAACTAATGGAATCCAAGCTAGGTGTAGGATCCATCTCTCACGATCAGTTAAAGGATTTTGATATGAAATGACTTTCGGATATCGAATGATATTCTAATTACATAGAATACCTATATATATAATACAGAAGATCCCGTAATTTACAAAGGAAATTAAGGAAACGTGTTAGACAAGGTCTAATGTGATAGGATATGAATTTGTCTATAAATCATCTATGCAATAATTGCAATAAGACGTGTCGAGACTGAAAATGATAGGTAGATATTTTTCGACAAGAAATGATAAGCAAAACATTTTGACATGCAGCTAAGGTCGAAGTCCAGACTCACTAATGCATCCTAACAACTATCAGTTAGACACACTAATGCAAGACCTGGTTCGCTAAGACCACCGCTCTGATACCATCTGAAACGACCCGTCATAATCCATAAGGACGAATACAATAACATATGGTTACATTTCAAGGTATTTTACTTCTATATGATACATTTTACAAACATTGCATTCGTTTTTAAAGACAAACTTTCATTTCATCGAAAGTTGACAGGCATGCATACCATTTCATAATATCCAACCTATAAATGACCTAATATGTCATTTACTTAATAATAATCTCTATTGAACTCAATGACTTGAATGCAACATCTTTTGAAATATGCCATGAATGACTCCAAGTAATATCTTTAAAATGAGCAAATTCACAGCCAAAGATTTCTTTAATACCTGAGAATAAACATGCTTTCAAGTGTGAACCAAAAGGTTGGTGAGTTCATTAGTTTATCATAAACAATCATTTCCATTATTTTAATAGACCACAAGATTTCAGATATATAATTGTACACGTAACCCGAGTACAAAATAGTACGCATAACCTGCGAATTAAAAATCATTCATATGGTGAACAACTGTAACCGACATTAACAAATGCATCTAGAATATCCCCAATATACAGGTACACTCATCTGTATATAAAATTAAAGTACTAAAGCATCGGTAACCCGGATGGGACATGTCAAAGTCCATAGATCTATCTTCAGGATTCGCGTCAATTTGGGGGTCTGTTCCCAAATTCTTAGGCTACCAAGCTAAAAGGGTGATATCCAGTATAATAATTCAAAAATAGAATGTAGTTTCAAGTACTTGTGTCTATTTCGTAAGACAGTTATAAAAGTAGCACATGTATTCTCAGTTCCAAAAATATATATAAAAAGGGAGTAATGAAACTCACAATACTGTATTTCGTAGTAAAAATACATATGACGGCATTGAACAAATGCAAAGTTGGCCTCGAATTCACGAACCTATATTATTTATATATATATATATATATATATATATATATATATATATATATATATATATATATATATATATATATATATATATATATATATATATATATATATATATATTAACACATATAATTGTATTCGAACAAATGTATATATATATGTTTATTTGTGATATCGTTTTATATTAATAACTTGTATGTTTCATAAATGTATTCATTTTATGTACCTTAAATAAATAAAAATATAATTAAATTATATGTATTAAGTATAGTTTTATATAACTAATAGTGACTTGATAAAATAATATTAATGTAAAAAAATATTAATAATAATGATAATAAAAATAATAATGATAATAATAATACTAATAATAATAATAACTATGATAATAATAACTTTACTACCAATGATAATAATGATAATAATAATAATAATAATAATAATAATAATAATAATAATAATAATAATAATAATAATAATAATAATAATAATAATAATAATAATAATAATAATAATAATAATAATTATTATAATAATAATAATAATAATAATAATAAGAGTAAGAGTAATAAGTAATCTACCTCAAAGAAGTAGCCCTTTAAAAAAATGCCCAAGTCCGGGTTTGAACCCGCGACGTCCCGCTAACCCGATAACATCCTTAAACTCATAATCTCCACATCATATTCATGTCCATCATCCTAACTTAATATCATCATCTTTAACATGTACGTACCGCATCATCACTATTTCTATTAACCTGGCCCAGCCTTCTTCAGCCCAACAACAGAAAGTCCACGGCCCAACAAGCTATATTATCCAAGCCCACCAAGTAATTATCCTAAGTAACCTTAAAGGTTTTCGGTCCAACAATCCAAATCATAGCAACCCCAAATTGCCTCACTTGTTCCAATACCAAAGAAATATAATACGGCCCAAATGAAACAAGTAAATACACACGTATAGCAGGCTGTTCGGATAAGCAGTCCAACAAGATAGAATTTGATCTTGGCCCAACTCGATATATGCATTGGTTTATTAAATTTAAAGGTGCTGATGAACGTGGGATGGAGTATCTAAAAAAATACGTCCCTATCCTGATTATTTTAAAAAAATAAATGGACGTCCCTTTATTGTAGAAAAATTTCACCTTTATAATCCCACTAGTGAAAAGGTGTGTGGGTGTTGGTCCAATGAAAGAAAAAGGATTCACGGCCCTTGTATTATCAAAACTACCCATCGGTGTCTTTTTCTTTAATAATCAACAAGTGGGGTTCGGTTTATATTATTAATACGTAACAGAAACTAATCAACTTGCAGCTGTCTTAATCGATTACTATAGCTACAGGAATGATTCAAAAAGATGATGGTGTTTTGTTTTGTTCGATCAGGAAGAAAGTAGACAGGTTTCTCATCATCTTTACACCTATTTTTACTGTTTCAACAAAAACAATAACAATAGCGAAGTAGTAGCATGTCCATGGAGGTTTCGAAGGTGGTTTCAAATTGAATCGAAACAAAAAGTAACAGCAGCTGGCTAGTTGCAGTTTTATGGTTATGGTCATGATATATGGTGGTGTTTCAAAATAAAGTGATGGTTTCGAACAGTAATGCAGCAGCAAAATAATAGTGTAGCAGTGAAACTAACGATCGCGTTGAGCTTGAAATGGTGATGGGTGTAACCGGGCCGTTTGTAAACCAAAACTATAGTATTAGTAACTTGATCAAGCTTAGATGCATAAAAGCAAGTGTTTATGTTTGTTGTTCGAAAAAGAAAAAATATAAGTATATATAAAGAGAACAAAACAGTATGCGGCAGTAGGACACCACCATCATCATGTTCTATTGATGTTTGAATGGTTGGTTCGTGGAATGAAAGAAAGAACAGAAAGATTGTAAGTAATGAGTTTTGTTTTGTGGTGTTCGATTAGTGATCAAATGGGTTATTCTAAGATGGGTTCGGTTCCGGGTCTACAACGAAACAGGAGACAGAAAACAGAAAATATATGCATCGTAGCAACAGCTAGGTGACCGTTTGGAGTGGTGATTGTATATGCTAGCATGGTGGTGGCGTGTTTGTGATTCAAAAGAAAAATAGAATACGAAAAGAAATACAATACCAAGTTGATGGTGGTGGCTCGTGAGGTGGCTCTGGGGTGTTTGGTTCGACAAAACAGTAGCAATAACAACGAAGTTAGGTGATGGTGATTATCGTGGTCTTTGTCGACATTCGAACAGCATGACAGTAACACATCAAGTAAGTTGCAAAAGGAGAAAGAATGGTGTTCATGTTTGATGGTTTCTCGGTTCTATTGTAACCCGAACAAGAATAGCAATGGATGGACAAGATGATTTGGTCGTGGTTCCAAAAACAACAAGAAAGTGGTGTTTGGTTGTTCTTGGTGGTGATAGGTGGTGATGGTAATGAAATATAAAAGTGATGAAAGAGTCGATTAACTAACAAATGGGTTTATGTTCTATAGTGCAGTGTATGTAATTGCATACATAGAGAAAATGAATCCAAATTATGTGACATATAATATATATATGTAAAAGTAAGATATGTGGGATCCAAAATTATTACATGTATGTCTTATTATGCACTTAATTAAGTCCGTGATTATTAATTTGGATTTAACCTGTAGACACAAATTAGGGATAGTCTTTCATACTCCGTTGTTAAATCAGTGGCGAAATAAAAGTCTCTGAAAAATCTCATATTTTTAAATTAATTAACTTTATTTATTTCAGTCATTTTGATATAAAATTTGGTCATTAACTATTAAGTAAAAATTACATTAGTTATTCACTCCCAACCCCAAGTAAAATATAAAAAGTTTTAAAATTCAACAAATAGATACTAAATATATTTTTAATAAGCATATAATTTATATAACTCATTTTCGGATCACCGTTTATTTTAAAATCATATAACGATTCAAACAAACCTTGCAAGGCAGATTCTTGAGGCATAACAAGAAGCCTTAAAGGAGGAGAATTTTGTGAACGAGAATGTCAGAGGCATGGCTAAGAAGTTTGAGGTACGATCAGATGGTACTAGATATTTTGCGGGACATCTTTGGATTCCGAAGTATGGTGATCTGCGACAACTTGTTTTAGATGAGGCTCATAAGTCTAGGTACTCTATTCATCATGGTTCAGGAAAGATGTATCATGATCTTAAGGAGCTGTATTGGTGGCCTAATTTGAAAGCTGATGTGGCTACTTATGTGGCTAAGTGTTTGACCTTTGCTAAGGTTAAAGCTGAACATCAAAAACCATCAAGACTGTTGGTGCAACCTGAGATTCCCAAGTGGAAGTGGGAAGATATTACGATGGATTTTATTACGAAGTTACCGAGAGTTGCGGGTGGCTATGATATCATTTGGGTGATTGTAGATCGACTCACTAAGTCAGCTCACTTTTTACCGATTAAGGAAACAGATTCAATGGAGAAGCTTACTCGTTTGTATTTGAAGGAAATTGTTTCTAGACATGGTATTCCTGTATCAATCATTTCAGACAGAGACAGTCGATTTATATCGAGGTTTTGGCGATCCTTACAGGAAGCCTTGGGAACTAAGTTAGATATGAGCACCGCTTATCAACCGCAGACGGATGGTCAGAGTGAAAGGACCATTCAAACGCTAGAAGATATGTTACGAGTGTGTGTTATTGATTTTGGTAATGGATGGGATAGATATTTGCCACTAGCTGAATTTTCTTATAACAACAGTTATCGTGCAAGTATTAAAGCCGCACCGTTTGAAGCACTGTATGGTAGGAAGTGTAGGTCTCCTGTCTGTTGGAATGAGGTTGGGGATGCTCAACTCACAGGTCCAGAAATTATTCATGAGACTACCGAGAAGATCGTACAGATTAAGGAAAGGTTGAGAACCGCTAGAAGTCGGTAAAAGAGTTATGCTAATAAGAGAAGGAACAATATTGAATTTCAGGTCAGTGATCGTGTTATGTTGAAGGTATCACCTTGGAAGGGCGTGATACGTTTTGGAAAAAGGGGAAAGTTGAGTCCTCATTTTGTTGGACCGTTTAAGATTATTGAGAAAGTTGGACCCGTGGCTTATCGTTTGAAATTGCCACAAGAACTCAGTGCCGTTCACGATGTTTTTCAAGTATCGAATTTAAAGAAGTGTTTGGCCGAAGCCGATGAGACTATTCCTCTGGAGGAACTTCATGTTGATAAGCAACTTCATTTTATTGAGGAACCTGTTGAAATTATGGATCGCGAGGTTAAGACTCTTAAGCAGAGCAGAATTCCTATTGTTCGGGTTAGATGGAACGCCAGACGCGGTTCCGAGTTCACTTGGGAGCGTGAAGATCAAATGAAGCAGAAGTACCCGCATTTGTTCCCAGATGCTGAGTCAACCCCTGCACCTGTTTAAATTTCGGGACGAAATTTCCGTAACGGGAAGGTACTGTAACGACCCTACTTTTTCCGTTATCTTTTACCGTTAATTATTTAACGTCCGTTAACTATTATTCGTGCCACGTCATTTCTATGACCTATATTATTAATTTTTTAATAATATATTAATTATTATGTGCTAAATGAATATTTGTATTCATATTTTAAATCGTATGTTTCTACGTGTCGCGGATTTCTATCCGGCGAATCTTTTCGGTTTTTAAACCAACGGTCGAGCTTTTGATATTTTTAAGTCCTAATTATTTTAAATATGATATTTTAATGTCATATATTTATATATAGTGTTTATATATATGTTTCGTCGCGTAATTAATATCTCTCCAAATTTTCAATCGCATAGTCGTGTTTTCGCGTTTCGGATTTCGTTCGAGCGTCCGGGCCATAAGATTTTCTTCTAAATATCAAATTAGGCTAAGTGGGGCCCACCCATACCCCCCATTCAGTCGAATGCAAGGGGAGGGGGTATACCCCTTTTTGTTTTTCATTTTTGCAACATTACTTTCATTTCACATTTTTATCTAAACCTAAATTCTAATAATTTCTCTCTTCTCCCTTTTTCCCTCTCCTTGGCCGTCGCCCTACACCCTCAACATCATCATCATCATCAATTAAAATTTCTTGGATCATCAAATCAATTACATAAACGCGTTTATCTCGTTCTTCTCTACGCAATCATATCTCTTGATTCTTGATTAGGGTATAAACCCTAACCCTAGCTTTTCAATTTTTCATTTATTTTTCTAATTTTATATGTTATATTAATAGTATGATGATTATATGTTATTATATTGTTGATTGTATGCGTAGAAATGCTCGTTAATTCATGTTTTCAGTTTAATTGTTTTGGGAAAGCGGTTTGATTGTTATTTTCGGTGAACATAACTGATATAAAAGTAAAATTAAGGTGTTTATATGAGTTTCTCTCATCAAGCAATTAATTTTAGACTCCGGATTCATGCCATTTCGATTCCCGGAGCTCTAGTTATGCTTAAAATGGTGTTTTGTTGAGATAAAAATGTGAAAACGAATTGAATCAGGTATGGTCCGACTTTGTGACCACTTTTGGAGTCTTTAGGGTGTACTAGTGTGTTAGGATTGATGATGGGATGAACTTTCATGTGCGGATCATCGAAATCCGAGCCACGGATCACCCGGTATGACTAAAACATGTTTTTGAACGGATTAAAGCTACAAGTTGTTTAATGGCCGATCATCACGACTTGTTTGCTGTTATTGGGATGTTCTTGAGCACACTAATGTGTCGGGTGGGTTGGTTAGGCAAAGATATATATATAAGACTCGCCGAAAACTGATTCCCGAGGCTCAAGTTATGACCCGATGAACTTTTAATTAAAACTTATGGTAATTAATTATGACTTATGATATAAATAATGAATTTCATTATTAATAAATTACTTATGATATAAAAAGTAATTATTTAATTTAAGACTTATGATATATATATTTATTATATCATTTATTAATTAATTATGATTTAATTAAACATTTAATTAAACTTATGATTAATAATACTTTTATTATTAATGAAAAATACTTATGGTAAGTATTAAACTTATATTATGAGATTATTATAATAAGACTTATAATAAGGATTAATTAATCATTTAATTATTATAAGGCTTAGTTATTATTTAATTATAATTTAATTATTAAATACTTATGATTTAATAATTATAATTAGAAACTTATGATATGATTGATAATTCATTATTAATTAATAATACTTATGATATGATTTAAAATCTATTATTAATTAATAATACTTATAGTATGACTAATATTTAATTAATTAATTAAATACTTATGTTATATTAATTATATCATTTAAACTTATGTTAACTTTAATAATTCATTTAATTTAATTAAAATTTATGTTATGACATAATTATACATATATGACTTTAATTAACATTATAACCTATATTATTAATATAACTTATACTTTTAAAATTAATGTTGACTACGTTTGACCAAAGTTGACTTTTGAGTTGACTTTCGATTGACTTTGACTTTTAGTTGACATTTGTTGACTTTCTAATTAAGAAAACTTTCCTAACTTATAAACTTTCCAAAAATAGCAACTTTCTAAATATGGAAACTTTCTAAATTTGGAAACTTTCCAAAAATAGAAACTTTCCTAAAATAGAAACTTTCCTAAAATAGAAACTTTCCAAAAATGGAAACCTGCTAAAAATAGAAACTTTATAAAAATAGAAAGTGTGTGTCCGTACGCTGTTCCGATCAAACCGATTCATGTTGAGTGCTGTTCTATGTGTACTTGCAACATGTACAATAGCTATCATAATAAGACTTGACCTAAGTTAGTTATTTATATCGACCTGCTTTCTTTATAGGTCGGCGTTGTGATCATTCCTGATCACTTTACTTCGTTTTCTGTTCGCATTTTTGTGTGGTTACTTCGTTTGCTATTAAGGTGAGTTATAGTCCCGTTTTTACATACTTTTCAAAGTATATTTTTGGAATGTGATTACATGCATTTTATTTTACGTTTAGAAACAAGTGACAATTAAATTTAAATTATTCATTATGAGTTGAACAAAAATATTTCCTAGTCTGGTAACTGTAATCATTGGTTTCTACTGGTGAACGCGAATCCTATGGATAGATCTAGCGGGTTTGACAACCCCGTTTTGAGCTAGTTGCGCTAGCAATTTATAATCAGAATGTATAATACTTCGTATTTTGTTGTAGATACACTTGTTCAGTGTATATTACTTATTGTGTTTGGCAAGGGTAAATAAATGGTTAAGTGGTTACCAGGTGGCTCATTGATAATGGAATAATGTTTAATGTTTTCTAACATTTTAAATCTTGTGGTCTAAAGTTTTTCAATTATTTAAACCTATAATTCACTCAACATTTTTGTTGACAGTTTACTCGCGTGTTTTTACAGCTACTTGAGTTTGTTTGATGCTTCCGCGGTGTTAGAAGAGTCTGCATGCATTTGGGCAGAGTTTGTTAAACAATTATGAAACTCTGAACTTGCATTCTATTTTGGAATAATTTAAACTTGTGGGTTTTGTTGACAATATTTTATATCAACTTTGGTATTTAATATGTTGGGTTACTTAAACTACATATTTTTGGTATATTTACTTTTTTGGAAACTTTTGAAATAAAAGAATGCAATGTCGTTTATTAAATTCATTTAAGTTCGATCAAGCTGTGAGACCAAGTGACGGAGCCGTTAAATGTTTTGACGGGGCCATCACAATGTTATGCCCTCTATATGAAACGTTTAATAAAGATTTGCATTAATGTTAAAAAAAAAAAAAAAAACTTTTCCACAAGTGGGTAATCACTAAGATTAGTCAATTTCCATAAACAATATGTTGCTAAATATAGCAGATTTCCAAAAATAGTAAGTTTACTAAAAAAGTACACCAACACGAATAAATATTCAAGTGAATGCAAAAATAGTTTGAAACATGGCATGGTAGACTTTATGCAACACCTTGTCAACTAACAAACAAAACAGACAACCAAACAGCGGAAGCACCTTACGTACCTGAGAATAAACATACTAAAAAGTTAACACAAAAGTTGGTGAGTTATAGGTTTAATATTGTAACAGGTATTAAAATATACACCTCAAGATTTTCATGCTAGAAAGCATCCTTAGTAAGTTCATCAAAAGTTTATCAAAAGATTCTACAGTTTTGAGCACCCGCTAACTAAGATTAACGTGGAAATACAAAGACCCTTCGTAGTAAAATACATGTAACCAATGTGTACCAAAACCCAAATAATATATGCCCGTTAAATGTTAACGCGACTAGCCTGTCACGACCCGAAAAATTTCGACTAATTTTAAACCAAACTCTTGATACAATTTAATATTTTTGACACGATAAGAAAAGTTGGTTAGGTTGAATCTCAAAAAGTTTGAACTGTTTCATATATTCATTCTACTTCGACTGTTCTCGACGATTCACGAACCATAAATTGTAAATAGATGCATATATATTTAAATATATAAATATATATATAATAATAATTTAAATTGTAATTTAAAATAATATAAAATATAATAAAAGTTATTAGAAATATATATATAAAGTATATTAAATAATAGTAATACTCGTTTGTCGATTCGTTGTATTTAATCAAGTGATTCAAACTTATGTGATTTTAAAAAAACTCATTAATAGACTACGTAAATTTCAGACTAGTTGAAAATACATTTACTATTTTATTTTGAATTTTAATTAATTTGTATATTTTAGTTGGGATCGAGCTCGAATGACAGGTCAACTTTTATGATCGTTATGAAATGAGTTTAAACTTGAAATTATGAGAAGTTGAAATTAAACGTTGGTCCATAATTAAGTTTTATCAACTTTAATTTGTTAAAAATATAATTAAATACCCTGAGTTAAGTTTAGTACTCCATACATATTATTTGGAACAGAAAGTAAATAATAGACGAACCTTTTTCATCAGGTTTCAAACAGGTAATGAGTGGAATAATTAATTATATTTAATTTAAAAATTTGGGATCTCTAGGAACACTTTCATACGTTAACTGTTTAGCAATAGACACAATATAGTCATTCGGGATAAAGTATGTCGGTAGAAAAAAATCCCAAATTAAGGGACTGCTTTACTATTCTTGTTCCATTTTATTTCAAATCATCACGAGACTTCCAAGACTTTAAGATTATTATAATTATATTATTATTATTATTATTAATTATTATTAATATTATATATAGATTATATATATATCTGTAATACTAATACATACATATAGGTAGATTAAAAAAAAAAACTATCGACCCTTGCTACCATGGGTCACCGGCAATCACCACCTACAATAGGTACTCGCCACCATTGCCACCACTGGAGCACCACCTCCGGCCACTTTCCATCATCGCCATCACCCTACTTCAACCCCTCTCTCTCTCATCCTTTCCTTCTATATCTATATATATCTCACTATTATCTTTATAACCGAGAACCACACCCGTTCACAAACAATCACCGAGCTACCTTCCACCAAAACACACCATCATGATTCTACCACCATCTTCTACAACCACTTCACCACAAGAATAACAAACCCACTTTTTATTAGTTGACATATTCATGTTTTAAAAATTGAACAAACAATCATCGCTCCCTTTCAAGCAACTCATATCATCACCTCCTCGTTGCTTGCTACGGTTGTTCTACAAGACCTTCACCAACACCGCCACCCTTTCACCAACAACCGCTACCTGGGAATCCATGAAACCCACTTTAAAAACCATCTCCGTCGTCTGCTACAGGTGCTTTCTGTTTTTGTTCAAACCACAGACCACCCCTATGAACACCCATTAAACCATAATCGACACACCTACTATTTCCTGCTTTCCTTTCGAATCACAGGCCATCATTAAAACCTGCAACTCGCTGGACTGTTGAACTGCTACTACCGTCGCAAATCATCTCCATGTTCATGCTATTCGTTCTTATTTACAAAACCCACTTTTAATTTCCTCCTGATTTCGATGAAACCACAAAACAATCACCACTTGGAAAACCACTGCTGCAATACGTATCTGTTTGTCTGTTACGGTTATAACAGCAATGATGATATGATTTTATGTTATACCTGATATAACTATACAGAGTATATTGTTGCTGCTATTTTTTTTTTTTTGTTTCTGTTACTCCTGCTTCACGTTTCTGTTTCTATGAGACGCCACCCAAACAACCACCATATGCAAAATCTTTGAAAACCCTTTGTTGTTTTGCAGCCACCATACTCGCTGCTGCTATTTTTTTTGTGTCTTCTGTTAAAATGAAATAACGATGAGGAATTGATTAAAGATAACAATGATACAGCTGTAAAGATAAACTTCCTTTTTCTTTTTCTATTTTTTTTGGCGTCCCACTATTAAAGGATCCAAGGTTCGGTTCAATGGTTTTGTTACTTGGACCGTTTAATTGGATTTATCAAATTGGGATGTGGTTTCATTTTTCCTTTTTGGCCATGTTTTACTCAGTTGGGCCGTTTACTTCTCAACTTGGGCTGTTTTGATGTGGATCCATTTAGTAAACAAATAAACTTATATTAATTTCTTGGGCCGAAATGAAATGGAACCGGGCTTGGTAATGAAATTGGTTGACGAGCTGTGGAAGTATTGAAAGTATAGCGAGATAGTTTAAGATGTTAATAGTGATATTAAAAGATCATAATGATGAACGAATATGATGAGGATGACATAGATGATGAGAAGTATGATATTATAATGGTTGCTGTGTAAATCGAAACTAGGACGGGAAAACAAAGAACCTTTTGTTAACTTGATGCGATTTGGGCTTTGGACTTGTTTTGATTATTAGGCGGGTTCGATGAACTTTTTCATTCATTTTTCCGAAGGTATAACGAATCCGAGCTCTTTGATTTAAAAACTTTATTTGTTTAATATTTTACTATTGGTTAATTAAAATCTTAGTACTATTAGTAATATAACTATACTCAAAATAATTACGATATTTATGAACATACTAATAGTATAAACATACTTATATTATGAAGATAATAAAAGATGATATGGTAAAAGTTATGAAAAAAAAAGATTTTAATTATATCATTACACGTACTATTATGATTATGAATCAAAGTTATAGAAGTTGTAATTATAAGATTATGAATTAGACACAAAGATTATGATGACCATTAATATTATTATGATTATTATTATAATGATACCATTATTATTATTATTATTATTATTATTATTATTATTATATTATAACAAATAAAGATTTTGTACATAAAAATATACTTATTACATATACTATAATAATATTAATATTACCTATAATTATATATTAGACATATTAACATTTTTATTATATATATACACAAAATATATTGGAATCTAGTACAAATTCTATATAAACTACAATATTAAAGATATAAATGTTATATAATTAATAGATGGAATTATTTGATTATCATTATATGTGTTAATATATATAAATGATATAGGTTCGTGAATCCGAGGCCAACCTTGCATTGTTCGATTCAGTCGTATGCATATTTTTTCTACAAAATATCGTATAGTGAGTTTCATTTGCTCCCTTTTTAATTGCTTTTGCAATATATATTTTTGGACTGAGAATACATGCGCTGCTTTTATAAATGTTTACGAAATAGACATAAGTACTTAAAAATATATTCTACGTTGAGTTGTACCACTGGCATACTTCCCTGTAGCTTGGTAACTACTATTTACATGTGATATTGTAAACGCGAATCCTGTTGATAGATCTATCGGGCCTGACAACCCCAACCGGACTGGACGACCAGTATTCAACGGTTGCAAAGTACTTCGTTTTGGTGACTACACTTGGTACGGTGTAGTGAGATTTCATAATAAAGGGAATATGCGACGTTGATTAAATGTTAAGTATGGTTACCAAGTGCTCAACCACTTAGAATGCTTTACATACACTTGCGAGTGTATTATGTTTATAAATATGAAATCTTGTGGTCTATTAAGATATTGAAATGATTGATATGATAAACCTATGAACTCACCAACCTTTTGGTTGACACTTTTAAGCATGTTTATTCTCAGGTACGAATTAAGTCTTCCGCTGTGCATTTGCTCATTTTAAGGACATTACTTGGAGTCGATCATCGCAATGGGACCAAATGTTGATGACTTCGTCCAGGTGGATAAGGACGGGTCGTCTCAGGTGGTATCAGAGCGTTGGTCTTAGCGAACCGGGTCTTGCATTAGTGTGTCTAACTGATAGTTGTAAGGATGCATTAGCGAGTCTGGACTTCGACCTTAGCTGCATATTATAAGTACTGTTTATCATTCCTAGTGGAAAATTACCTGCTTATCATTCCTAAGTCTAGATACGACTTCCTGCACTTATTTGATAGATAGTTTATAGATAAATACATATCTTAGCGCATCTGTTACTGTAGACTTTATCTGACACGTTTCCTTAATTCCCTCTGTAATCTACGGGATCTCCTATACTATGTATAGGTATTCTATATAATTAGAATATCATCCGATATCCGAAAATTATTTCTTATCGAAAAATTCTTTACTCAATCATACGAAATGGAACTCACCAATAGTTCAAGTCCCTCGGATTCCGACAGCTATTCCGATATGGAGTCCCACTCCAGCTCCGAAAGCAGCGTCACCAGAATGAATCAATCAATCAGCCATCCCCAATTTATCTGATGGGTT
Organism: Rutidosis leptorrhynchoides; assembly: GCF_046630445.1. NCBI lineage: Eukaryota > Viridiplantae > Streptophyta > Magnoliopsida > Asterales > Asteraceae > Rutidosis > Rutidosis leptorrhynchoides. The sequence continues at coordinate 338,386,261 of NC_092336.1, forward strand.
CGTAGTCGTCTTAACCAATGGAGACAAGAAGAAGGCGATCCCTTCCACCAACCGAATTCACCTTTTGGCGAAGAACCTGAATCATTTACCGGCGAACCTGTTCGAAACACCATTTTCACTCTCGTTGCCCGAATATCTCGCCACGATTATATTCTATCCACAATTCTAAACCTTATTCATCCGCTCGTTCCGACCGGCAATCATCCCGGAATAATAGAAGAAGTCAATGAACTTCGCGTTCGAGTCGTGGCGTTGGGGAATATGGTGCAAAACTTACCAGCACCATCAGCATCACCAACACCAACAGCACCACCAACATCGACACCAGTACCACCAACAACCCAAGTTTCAACATCACATGCCTCAACCTCCCATCCTGTACCTCGAGCATAATCATCGTTCTACGTATCGTTCTATCTACTTTATCTTCGTTCTACATCGATTATCTTCGCTCGACATGGCAATTATGTAATTTCTAAAGTTTTAGAGATTATGTAATCTAGTATTAACGATAAATCAAATGAGTTTAATATCTTATTGACTCATTAAATCTATGATTACATCTGAAGAAAATATATATGTATGTATATTTTCATAAAGATTGTAATTAAAAATTCTTTTGTGAAAACTGTTAATGATGAGAATATTTTAACGGGTAGGTAATACTCAAGGAATATTTGGGGTTCACATTAATAAGTTACACTGTACATTCTTTCAAATCTAACTCAACAGTCATTTACTATCCTACTTACATCCACAAGATATACGAATCCGTTCACCTCAATACAACCATTTTCATTCAATTTCATATTTGGATTTTGACTTATCAGGATCCAACAAGTGGCATAATGAAGAAAACATTTGACAAAATAAAATTTGTTAGAAACAAACAAATTAACTATGAGAAATTTTGTTAAGAATTCACGCTAACTGTTCCTAGCTAATTGTTCCTAGCTAACTGATTACATTTTATTTATCGCAATTTAATTATCGCAATTTACATTCTCGCAATTTTATTTATCGTCATTTAATTTCTGTTATTACCTTACGCACTTTATTTATCGTCATTTAATTTCTGTTATTTATTTTACGCACTTTAAATATCGGGACACGTATACAAGGTTTTGAAATATCATATCGACGCATCTATATATATTATTTGGAATAACCATAGACACTCTATATGCAGTAATGTGGGAGTTAGCTATACAGGGTTGAGGTTTATTCTACAATAATATATATAGTTTGAGTTGTGATCGAGTCTGAGACGTATACGGGTCACGAAACGTATTAATTAATTCGAATATTATATATTAAACTATATATGAATTATTGGACTGTTAACTGTGGACTATCGACTGTGGACTAATAATATTGGACAATTAAAATGAATTAAAATATTGATTATAACATATGAAACTAAACAATTCTTCAAGTTTGCCACTTGATTTCACTCTAAACCTCAATTGTATCTTGATAATTTCAAATCTGCGTTCAAACCGTTCATGATTCTTGAAGACACCTCAATCGAGAAGATGAACCAACCGTACTTCATCTATGAAAGAAAAGATTGATGCATATAGTTATGCACCTGAAAAACTTTCGAAAACTGAGTAAACATTTAACACATATCTGTGCTAGCTCCTTTGGCGTTATTATTACCCAAAATAACTTTGCAATTCCTTTCTAAATTAGCCAAATTTTGTCACAGCCCCAGCAAGTTGAGTTCGACTTTTCGTTCAAAACAACCTTATTATAACCTCGGAATATATAAGTGCTTATTTATTGTTACCAGAGAACCTTTTATATTCCACCATACTACCATCAGCGTTTAATCATCCCAAAACGTAATTCTCCTGAAAACACCTCGATTTGATAACCAATGATCCAGATCCGTTAACTTTGAAAATGCTGACGAAGCAGCATGTAGTAAATGGTCTTAATGGCCAAAAGTGATGATAAAAGGATGGAGTGTTGGGAACGCTCGATAGAAAATTTGGTACTGAAAAATGGATTGAGCAAACCATGAATGAGACCAAGGACAAATACAAGGACCAAACCCTATATTCAAAGAACCCAGATAAATCTGGATCCGATGAAATCTTTAGAGAATATCTTGCTCCGTCCTCACATTAAAATCTTGCGGAAATTTTTTTTCCTTATCAACTATCGAACAAAGAAATTCCAAAATATCATCATAAATATCTTCGATATTTCTGAGGATATTTTCATAAATATTCTTGTCCGAAATTATCTACCTCTTCGTGTTTTCTTTATTCCATTATATTGGAAACTTCTGTAAAAAAATCTAAGTATAAACTATGAATGAATAGCAAAAAAAAAAATGTTGGAAATTGAAGCATGGGTTAGTATAATATAATGACGCTTGGCTAACGTGATTATATTACAGTAAGTCATGCTGAGTTTCTAATGAAACGTGATGATTCACAGATCTTAACGCCATCATGTGCCATGACACACGACTCTTTCATTCTACTTAATCTCTAAGCATATCGCGGAAATATTTCCTTGATATTTCTGTTCTTCCGTAATTCCAACAGTTTGCTAATAAATTGTGCTATTTCATTTTCTTTCTGATTAGAAGATTTTCTTTAAATTCCATGAATTCCAGAAATTCACCATGACTACGTCAAAAGTTAAATCTCTATCTCGATCTTTTGTGATAGCTCCACTCATACGCTTCAAGTAATCGAATTATTTTATCCACATTACTCAATGATGATAAAACTATATTTATCAACTCATATTCGTCATGAAAACATTTTTATTGTTAGCCATGACGACCTCACTCAAATTTCGGGACGAAATTTCTTTAACGGGTAGGTACTGTCACGACCCGGAAAATTTCGACTAATTTTAAACCAAACTCTTGATACAATTTAATATTTTTGACACGATAAGAAAAGTTGGTTAGGTTGAATCTCAAAAAGTTTGAACTGTTTCATATATTCATTCTACTTCGACTGTTCTCGACGATTCACGAACCATAAATTGTAAATAGATGCATATATATTTAAATATATAAATATATATATAATAATAATTTAAATTGTAATTTAAAATAATATAAAATATACTAAAAGTTATTAGAAATATATATATATAAAGTATATTAAATAATAGTAATACTCGTTTGTCGATTCGTTGTATTTAATCAAGTGATTCAAACTTATGTGATTTTAAAAAAACTCATTAATAGACCACGTAAATTTCAGACTAGTTGAAAATACATTTACTATTTTATTTTGAATTTTAATTAATTTGTATATTTTAGTTGGGATCGAGCTCGAATGACAGGTCAACTTTTATGATCGTTATGAAATGAGTTTAAACTTGAAATTATGAGAAGTTGAAATTAAACGTTGGTCCATAATTAAGTTTTATCAACTTTAATTTGTTAAAAATATAATTAAATACCCTGAGTTAAGTTTAGTACTCCATACATATTATTTGGAACAGAAAGTAAATAATAGACGAACCTTTTTCATCAGGTTTCAAACAGGTAATGAGTGGAATAATTAATTATATTTAATTTAAAAATTTGGGATCTCTAGGAACACTTTCATACGTTAACTGTTTAGCAATAGACACAATATAGTCATTCGGGATAAAGTATGTCGGTAGAAAAAAATCCCAAATTAAGGGACTGCTTTACTATTCTTGTTCCATTTTATTTCAAATCATCACGAGACTTCCAAGACTTTAAGATTATTATAATTATATTATTATTATTATTATTAATTATTATTAATATTATATATAGATTATATATATATCTGTAATACTAATACATACATATAGGTAGATAAAAAAAAACTATCGACCCTTGCTACCATGGGTCACCGGCAATCACCACCTACAATAGGTACTCGCCACCATTGCCACCACTGGAGCACCACCTCCGGCCACTTTCCATCATCGCCATCACCCTACTTCAACCCCTATCTCTCTCTCATCCTTTCCTTCTATATCTATATATATCTCACTATTATCTTTATAACCGAGAACCACACCCGTTCACAAACAATCACCGAGCTACCTTCCACCAAAACACACCATCATGATTCTACCACCATCTTCTACAACCACTTCACCACAAGAATCACAAACCCACTTTTTATTAGTTGACATATTCATGTTTTAAAAATTGAACAAACAATCATCGCTCCCTTTCAAGCAACTCATATCATCACCTCCTCGTTGCTTGCTACGGTTGTTCTACAAGACCTTCACCAACACCGCCACCCTTTCACCAACAACCGCTACCTGAGAATCCATGAAACCCACTTTAAAAACCATCTCTGTCGTCTGCTACAGGTGCTTTCTGTTTTTGTTCAAACCACAGACCACCCCTATGAACACCCATTAAACCATAATCGACACACCTACTGTTTCCTGCTTTCCTTTCGAATCACAGGCCATCATTAAAACCTGCAACTCGCTGGATTGTTGAACTGCTACTACCGTCGCAAATCATCTCCATGTTCATGCTATTCGTTCTTATTTACAAAACCCACTTTTAATTTCCTCCTGATTTCGATGAAACCACAAAACAATCACCACTTGGAAAACCACTGCTGCAATACGTATCTGTTTGTCTGTTACGGTTATAACAACGATGATGATATGATTTTATGTTATACCTGATATAACTATACGGAGTATATTGTTACTGCTATTTTTTTTTTTTTTTGTTTCTGTTACTCCTGCTTCACGTTTCTGTTTCTATGAGACGCCACCCAAACAACCACCATATGCAAAATCTTTGAAAACCCTTTGTTGTTTTGCAGCCACCATACTCGCTGCTGCTATTTTTTTTGTGTCTTCTGTTAAAATGAAATAACGATGAGGAATTGATTAAAGATAACAATGATACAGCTGTAAAGATAAACTTCCTTTTTCTTTTTCTATTTTTTTTGGCGTCCCACTATTAAAGGATCCAAGGTTCGGTTCAATGGTTTTGTTACTTGGACCGTTTAATTGGATTTATCAAATTGGGATGTGGTTTCATTTTTCCTTTTTGGCCATGTTTTACTCAGTTGGGCCGTTTACTTCTCAACTTGGGCTGTTTTGATGTGGATCCATTTAGTAAACAAATAAACTTATATTAATTTCTTGGGCCGAAATGAAATGGAACCGGGCTTGGTAATGAAATTAGTTGACGAGCTGTGGAAGTATTGAAAGTATAGCGAGATAGTTTAAGATGTTAATAGTGATATTAAAAGATCATAATGATGAACGAATATGATGAGGATGACATAGATGATGAGAAGTATGATATTATAATGGTTGCTGTGTAAATCGAAACTAGGACGGGAAAACAAAGAACCTTTTGTTAACTTGATGCGATTTGGGCTTTGGACTTGTTTTGATTATTAGGCGGGTTCGATGAACTTTTTCATTCATTTTTCCGAAGGTATAACGAATCCGAGCTCTTTGATTTAAAAACTTTATTTGTTTAATATTTTACTATTGGTTAATTAAAATCTTAGTACTATTAGTAATATAACTATACTCAAAATGATTACGATATTTATGAACATACTAATAGTATAAACATATTTATATTATGAAGATAATAAAAGATGATATGGTAAAAGTTATGAAAAAAAAAGATTTTAATTATATCATTACACGTACTATTATGATTATGAATCAAAGTTATAGAAGTTGTAATTATAAGATTATGAATTAGACACAAAGATTATGATGACCATTAATATTATTATGATTATTATTATAATGATACCATTATTATTATTATTATTATTATTATTATTATTATTATTATTATTATTATTATTATTATTATTATTATTATTATTATTATTATTATTATTATTATTATTATTATTATATTATAACAAATAAAGATTTTGTACATAAAAATATACTTATTACATATACTATAATAATAATAATATTACCTATAATTATATATTAGACATATTAACATTTTTATTATATATATACACAAAATATATTGGAATCTAGTACAAATTCTATATAAACTACAATATTAAAGATATAAATGTTATATAATTAATAGATGGAATTATTTGATTATCATTATATGTGTTAATATATATAAATGATATAGGTTCGTGAATCCGAGGCCAACCTTGCATTGTTCGGTTCAGTCGTATGCATATTTTTTCTACAAAATATCGTATAGTGAGTTTCATTTGCTCCCTTTTTAATTGCTTTTGCAATATATATTTTTGGACTGAGAATACATGCGCTGCTTTTATAAATGTTTACGAAATAGACATAAGTACTTAAAAATATATTCTACGTTGAGTTGTACCACTGGCATACTTCCCTGTAGCTTGGTAACTACTATTTACATGTGATATTGTAAACGCGAATCCTGTTGATAGATCTATCGGGCCTGACAACCCCAACCGGACTGGACGACCAGTATTCAACGGTTGCACAGTACTTCGTTTTGGTGACTACACTTGGTACGGTGTAGTGAGATTTCATAATAAAGGGAATATGCGACGTTGATTAAATGTTAAGTATGGTTACCAAGTGCTCAACCACTTAGAATGCTTTACATACACTTGCGAGTGTATTATGTTTATAAATATGAAATCTTGTGGTCTATTAAGATATTGAAATGATTGATATGATAAACCTATGAACTCACCAACCTTTTGGTTGACACTTTTAAACATGTTTATTCTCAGGTACGAATTAAGTCTTCCGCTGTGCATTTGCTCATTTTAAGGACATTACTTGGAGTCGATCATCGCAATGGGACCAAATGTTGATGACTTCGTCCAGGTGGATAAGGATGGGTCGTCTCATAGCCGGACGAGAATGTCAAACCCTATGGATCCATATATATCTATTCGCGCCCACTGGTGTAAAAAATAGTAGTTACTAGCTACCAAAGCTATGAGATTTTTGGCTCAACTCAGTGTAGAATAATATAAAGTACTTGTGTAAATGTTTAACTTAGTGTAGAATAATGTAAATGCGTAAGTACTTGTGTCTATCGCGTAAAAGAAAAGCGTACGTATTCTCATCTAAAAAATGTAAAGTAAAATGAGACTAAAACTCACCTTTAAGCACAACGACAGTTCAACAATAACGTGTGCTCAAGTAATCACGATAAACAAAAGTAACCACCTAAATAAGTACAAGTTGATCAATTAAAGTCTAACATAAAGGATCAAGTTATAGTATATCACAATCCTAATGCTCATGACCGACACACAAAAGTCAAGAAAAGTCAACACAAAAAGTTAACTCAAAAGTCAAAGGTCAAACCAAAAGTCAAACTTGAATCATCCATTTTGTATAAGCAAAAGAATATTCAGGTGAAAAATTGTCGCATTCTAGAATGAACATGAAAATCATAAAACTCAAGTAAGCATAGAATTGCAATTATAGACAGATCAAATACTCAAAATTAACAATTTACAAATACGATAAAATAAGATCACAAACCTGAATAAAATGATGATGCAAGTCGATCTTCAACATAGAAGCAGCCACGAATATTGAGGAACGTGTAATTGAAATTATTGTATTGTATTTGACAATTATAGATACTCATGAACATGTTATCTTACTGTTAAGTTGCTTATCACAGGCGAAACTACATTGGGGCAGGGGTGTCACTCACCCCAAGTGGATTTATAATTTTTAATGTAAAATTTTGGATTTTTTCATTTTCCCCCAAGTGGATTTTTCTTTTTTTTCAAAAGTTTTCATATTTGTCCTCCAAAGTCTCCATATTTTGCCCTAAAGCCTCAGTATTTTGCTCAAAAGCCTCCGTATTTTGCTCAAAAGCCTCCATATTTTGCTCAAAAAAAGTTGCCACGCTTTAAAAAAAATTTCACCCCAGTGAAAAAATTCATGGTTCCGCCACTGCTTGAAATCTAGTATGCGACTTATGCTGTACAAAAAAGAATTATGAAATTAATATATGACGTGTATGAAATTGAAAACACAGTGATACAAATCGATCGTATTCAACCAAAAAAAACTATCAGATTGAATGTGAATGTTTGATTGTGGATTAGAGCTAAATATATTTTAAAGTTAATGCATTGATGAATGATGTGAAAAAAACTATCAGACCCTCTATTTTGATTGTGCTAGGGTATTTTTCTAACTTACTGATACAGTGATACTGATACTAATATAGGAGTGAGACAAATGTTAAGTAATCAAGATGATTAAAAGTTTATATATGAAAATTCAATTGCATCCAAATGTTGATTTTTTGCCATGTCATCTATTTAAATGAGAGTTCAAGTAAAAGTAGCTTTCATAGAATATAGATATAGATATTTAAATGAAAGTTCAAGTAAAAGTAGCTTTCATAGAATATAGATATAGATATATTAGAATATAGATAGATAAATATAGATAGTGTTATAAAATATCTAGATTGTGTTATAAAATATCTAGATTGGATGTTAATTTTATTATTATTATATTTCTTGCATAGTAATATTTTATACTATAAATAGACATGTATGGTAACCATTTAAGGTGCACCATTTCTCTTGAAATATTAATATCAATATTTCTTCTCTCCTTCTTCTCTCTTTTTCTCTCTTTGTTCTTATAACCATTAAAGGTAGTTATAAGCCTACTGAATTATAACACGTTATCAGCACGAAAAGCTTAGTGTAATTAAAAGATATCTCAAACGATCACGAATCACTAATCAAGGTATGAAATTATTAATAATTTTCAGACTCGAATATATCAAATTTTGAACTACTAACATTTATATTTATGTTATTTAAGTTATATATGGTCGGTTATACCACCTGAATTATATTTTCTGTAATCTAACTCTTATTAACTTCACTAACATTTATATTTATGTTAATAAGACCTCATGATTGTACGCAACACGTCATTTGACAACACGGTACTTTATGTACGCAACACGTCATTTGACAACACGGTACCATGGGTTGAGATTAATTCCGATCAATACGAATACGACGGGGTCTTTATATGTTATCTAACATTTATGATTACTTATGCAATTAATCATTATTTATTTTATGCATACTAATGTTTAATCTTAAATTTATAATTTTAAAAGTTAAAATAAAAAAATAGTTTGTATTTTTATTAAAAGTAAATCTTAAAAGTTAAAATAAGAAAAAGTTGTTTGTACTTTTATTAAAAGTAAATCTTAAAAGTTAAAATACAAAAAGTAGTTTGTATTTTTATTAAAAGTAAATCTTAAAAGTTAAAATAAGAAAAAGTAGTTTGTATTTTTATTAAAAGTATATCTTAAAAGTTAAAGTAAGAAAAAAAAGGGATGGTAAAATGGAATAGTTTTTTTGTCAAAAATGAAGTATTGAAAATGAAGTGGTCTCCTTCTATAACTAAAAAAAAAATATATACTTTTATCAAATGAATTTTTTTGTGGCCGACAATTTCAAACACGAGTCCGTGTTTAGTTTATCAAGAATATCTCTTGCTTTGGTGAAAGGTCACGATCACGATATCAGGTGTTGTGAAAGAATTAAAAAATTGGTCAAGTGGCCTTTTAAAAACTAGGAAAAAAAATTAAACAAAAAGTTTTTTTTATATATTTATAATTTACGGGTAACGTAAAAAAAAGGAAGTTTTTTTTAAAAAAAAAAATAAAGAAAGTGTTTAAATGAGTTTTACAGAAAGGGGGAAAGCAAAGTAAAAAAAAAAACTTTTTTCCAAACAAAGGTAAATGAAAGTAGGACTTAATACAAGAAAAAAGTAAACATCTCCTAGACGTGATAAAATCTATCAATGATAAGTATTAGACTTGATGAGCTAAATGTGACAAAAATGTTTCAACATGTCTTATGTTAATTTTCTAAAATAAGTTATTATTATTTCGAGTTTAACACATATACATATGTTAATTAAAAACAACCTTTTTGTTCTTATGTAGTGTTGGGTTGCAATTTTGGTTGTATGCCATAATTCCATCCAGTAGAGTGACAATAGAAAACTTTTGATGATAATCAATAAAAAACTTTTTTCCAAACTTGTCAAATGTTTTGTTAAAAACGTGACCGTTGAAAAAAGGAGGTTGAATAATAAAACTTAAAAAAGAAATTATTTTTTTAAGAGTGTGCATCAAAATGGCCCGTTTAATAATGGGAGTAAAAATATAGTCAAATTGTTTCAACGAACAAGGGTTCAATTGGATGTCTCTTAAAAAAATCCGCGGGTACGGGTGATGGATCCAATGGATCCGCATCCACGACCCGCGGGTGCTATCCCTAATTGTGACAAGTACAAATCAACTAAAAGTCTAAAAAATAAATGCTCTTATAGGGACCAAATGTTCACAATAATTGCCTAAGCTAGATATGAAACAACTAGTTCATAAAAAAAAAAAAAAAAAAAAAAAAGGTCGTTGTGCGTTTTCGGGATGATAGCCGAAATACACTTACAAAAGTAGGTCAGCCGTCAATTCTTTATGGCCATATCAACGTAGATCAATAAAATCATTTATGGTTTTGATAAAAGATTAATTAAAAATTAATTGTTTTTTGGTCTTGGATTCTCGGTAACAAAAGCAAAGGTTGTTTTTGGTTGCCACAACAAACAAGACAGAGGTTGTTGACTTTTGTTGTTAAACATGGCACAAGTGAACAATAACAATAGATTATTGTTTTTGAAAAGAATAATGATGCGTTAATTTTATTGTATAAAATAAAATTAAAGAAAATGGTTTTCATTGATGACTATGAACAAACGCAAACAAAGTGTTTGTGGTATTTGGTGATTAAAAAAAAAAGTGCATCTAAAGCTTCTACTGAAAATAATATGCATCTAAAGCTTCTACTGAAAATTAATGTGCAAGGTACAACGTATAACTATATGGTCAAATTCATTTGAGCCTTCGGAGTCACAAGTATATGATGTATATATATATTACTCAATTAACAAAATAGTAAATCTAAATTAATTCATATGAATAGTAAAACGAAATTAATTAATTTACTATTCACATAAAAAAGCGCATATGATAAAAAGCGCATCGCATATGATAAGCGCATATGATAAAAAGCGAATATGATGAAAAGCACAACGCATATGATGAAAATCGCATATGATTAAAAGCGCATATGGTGAAAAACACAGCGCATATGATTAAAAGCGTATATGGTGAAAAGGATATATGATAAAAAAAACACATATGGTGATTTATAAAAAAAAAAAAAACACATATGGTGATTAATGGAAAGCACATATGGTGATTAATGAAAAGTATATTGTGAAAAAGAATCACAAATGTTTCTTGAAAGAATTCAAGGTAAGATATATGAACCAATTCATCCATCATGTGAACCATTTTGATATTTCATGGTTCTAAAAGGATGAGACTTGATAATGCTGGTGAGTTAACATCTCAAGCATTTAATGATCATTATATATCTACAGGGATTGTTGTTGAACATCCAGTTGCTCATGTGCATACACAAAATTGGTTTAGCTGAATCAATAGATAAACGCTTACAGCTAATAACTAGACAATTGATAGTGAGTACAAATCTCTCAATATTTATATGTGGACATGTAAATTTACATGCTGCGACATTAATTCGCATTATACCATGTGGAAGTCGTAAATATTTTCACTTAATACTTGATTTTGGCCAAGAGCCAAATATTTTCTACCTTAAAACATTGGTTGTGCAGTGTATGTTCCAATTGTATCACCACAACACAATAAAATGGTTCTTCAAAGAAAGATGATAATATATTTTGGATATAAAACATCTTCAATCATAAGATATATTGAACCCATGATGGGTGATGTTTTTACAGCACGTTTTGCTGATTGTCATTTTAATAAAACATTGTTCCCTAGATTAGGGGGAGAAATAAAAATAAAAAATAAAATGATGCTTCATGATGTGAACATCAATTAAGGTATATTGAACTCGCACAAAAGAATGTGAAACGAAAGTTCAAAAATAATGCATATGCAAGAACTTGCAAATTAATTACTTTATGCATTTACAGATATAAAAAAGTGACTAAATCATATATACCAGCGATAAATGCTCCAGCTAGAACTGAAATTCCAAAAGCTGGCAATAATGTCACTGTTGAGTCTTTGCCACGCATCAAACGTGGAAGATCAATTGGTTCCGAAGATAAAAATCCTCGAAAAAGAAAATCAGCTGATAATGAGGTAAGAGAAAGTGTTCAAGAAGAACCACAAATCAATATTCCTTCTGCAGAGGATATTGATAAATGTAAATACTAAAATTGCGATAAATTATGCAATATTATGGAACCGAAATGAAACTAAAATCTCTATGAGATATTTTCATATAATGTTACAATGACATCATGAATAAAGATGATGATCTGGAACTAAAATCTGTCATTGAATATACAAAATGGACATGATTGAGCTCAATGGAAAGGAGCAATAAGAGCTGAATTAGAATCGCTCTATAAAAGAAAAGTTTTCGGATCAATCGTTATCACTTTTAAAGATGTGAAACGTATGGGATACAAATGAATTTTTATCCGAAAAGAAATGTGCAAATGAAGTTACAAGGCAAAACTGGACTTGTAACTCAATATTTCCCACAAAGACCATAAATGAATTAGGAGGAAAAATTATCCTCCTGTAATGGATACAATTACTTATTAGATACTTAATCAACCTGGTAGTTATTTAAATGCATCTCATGAATGTTGTTACTACTTATCTGTATGGATCACTTAATAGTGATATATATGAATATACCTAAAGGGTTAAGGTATCATAAGCATCTAATGTAAAACCCAAGGGAATATATTCCGTTAAATCACAAAGATTTCTAAGTGGGTTTATACAAACGGGACGTATGTGGTATAACCGATTAAATGACTACTTGATAAAAAAAAAGGGTATAAATATAAACTTATTTTGCACGTATGTTTTATAAAAACAATGTTCGGATATGAGATCGTAGTTGTTTATGTCAATGTTCTTAACATCATATGAACAAATAAAGAGATCTATGAAATCATTCAACTTCTAAAGAATTATTTTGAAATGAAAGATCTTGAAAAAACCAAGTATTACCTTGGATTGCAAATTGAGCATATGCCTAATGGTTTACTTGTACATCAAACAACTTATACCGAAAAGATTTTAAAACATTTTTTTTAAAGACAAACTCATTGTTGTTAGATCACTCAATATTGACACTGATCTATTTCATCCCTGCGAAGATCATGAAAATTTTAACAGATCGGAAGTTCTATATTTTAGTGCAATTGAGGTTCTTATGTATCTTATAGATTATACAAGATCTGACATTTCTTTTGCAGTTAATTTATTGACAAGGTTCAGCTCAGCCCCTACCAAAAGACATTGGAATGGGATCAAACAAATAGTTTGATACCTTCGGGGAACTACTGATTTATAATTATTTTATTCTAACAACTCGAAACAAGATTTGTTTGGTTATACAGATGCAGATTATTTATCCGATCTACATAAAGCTAAATCTCAAACTGGATATGTATTCCTAAATGGAGGCACCGCAATATCATGACGTTCTCAAAACAAACACTTGTTGCAACATCATCAAATCATGCCGAAGTGATTGCATTACATGAAGCTACTCGGGAATGATTTTAGTTAAGATCAATGATACAAATCATTATTGATTCTTGTGGACTAGAACGCTATAAAAGCGTAACAACTATCTATGAAGATAATACAGCTTACATAATACAAATGAAAGAAGAGTATCAAAAATGACAGAACAAAACATAAATGCTGACGAGGCGCTAAAGCTATAAACGGTCTTAACGGTCATAAGTTTGATGGAAAAGAATGATATATTGGTAAGGCTCAGAAAAAGACTGAAAGGGAATAGGAACTGAAACAACGGTTTGAACAAACCATGAAGGAGACTGTAGACAAATCACGAGGGCCAAACTTGTACATAAAAGATTTAGATGATACAGTTTCTGATGAAAACCTCAGATTTTTCTCATATACTCAAGATATCGTAAAAGACAACCAGATTAAAATGAGATACGTTCAATCAACAACTCTGCTGATCTTTATACCAAAGCACTGCTAACTGCTATTTTCAGAACACAAGTGCATAATATTGGCATGAGGCATGTTCAGAAGATGTAACAACTCAGGCGTTGCCTACTTGAGGGGGAGTCAACTTTATGCTGCACTCTTTTTCCCTTAGCTAAAGTTTTATCCCAATGAGTTTTCTTTAGCAAGGTTTTTAACGAGGCAGTACTAGTTATTCTCTAATAAAATTGTCATCCAAGGGGGAGTGTTATAAAATATCTAGATTGTGTTATAAAATATCTAGATTGGATGTTAATTTTATTATTATTATATTTCTTGCATAGTAATATTTTATACTATAAATAGACATGTATGGTAACCATTTAAGGTGCACCATTTCTCTTGAAATATTAATATCAATATTTCTTCTCTCCTTCTTCTCTCTTTTTCTCTCTTTGTTCTTATAACCATTAAAGGTAGTTATAAGCCTACTGAATTATAACAGATAGATAAATATAGATAGATGTAGATATAAATGAACGTTCTAAGACGGGTGAACTACTATATGCAAAGTTTCTAAATTACTACTAGTTATATCTATAATGACGAAAATTGGAAGAAAAAGTGTTTTTGTGTTGACTTCTTTATGTATTGAGAATATGAGAATGAGTAGATTACAATTTCTGAAACCGAATAATCAAAAAACTAAATGCCACAAGAAACATAGTCGATTTTTACACAGCAAAACCAAGCCATTTCATCATCAAGAAGCCGAGTTAGTAAACGAACTCAAATCACTCTTCACAAATCAATAATCGGTATCTTCTAAATCAGTTGATATATGTCACTTGTGTTTACTTATAGTACAACTTCAAAATTCAAAAAAAACCTTCAACAAAATAACACTTTTAAAAAGCGTACAAACAACAAAGCAATGAAAAGAGTTTCACAAATACTAGACTATAAACTAATTCAACTACAATCATAGAGGATAATAAAACCCTTTTCATATAAGCACTAAACTTCAAAAATACCAAAACTAAATTTTGGTTTACTAACAATCTTATACAGGTCCTGAGTGAAATGGGTAGAGGATCAATCTTTGTTTCAGCATGCGCACCCTCCGGACTGGGGTTGCTGTTGGGACCCACTTGCATTGCTGGACTTGAGGTTTACATCAACCATGTCTTCTTGTTTTGTGGACGAAAGAGTTTCCATACCTGGTAATGCAGAAGCTATCTTTCGAAACAAAGCCTGAAAATAGTTTATTAAATCAAAGTGATAAATAAAAAAAGAAAGATGCAGTTTTCATTGCGGTGTTCCATGTAAATCATTCTCATTCAGAATAATTAAACCATAAAATGACAAGGATGACGTTAACCTAAAAACTTAAGAGTCAAGTTCAATTTTCATATAGAGTGGATTTGTTCGAGTTGTAAAAGACAGCTGAAAATAGGTTAAAAATACACATGAAGAGTCACAATAGAATTAAAATTTGAAAACATCTTTACTCATCTTAACATGAGAAATGAAATATGGATTTCCATAACAAAACGTGGCCTTCAATGGTTGAGAAAGGTTAACTTTGATCCCTAATTTCAGAATGGAGATTGTAGTTGACACAGTGGTTACAGAGTAGGGATTCTATGTAAGACATGATACGTGATCTACAAAACTCAATTAATAACTTATGTTTGGAAAATAATCTTTGATGCGATATAATGGTCAACAAACTAAATCAAACTTTTACTTAAAGTCAGAATGACATGTTACATATAAGATATAAAAAACCAATATAATCATTGACCTAAAAGTTGCAAGTAAAAGATAGTATCATTTACCTTTATATTGAAACCCGCCTTAGCACTAGTTTCAATGAACATTACATTGAAGTCACGAGCTTTAGCTTCTCCCTCCTCTATGGAAACTTGCCTATAGAACATTCATCAAAAGAATATGGGTATAAGCTAAAAATTCAAATCATCAACTAATAGTGTATTTAAAAGTTAAAGATGTAAATAATGATGTATAACCTCTTATCCACAAGATCAGTTTTATTTCCAACGAGGACGATGATTACATCACTACCTCGCTCAGTACGAACCTCCTCAATCCATTTGGCAGTGTTCATAAATGATTGTCGGCCTAAAAATCATTTTAGAAGCGTGTGCAAACAAGAATATCAGACTATAGTAAACACTGACTTCCTCTTTAGCATGAAAAGAGTATGCAGAACGAATTACAAGAAATTTGAATTGCTAACAAAACAATATGATTTTAGTAATATGAAGTAATATTTTACTACTTAGCTGCAAAGAAATAAAATCGTAACCGAGGTGTGGGTAGGGCCATCCGATTTCGATCCATGTTAAAAAGCTATTGATGATAATGCGACCCCATTTGATTACAATCCAACCCACCCAAACTGCCTATTTTGTCATCTTTAGGATAATGGAACTGAGAAGGTGAAAAAAACATACTTGCAACATCAAAAACGATGACAGCAACTGAAGAGTCCCTAATGTAACTTGGAATGAGACTCCTGAACCTTTCTTGTCCAGCTGTGTCCCTGTAAAGATTTAACAAAATTGATAACAACATCAGCAGATCTATTAAAGGACTTAACATGATAAAAGGAACTGATTCAAATACATTTTGACGACATTATTTATATTACAAAATTTTGGACGTAATCATACCAAAGCTGCAAGCGAACTGTTCGATCTTCAAGATACATAGTTTTGGATAAAAAGTCGATACCAATAGTAGCCTGAATAGTGGATACGAACTAAGAGGTTACTCATTAGAGAGTAAAGTAGATAAAAAAAAAAAAAAAATCCAGATGCAAAACAATAGTGTTTCAGAAGAAAATCTATAACAATAAACTACAATAAGGCAAATGCAAAAGAAAATGCTGTAAGAGAACCTTAAAGCTGAGTTTCTAATTACCAATTCAATAATTGCTGATTTCAAATTTTATTTTTGGATCAAATTTATGCTGATCATAATGATGCTAGTTTTCCTTTATAAGGAAATAAGCTAACAAGCTGCACAACTCTTATCATATAAAGTCAACTATGTTTAAAACTGCATCACATCTCAAAAGTCAACAAAGGCTAAATGACATCATATGTTCTATGCTCTTCATTATCTAGTACTTTTGTAACACCCCATCCCACATGGTATAAAGAATGAAAGTGTGAGTCCCTTATAAGCTCAAGTGGTGTTTAACTAATATCTCCTACTATGGTTTTTAGTTGAAACAGATATATCTGGTTAGTCAACTGTTTTAGCTATGAATAGCGATAGACTTTCTTGGTGTGACGGGCACACGGCTCGTGCATCTCTTGGGTCCGCTTTGAGGGTCGTTTCAACTTAACCCACACACACAAAGAGCTTTGTCTTCGATTGTCATTTAAGGAATGAAAAGCACATAGGCATCGGTCTCATTTTTGCTGGTAAAGAATACCTTCCTAACAAAACCAGGCAATGGCTAAATTTGTGACTACTAACCACCAAAGTCCAAACTACACTAAAATGATCTTTGCCACCTCATTAACTTCCTACATGGTTTATCTATGAACTTGACCGATTTTTTGAGCAAGTATTTCAAGTAGTTGAAATGATAAGTAATACGAAGATGAACATAGATCATTTGACACCTATGATATGCAATATATTCGTTATTTTTTCCTTCTTGAATTCTTATGAAAGTCAGCTTTAAAACATTTTTATGAACATCCCAAATACGTTTGTTTAATTTTCCACCAAAAACTATCTTGCATATACCTTAAAATTATAAGATCTACAATATGCACTCCGATATAAGGGGATGGGTGACGGGTCCCCTTTATCACAAGCACCTTCATCTAGCAAAAATCAAAGACCATCACATACATGTCCAGGATCTGGTATTATAATTCACAGCACAACTTGATAACAAAGATAAAATTATTTACAATATAATATACCATTTACAACTTCCAAAAAATATATGCATGTATTATTACATATCCTACACATTACATAAGCCTCAAAAAGCTCATCATAGGTCTTTATA
Source organism: Rutidosis leptorrhynchoides (assembly GCF_046630445.1). Classification (NCBI taxonomy): domain Eukaryota; kingdom Viridiplantae; phylum Streptophyta; class Magnoliopsida; order Asterales; family Asteraceae; genus Rutidosis; species Rutidosis leptorrhynchoides. Next base: position 338,404,362 of record NC_092336.1, read on the forward strand.
TATTTTAAGCTGTTTGAGCACCAAATCCATAAAAGCTCGACTGGAACACGCAGAACACAACACTGATTGAGTGCTCCTTTTTTTATAAATGAAAATCATCAAAACATATTAATATAACGGCGTGCTCGTTAGCTTTACAAGCCCTAGAATTAAGCAACCATTTTATCATAATTTCTAATGCATTTATCAGAAATAGGAAAAGATAACATTGACCACAAGTCAAAATCAGATCAATCAAACAAGTATAAACACAGACTAAACGAACATGAATTAGATTAATACCTGATAAGTGTTATCAAATTTATCGTACATAAATCGAGTAATGATGCTTGTTTTTCCAACTGACTGATCTCCTAAAAACACGAGCTTATATTTTGCTAGAGCTGAAACCGGAGCCATTTTTTTAAAAGTAGAAATTTTGATCGGACAGTGAAGATTTTCCGACAGAGATACGCCGGAAAATATTGGGAGATCAGATCGGATCGGAGAAGAAAGGGATTTTTTTTTTTTATTTATTTCAGATCGTTGTAAAATAAAAGAATGAGTTTTGACATTTCTTTGAATTGAATATGAAACGACTTTTACCCAAAATATTATGGAATTAATTTATTACAAGGTTTTATTTAAATAACAACAAAAAATTACGTCATTAGTATATGTGGTTGGTTTACACATTTTCTTGACAACACCTGAACTTAATTTTTTTACAGTTGGTACCTGAGCTTTATCTAAATTTCGTGGTTGATACCCAACCTAATTTCCGTTAAGTTTAATGTTAACCCCTAACATGTGTCACGCATGTGAGGGCAAATTCGTCTCTTTAAAATAATTAAGTCCATCGATCATACAAACATAATGTAAGGTCAACAGCTATCACAACCATCAATAAGTTAGCCATATTCCTTCTTCATTCTAAACAAATACTTCAAAAAAGATTGTATAAATCTTAAATAAGAAGTTAAACATAAATCAAGAGCAAAGATAAAATCAGTACATATTATTACACATTTCAAAGCCAAATTGACCCGATATTATACCCAAATCACAAAACTCAAACCCAAACCCTAAATCTAAAATCAACGACTTGAGGATGATGAAGAGGAGGGTTTTGATTCACCAATAACGACGATGGTCCCTGAAACAATGGTGGTACCGGAAACGATGGTAGCGCCGTCGGTGGTGCCGGAATAACGTTAGCGAGTTCAAGCATCAAATGGATGGTAGTGCCGTCGCTTAGGGTTATGTTTGTTTGTTCCAGATCGATTTCGATGGTCGTGATGTCGGGTCAAACACATTTGCCTATAGCCATCACATGTGGCGTTCTTCATGTAAGATCTATCATCTATGGTATTTAAATGGTGTTTTAGTGTGATTATTCATCATCATCATATATCAGATTGTTCCAACGAGGCTATTTAAGATATCTTCTTATTTTTAGATGGGTGCAGTTTGAAAATGAATTCTTATTTTTAAGTTTGAAGATGTGAGAATGAATATAAAATGAATTTTTAGATTTCAGATATGACCATTTGATTTTGAAGATGTAAGAATGAATATAAATTGGTTTTTTAGATTTTAGATATAATAATGATGATGAAATGCGTTGTTGTAGATTATTTTCTTATTTTCTGATATCAACATTATTATTTAGAAACTTAATACTCCGTAATTAATTATAATTTATAATTAATTATTAGAGTAAATTACGTCGGTAGCCTTAATTTATGTATGTATGTATGTATGTATGTATGTATGTATAGATGGACTAAATTATTTAAAAGACGAATTTGCCCTTACATGCGATGCACATGTGAGGGGCTTTAACGGAAGTTAGATTGAGGTACCAACCACGAAAGTTCGGCAAAGTCTAGGTATCAACTGTGCAAAAAAAAAATAAGTTTACGTGTTGTCAAAAAAGTGTAAACAAACCACACGTATCAACGGCGTAATTTTTTCTTATAACAATTACATCAGAAAGTTCAATTCTCTAAAACTTACAAGAGTACAATAATGGCATACGAGCTCGATTACATCAAAATATTTTTTTTATTCATTTATTTATGAGACCACGTATTAAAATTAAATTGAATTATAGTTAATTTTTTTGTGTCGGAATGTATGCACAAATCGTATTTTTTTTTTAATTTTTTTTTTCAAATCGCAAGTTTGCTACTTGTGATTTGCGGATTATCCGAATATAATAATATAAGATTTTCGCATAAGATTTTATGAGATTTTGTAGATTTTCAAATAATTTATCAGTGTTATAGATGGCATAGACATAGAGTTCTAGTTGAAAAGGGGAGTAAGTCGTCTAATAAACAACGCCATTGATGGCGAGCTGCTCAAGGGTGTCAAAATAGGTTCGGCTATGATCAACGTTTCCCACTTGCAATATTCGGATGACACCATTATATTCGGTGAATGGAGTAGGCGAAACATCCTCAATCTTATGAAAATCCTGAAGTGTTTTGAAAAGATCTTCGGTTTAAAAGTTATTTTCAATAAAATTTCCTTGTTTGGTATTGGAATCTCGAACGAAAGTCTAAACAAGACTGCTCATACAATTAGATGTCAAGTCGGAAAATTTCCAATAACCTACCTCGTGTTGCTTACCGGGAAAATAATGAATAAGATCGGAGATTGGAATCCATACATTGAAAAAGTCCAAAACAGACTAGGGAATTGGAAAACTAAAATGTTGTCGTTTGGTGTTCGTCTAACCTTCATTAATTCGGTTTTAACGAGCTTATCGTTGTATGCCTTCTCCTTATTCCGTGCTCCAGCGGGCGTCATCATCGTGCTCGAAGGTATGCGTCGAAACTTTTTTTAGGGCGGGTAAGGGGAACATAATAAAATGTCGTGGGTTAGTTGGGAAACCATCATGTTGCCTTATGCGAAAAGGAGATTTCAATATAGGGTCACTTAAGGAAAAAATCCTTGGGCTTTTGTGCAAATGGTGGTGGCGGTTTCGGGTGGAAAACTATTCGTTTTGAGTAAAATAATAAAAAGCATTTATGGGCGAAACGGGGGGTTTGACTTCAAAGAATCCGGATGGGGTAATTCGAAAAGGAACAACGTGGCATTCTATTTTGAAAGTCAATTCGATCATGGAAAAACTTAACATGAACTTTTCAAACTCCTTTGTCAAAACGGTTTCTAATGGCGAAGACACATATTTCTGGAAGGATATTTGGATTGATAACACCTTGCTTTGTGAGAAGTTTGATAGTCTCTACGGGTTAGAAATAAACAAAAATGCGAAGGTCTCGGACACAATAAAAAGAGATGGTTCCAGTTTGTTGTTCGAATGGCAGTGGGAAAGAAATCCTTCCGGCTGAACTTCGGGATAGCTGCAACAAATCTAGGAAATGCTACACTCTTTTGTCTTCGCAGGTAACAATTCAGACTCGTGGACATGGTCCTTACAAAGCAATGGAACCTATACTACGCTAGCGTTGACAGAGTTAGTTGATAAAAGTTTAAGTCAGAATATAAACTTACATTCAGAAACAATAAGAAACAACTTTTTACCACAAAAAATTGGAATCTTCATTTGGAGAATGCGATGAAAAAGAATACCAGTTCGTGTCGAATCAGATAAACGGAGAATAGATCTTGACATGATGCTATGTCCTATGTGCAACAAAGAAACCGAAACGATTGAACATATAATGCTCGATTGCCCGGTTGCAAAAGATTTATGGGGTCGAATATTTCGTTGGTGAAATGGTGGCACACCATCTTACTCAAGTTTTATTGACATGTTTCTAGGAAAAAGCTCTCAAGCAAACAACAATACTTTCAAATTATGGCAAACAATCGAGTGGGTTAGTGGATATTTGCTTTGGAGTGGTAGGAACCTAAAAGTTTTTGAAAAAAAGAATTGAAATGTCCCAACAATGGTAAACGAAATCCAAGCAAAAAGCTTCATTGGATAACCTCGCGGTTGAAGAATCTGAATCTGATCTGTAATACGTGGCTTCTTCATCCCTCTACATATGATGATCATGGCTAAAATTTCGAAAGTCACCATCATCGAAGACAAAAACCTCTTGAGCTCGTGTATTGTGACTTCTAATGCTTCTTTTGTAATGTTTATGCACCTTCGTGTTTTATGATTCGATGTGTTTTCCTGTAGTAATACATTGGCTCAATGCAATATGTATTGTATCATGTATTTTCTTTTATTCAATAAAATTGCTCTTTGCCTTTAAAAAAAGAAAAAAATATTTATTATCATCACTCATGATATCGGCTAAAAAGTCACGTTTTCATCCCGGTATTGAGGCCCGAAAACAATAAAGTTCCAAGCTTTATCGCCAAAATACCCGCTTCGTCAGTTAAAATTTAAGATCATGTGATTAAGAAGACGGTGTAAAAAGAATCAAGAGAATCTTTAACGACCCGTCAAAGTACACTTGACGACCATCGTTATCTTGGTCCCACAGTTTGATCGAAACTCTATATGAATTTAATAAAACAACCTTGCATTCTTTATTTGAAAATGATTTCCTATAAAGGAAATCTACCAAAATGTATAAGTTTAGAAAAAAAACTATACATAAATACTTTAACCAAAAGTTGACCAAAACAAAGTCAACAAACAACCACTATTTAATGTATCAAAATAGAATGCAAGTTAATATTTAACAAAAGCTGCCATCATAAATATGCAGACTCTCTAAGCACAGCAGAAGCAATCAATCATTAACCTGAGAATAAAACATGCGAGTAACTGTCAACAAAAATGTTGAGTGAATTATAGGTTTAATATTGCAAACAATATTTAATTTAAGCCATAAAAATTTATGTTTGAAAACATAAAAACTCATTTTTTGACCATAAAATTATATGCTAGAAAACATATAATAAAACATTATTCCATTTTTCCGTAAGCCACCTGGTAACCACTTAACCATTTATTTACCCTTGCCAAACACAATAAATAATATACACCGAACAAGTGTATCTACAACAAATTACGAAGTACTAAACATTCCGATTATAAATTGCTAGCGCGACTAGCTCGAAATGGGGTTGTCAAACCCGATAGATCTATCCATAGGATTCGCGTTCACCAGTAGAAACCAGTGATTACAGTTACCAGACTAGGGAATATTTTTGTTCAACTCACAATGAATAATTTAAACCAACTTCCACTTGTGTCCAATACGTAAAAATATAATGCATGTATTCTCATCTCAAAAAATTTAAATAGAAAAATGGGACTATAACTTACCTTAATAGCAAACGAAGTAACCACACAATATACGAACAGCAAATGAAGTAAAGTGATCAGGAATGATCACAACGCCGACCTACAAATAAAGCAGGTCGATATAAATAACTAACTTAGGTCAAGTCTTAGTATGATAGCTATTGTACATGTTGCAAGTAGACATAGAACAATACTCAACATGCATCGGTTTGATCGGAACAGCGTACGGACACACACTTTCTATTTTTAGAAAGTTTCTATTTTTAGCAGGTTTCCATTTTTGGAAAGTTTCTATTTTTGGAAAGTTTCTATTTTTGGAAAGTTTCTATTTTTAGAAAGTTTCAAGTTAGGAAAGTTTCCTTATTTAGAAAGTCAACAAAGTCAACTGAAAGTCAAAGTCAACCGAAAGTCAACTCAAAAGTCAACCTCGGTCAAACATAGTCAATATTAATTTTAAGAGTATAAGTTATAATAATAATATAAGTTATAATGTTAATTAAAGTTAAATATGTATAATTATGTCATAACATAAGTTTAATTAAATTAAAATGAATTATTAAAGTTAACATAAGTTTAAATGATATAATTAATATAACATAAGTATTTAATTAATTAATTAAATATTAATCATAATATAAGTATTATTAATTAATAATAAATTTTAAATCATATCATAAGTATTATTAATTAATAATGAATTATTAATCATATCATAAGTTTCTAATTTTAATTATTAAATCATAAATATTTAATAATTAAATTATAATTAAATAATAACTAAGCTTTATAATAATTAAATAATTAATTAATCCTTATTATAAGTCTCATTATAATAATCTCATAATATAAGTTTAATACTTATCATAAGTATTTTTCATTAATAATAAAAGTATTATTAATCATTGTAACATCCCGTTTTTCCCGTACATATTGAAAGGTACATACTTAATCATTGTACGTTTGTAACTTGCTAGACTATGCGTAAATGTCTAGATATATATATATATATATATATATATATATATATATATATATATATATATATATATATATATATATATATATATATATATATATATATATATATATACTTGATAATGTGTGCGAATACAAGTTTATACATGGGCTTTGTTAGCGTTAAGTCTTATGAGACTATTGTTGAAGGTTAGGCGAATATAGGAAGCGAGATTTAAGTGTACGAATTAAATAAAATCAAATTTTGTTTAAGGTTGTCGAAGTGTCCAGGTGACGGCCAATGCCGCGCCGCGACACATTGGGCCGCGCCGCGGCATATAAAGCAAATCCAGATCAGCAATTGGATTAAGAAGGGTCGATTTTCCCCTTATGTGTCGCGCCGCGACAAAGGGGTCCGCGCCGCGGCATTTCAAGCGAACCAGGTTCAGAAAGTGGGTTAAGAGAGGTTGTTTTTCCTTCGTAATGTCGCGCCGCGACATATAGCGCCGCGCCGCGACAACTCTGCAGTTCTGACTCCGATTTTAGCTCAAATTGAATGACTTCAAGGGGCAAATTGGTAATTTCGCGTATAAATCAGATGGGAGCATTAAATCCCAACCACTCATCCATTTCATTTATTTCTTTTCTCTTTTCTTTCCAATTTCTCTCCCAAAACTTAAAACCCAATTGAATTAAAAGCAAGATTTGAGAGTGAAGGATTGAGGGTTGATCTTTGGAGCAAGAATTAAAGTTGTTCCTTGTGTCTCTAGCTACGCATTGATAGTCTCGGTAAGTTCTAACTCTAAGTTTTGAGTTTTAATCAATTTATGCTAGGGTTTTGTTCATTTGGAACTTATGTGACCCATTTAGGGTTAAAATGGGCGAACTTGGGTTGTGTTGAGGAAAGAAAACCCAAATGGCCATAACCTAGGGTTTGGTCTTATGATTTGGGGTTATAAATGTTAAATGGCATTTTTAGTCACTAACACGCTTGTTAAAGTTGAAAGAGATGTTATTTGGGTCATGTTTGACAAGTTTGGTAGTGAAAGTGTTAAATGGATCCAAAATGGGCTAGTTGACCTAGTTTGGGTGAAATGGGTATGAATTAACCTAAGTTTGTGTTAGTTGATGTTAGTAGACTTAATTTACTAGCTTTAGTGATTAAAGTCGGGTCTTGGCCATTTAAGGGCGGTTTTGGTATGGTTGAGTCATTTAATACGAATTGGGTCATTAAAGGCTCAAGTAAGTGTAATGTGGTTAATTCCACTAGTTGTGTAATCGAATGTGTACTTATGTAATTAGGTACTTTGCTTTGAAGCCTTCGGAAGCATTTAAATCACCACCGAAGTGTTAAGGTGAGTGGAATAATTATATGCGTAGGTATATAATATATTTATTTGTGGTAGCGTGAGATGTGAAGTGTCGAGGTGTTAAGACACCACGTTTCACGTGACGAGTGAAGCATCGAGGTGTTAAGATGCCACTCGAGGTGAAGCATCGAGGTGTTAAGATGCCACCTAGGAGTGAAGTGTCGAGGTGTTAAGACGCCACTCCATGTTAAAGGGTGAAGTATCGAGGTGTTAAGATGCCACCCGGGGGTTAGTGATACGAGGTGCTAAGTACACTAATGGATGTTATGAACACCAATGGGAAATTCGAGTACCATCCCTTGTACGATTGGTTAACCATGGTTATTGTGTTGTAGTGAAGCATATTATATTGTACGGTTTGTATATATGCTATTGCATTGCTAGCTTGTGATATTGGAAGTTTATAGTTTATAATTGAGATGATAAGCTAATTATGTTGCTAGCATGTATGCGGTATGTGTTTAAGTGTTTGAAAGTAAGTATATTATATATGTACGTGTATAATTATTGCATTCACTAAGCGTTAGCTTACCCCTCTCGTTGTTTATCTTTTTAGTCGCAGGTACGGATAGGGGCAAAGGGGTTATCGGGCATTAAGTGGCCCTTGATGATGTTTTGTTGAAGCTTGGAAGTTGGCCTAATGTTTTGGGTAGTTTAGTCCCAAACCATGCTCATGTGTCGTTTGGATTATAAACTATCATTTGTAGTAGGTCAAACTTGTATCACATTTATTAATGGCCTTCGTGCCTTTTGTAAACACTAAACTTGATGTATGTTTTAACGAAACGTGTGAAATGGTTTACACATTTAATTGGCGCGTAAATGTGTTGTATAAAAAAAAAATTTTATCGTATGGAATACGGGTTGGGTTGTTTCAAGTGGTATCAGAGCATGGTCTAAGGGATTTAGGCGACTTGAGATAGGCGCCTAGACTTAGACTTTATTGTGTATGCGCGTTATGCGGGACTTGTAGGAGACGGGTCGGACCGGGAGTTGATTAGTGCTTAGGTTTATGTGAACTAACCTTGCGCTAATTGTTTTGTGTGGTGTTAGCAATCGTCAAGCAAGATAGACGTTGTACTAGCGAGTTAATGCGACGTGCTCGCGTAACAATGATTAGCTACCATTGTTACGGGTTCAAATCGTGTCAAACAAGCGATGTACGACGATTGTTGAGCAATATGGGGTAGTGTGGTGTATATGTATATACTTATGTGTTAAATCCTTTTCGTCTCGTTGTTTAATCTATTCCGTCTTATAGAATGAAGATGAGAAACGGGCATGATATCAACGGCGGAGGTACTAGTGAAGAAGTCGAGTTTATGGCCAAGGTTGAGGCCATTTTGAAAAGGCATCATGAGGATTTTCTCGAGGACGTTAAGAAGATGTTCCTAGATACGATTGACGAGCAATTAGTCAATGTGGTAAAGGAGCAAGTTAAGGCCGTTCTTCGCGAAGATAATGTGGGAAGACGAGACTTTTTCTATAAGAATTTCAAGGACTCTCAACCTCCCTCTTTTGATGGTGAAAGAGATCCTCTTAAGAGCGCTCGTTGGATCTCCGATATGGAGGGGGCCTTCCGTACTTGTGAATGTCCTCTCGATAAGAGGACAAGGTACGGGTGTAGTATGTTGAGGGGCGATGCCAAGTTGTGGTGGGACGCAAAGCTCCAAGTTTATGGTGAAGAGCAATGCATGGAATTCACTTGGGATGAATTCAAGTCCGAATTTTTCAAGGAATACCGAACTTCGGCCGATCTTACTAGGCTTAAGGACGAGTTACGTTCCTTGAGGCAAGGGTCGATGGATTTGAACACTCTCAAATCCGTGTTTTTGTCCAAGACCCAATTTTGCCCGGAGTACGTCGGGAATGATAAAATGTTGAAGGAAGATTTCTATCGAACCTTGAACGACAACTATCAGGATAAGATTAGTGTGAACATAGTGAAAAACTTTGATGAGTTGTTTGACATGGCCAAAGGTTTCGAGTCGCTCATCTTAAGAAAGAGTGGTTTTACTTTTGGCAAGAGAAAAAGTGAAGGTTCGAGCTATTCAAACTTTTCGAACAAAAAGAACAAGAAAAGTTCCGAAAGTGTCAATAGTGTGAAGAAGGGCGCTTCCGGTGGTTTTACTTTTACGTGCTATAATTTTGGGCAAGCGGGTCATATGGCTCGTGATTGTCCAAAACCATCTTCCGGAAACAAGCTCACTTGTTTTAATTGCGGTAAAGAAGGGCATAAGAAACCGGAGTGTCCCGATTTGCGCAACGATAATGTTAAGCGTCTAGAGAAGGCGGCGGGTACGGCTAGGGGTCGCAACTATTTGATGACCAATGATGAGGCCAAGCAATCCAATGAAGTCGTCTCAGGTACTTTCATAGTTAACTCTAATCCGGCACGGATACTTTTTGATAGTGGGGCTAATTTGTCCTTTGTGTCGCCTCGATTTGTGCCTAAGTTAAATAAACCGCTAGTTAAGTTAAGTCATCCGGTAGAAGTTGAAATAGCGGATGGCAAGACGGCTCTAGTGGTTGATGTGTGTAAGAATTGTAATGTTGTATTTGGTTCCGAAACGTTTAAGATCGATCTTATTCCGATGACTTTGGGTGATTTTGATATTGTTATTGGTATGGATTGGCTCGATCTTAATAGAGCCGATATTGCATGCCATGATAAATTCATTCGGGTGAAGACCCCAAGTGGGGGAGAATTAATTATTCATGGCGATAAGCGAAGGAGACTTGTACCGATATGCACTTTTGCACGGGCACGTCGTTTCCTTGTTAGTGGTGGCATGGCTTTTCTTGCCCATGTTGTTGATACTCGTGACAAGCCACCAACCATTCGTGAAATCCCTGTGGTTAATGAATTTGAAGACGTTTTTCCGGATGAGTTACCGGGTGTTCCGGCGGAAAGACAGGTTGAGTTTCGTATTGAGTTGGTTCCGGGAGCTACTCCCATTGCTAAAACTCCTTATCGTTTAGCACCAACGGAAATGCAAGAGTTGTTAAATCAAACCCAAGAGTTGCTCGAGAAGGGTTTTATTCAACCGAGTGCTTCGCCATGGGGCGCTCCGGTGTTATTTGTGAAGAAGAAAGATGGTAGTATGCGTATGTGCATTGATTACCGTGAGTTGAATAAAGTGACGATCAAGAATCGTTATCCATTACCTAGGATTGACGATTTATTTGATCAACTTCAAGGTGCAACGTATTTCTCTAAGATCGACCTACGGTCCGGCTATCACCAAATGCGGGTCCGTGAGGAAGACATAGAGAAGACGGCCTTTCGAACGCGTTACGGGCATTACGAGTTTGTAGTTATGCCCTTTGGTCTTACGAATGCACCGGCGGCATTCATGGATCTTATGAACCGAGTGTGCCAACCTATGTTGGACAAGTCGGTAATTGTGTTCATTGACGACATACTCGTTTATTCGAAGAGTATGAAGGAACATGAACATCATTTGCGGTGTGTGTTAAAGACGTTGCGGAAGGAGAAGTTGTATGCAAAATTCTCAAAATGTGAATTTTGGCTAAGGGAAGTTCAATTCCTTGGCCATATTGTGAATATGGACGGTATTCAAGTAGATCCGGGGAAGATAGAGACGGTAAAGAGTTGGGGATGACCAACTACGCCTACGGAAATCCGAAGTTTTCTCGGATTGGCCGGGTATTATCGTCGGTTTATCCAAGACTTTTCTAAGATTGCTTCTCCATTGACGAAGTTGACGAGAAAGAACACGAGATTTAATTAGGAGAACGAGCAAGAAATTGCTTTTCAATTGTTAAAAGAGAAGTTGTGTCAAGCTCCGGTGTTAGTGTTGCCGGAAGGTGTAGAAGACATGACGGTCTATTGTGACGCGTCTTTAAATGGACTCGGGTGTGTTCTAATGCAAAGAGGTAAAGTCATCGCTTATGCCTCTCGACAATTAAAAGAACACGAAATGAGATATCCGACTCATGATCTTGAGATGGCGGCGGTAGTGCATGCGTTGAAAATTTGGCGCCATTACTTGTACGGTGTCAAGTGTACGGTTTATTCGGATCATAAGAGTTTGAAACATCTCTTTAATCAACGAGATTTGAATTATCGCCAACGTAGGTGGATGGATGTGGTGAAAGACTACGATTGTGAGATACTTTATCACCCGGGTAAGGCGAATGTGGTTGCGGATGCGTTGAGTCGAAAGAGTCAACATCCGACGATAAAAGTGGGGTCGTTACGTTTGATTATTACCAACGACTTTCTTGAAAAGCTTGGTGAGATTCAAATAGAGGCTTATGTTCACAACAAGCATACGGAGCGAATCGTGGGCCAAACGGAGTTTATTACTATGGGTTCGCGTGGTTTGTTGTCCTTCCAAGGAAGGGTGTGGGTGCCTAAGATGGGTGATTACCGACGAGTGCTACTTGATGAAGCACATAAGTCAAAATACTCCATTCATCCGGGCGCGACGAAAATGTATCTTGACTTGAAGAAAGATTATTGGTGGCCGGGCATGAAGCGTGATGTTGTGAAGTATGTTGAGCAATGCGTCACGTGTTTGCAAGTAAAAGCCGAACACCAAAAGCCGTATGGTAAATTACAACCGTTAGAAATCCCGAAATGGAAATGGGAGCACATTACCATGGATTTCATTATAAAGTTACCTAAAACGGCGAGAACCCAATTCGATTCGATTTGGGTTATAGTTGACCGATTGACAAAAAGCGCTTTGTTTCTTCCCATTAAAGAAGCGATATCGTCGGAGACCTTGGCTAAGTTGTTTATCAAGGAAGTGGTCTCTCGACATGGGGTTCCTATATCTATTATTTCGGATCGAGATACCCGTTTTACATCTCGGTTTTGGGAAAAGTTTCATGAAGATATGGGTACACAATTGAAATTGAGCACGGCGTACCATCCTCAAACGGACGGTCAAACCGAACGTATAAATCAAACATTGGAGGATATGTTACGTGCGTGTATTATTGATTTTGGTGGTAGTTGGGACGAGCACTTACCTTTGGTGGAATTCTCGTACAATAATAGTTATCATACTAGTATCGGGATGCCACCGTATGAGATGCTTTATGGGCGAAGGTGTCGAACCCCGATTTGTTGGGTGAAGTGGGTCAAAGGGAAATCGGGAGTACCGATTTGGTCTTAGAAACGAATAGCAAGATTGATATGATTCGAGAGCATTTGAAAAAGGCTCAAGATAGACAAAAGTCGTATGCTGACAAACGTAGACGAATGATCGAATTTCAAGAAGGTGACATGGTGATGCTTAAGGTTTCGCCATGGAAAGGTGTTATTCGGTTTCGAAAACGAGGAAAGTTAGCTCCTCGGTTTATCGGTCCGTTTAAGATTTTAGCTCGTGTTGGCGAAGTTGCCTATCGTTTGGAATTACCCGAAGAGCTTGCGGGGATCCATAATACATTTCATGTTTCCCATCTCCGTAAGTGTCTTGCGGATGATTCTTCATGGGTGCCTTTAGACGAGATCGAGCTAAACAATAGGTTAGAGTATATTGAGAAGCCGATTGCTATACTCGATGAGAAGGTCAAAAGGTTGAGAAGTAAAGAGGTTAGGACTTTTAAAGTTCAATGGCGTCGTAGTAAAGGTTCTGAGTTTACTTGGGAGCCCGAAGAATTTGTGTTGGTTTATCTTCCCTCTTGTCATGCGGCTTGGATCGCGAGGACGCGCTCCGATTCAAGTGGGGGAGAGTTGTAACATCCCGTTTTTCCCGTACATATTGAAAGGTACATACTTAATCATTGTACGTTTGTAACTTGCTAGACTATGCGTAAATGTCTAGATATATATATATATATATATATATATATATATATATATATATATATATATATATATACACTTGATAATGTGTGCGAATACAAGTTTATACATGGGCTTTGTTAGCGTTAAGTCTTATGAGACTATTGTTGAAGGTTAGGCGAATATAGGAAGCGAGATTTAAGTGTACGAATTAAATAAAATCAAATTTTTTTTAAGGTTGTCGAAGTGTCCAGGTGACGGCCAATGCCGCGCTGCGACACATTGGGCCGCGCCGCGGCATATAAAGCAAATCCAGATCAGCAATTGGATTAAGAAGGGTCGATTTTCCCCTTATGTGTCGCGCCGCGACAAAGGGGTCCGCGCCGCGGCATTTCAAGCGAACCAGGTTCAGAAAGTGGGTTAAGAGAGGTTGTTTTTCCTTCGTAATGTCGCGCCGCGACATATAGCGCCGCGCCGCGACAACTCTGCAGTTCTGACTCCGATTTTAGCTCAAATTGAATGACTTCAAGGGGCAAATTGGTAATTTCGCGTATAAATCAGATGGGAGCATTAAATCCCAACCACTCATCCATTTCATTTATTTCTTTTCTCTTTTCTTTCCAATTTCTCTCCCAAAACTTAAAACCCAATTGAATTAAAAGCAAGATTTGAGAGTGAAGGATTGAGGGTTGATCTTTGGAGCAAGAATTAAAGTTGTTCCTTGTGTCTCTAGCTACGCGTTGATAGTCTCGGTAAGTTCTAACTCTAAGTTTTGAGTTTTAATCAATTTATGCTAGGGTTTTGTTCATTTGGAACTTATGTGACCCATTTGGGGTTAAAATGGGCGAACTTGGGTTGTGTTGAGGAAAGAAAACCCAAATGGCCATAACCTAGAGTTTGGTCTTATGATTTGGGGTTATAAATGTTAAATGGCGTTTTTAGTCACTAACAAGCTTGTTAAAGTTGAAAGAGATGTTATTTGGGTCATGTTTGACAAGTTTGGTAGTGAAAGTGTTAAATGGATCCAAAATGGGCTAGTTGACCTAGTTTGGGTGAAATGGGTATGAATTAACCTAAGTTTGTGTTAGTTGATGTTAGTAGACTTAATTTACTAGCTTTAGTGATTAAAGTCGGGTCTTGGCCATTTAAGGGCGGTTTTGGTATGGTTGAGTCATTTAATACGAATTGGGTCATTAAAGGCTCAAGTAAGTGTAATGTGGTTAATTCCACTAGTTGTGTAATCGAATGTGTACTTATGTAATTAGGTACTTTGCTTTGAAGCCTTCGAAAGCATTTAAATCACCACCGAAGTGTTAAGGTGAGTGGAATAATTATATGCGTAGGTATATAATATATTTATTTGTGGTAGCGTGAGATGTGAAGTGTCGAGGTGTTAAGACACCAAGTTTCACGTGACGAGTGAAGCATCGAGGTGTTAAGATGCCACTCGAGGTGAAGCATCGAGGTGTTAAGATACCACCTAGGAGTGAAGTGTCGAGGTGTTAAGACGCCACTCCATGTTAAAGGGTGAAGTATCGAGGTGTTAAGATGCCACCCGGGGGTTAGTGATACGAGGTGCTAAGTACACTAATGGATGTTATGAACACCAATGGGAAATTCGAGTACCATCCCTTGTACGATTGGTTAACCATGGTTATTGTGTTGTAGTGAAGCATATTATATTGTACGGTTTGTATATATGCTATTGCATTGCTAGCTTGTGATATTGGAAGTTTATAGTTTATAATTGAGATGATAAGCTAATTGTGTTGCTAGCATGTATGCGGTATGTGTTTAAGTGTTTGCAAGTAAGTATCTTATATATGTACGTGTATAATTATTGCATTCACTAAGCGTTAGCTTACCCCTCTCGTTGTTTATCTTTTTAGTCGCAGGTACGGATAGGGGCAAAGGGGTTATCGGGCATTAAGTGGCCCTTGATGATGTTTTGTTGAAGCTTGGAAGTTGGCCTAATGTTTTGGGTAGTTTAGTCCCAAACCATGCTCATGTGTCGTTTGGATTATAAACTATCATTTGTAGTAGGTCAAACTTGTATCACATTTATTAATGGCCTTCGTGCCTTTTGTAAACACTAAACTTGATGTATGTTTTAACGAAACGTGTGAAATGGTTTACACATTTAATTGGCGCGTAAATGTGTTGTATAAAAAAAAAATTTTATCGTATGGAATACGGGTTGGGTTGTTTCAATCATGAGTTTAATTAAAAGTTTAATTAAATCATAAGTAATAATTAAATGATATAATAAATATATATCATAAGTCTTAAATTATAATAATTACTTTTTATATCATAAGGAATTTATTAATAATGAAAATCATTATTTTTATCATAAGTCGTAATTAATAACCATAAGTTTTTAATTAAAAGTTCAACGGGTCATAACTTGAGCCCCGGGAATCAGTTTTCGGCGAGTCTTATATATATCTTCGCCTAACCAACTCACCCGACACCTTAGTGTGCTCAAGAACACCCCAAGAACAGCAAATTAGTCGTGACTTACAGCCACTAATCAGTTTGGATCTTCAATCCGCTCAAAAACGTGTTTTAGTCATAACGGGTGATTCGTGGCTCGGATTGAGATGACCCGAACATGAAAGTTCGTCCCACCATTAATCCTAACACACTAACACACCCTAAAGTCACCAAATATGGTCACAAAGTCGGACCAAACCTGGTTCATACCAATATCACAATTCAATCTTAACAAAATACCATTTTGATCATAACAAGGGCTCCGGGAATCGAAACTACATGAATACGGAGTCTAAAATTAATGTCTTGATGAGAGGAACTCATCTAAACACCTCAATTTCACTTTTATATCAGTTACATAATCAGAAATGAACGAAAAGGCTGCTGTCCCAAATTAATCAAACCGAAAACATGAATTAACGAGCATTTCTACGCATACAATCAACAATACAATAACATATAAGCATCATACTATCAATATAACATACAAAAACAGAAAAATTAAAGAAAAATTGAAAATTTAGGGTTAGGGTTTATACCCTAATCAAGAATTGAGTGATATGAACGTGTAGAGATCGAAGAGTAGAATCCGGCAATGATAAAAGCCCCAAATCTTCAAGATGAAAATCAAAAGATGATGATGATGATGTGTTGTGTAGGTGACGGCTCAAAAAAAGAAAAAGGGAGGAAGAAATGAGAGAAAAATGAAGTGAGAGGTTTTAGGTCTTGAATTAGAAAATGGGAAAAATTAATAAAATGAAAGTAAAATGAAAAATGAAAAATGGGATGGTGTATGGCCAAGTTCAGCCGAAAATTTGATGGGTGGGCCCCTTAGTGGGCCAATTTCATAAAATGTGTAATCGCTTTTAGCCCGAACGCCCGATCGAAGCCCGAAACGCGAAAACGCTACTACGCGATTGATTTTTCGGAGAGATAACAAATACACGAAGAATAAAATATATAAATACTATATATAAACATATGACATTAAAATATCATATTTAAAATAATTTGGATTTAAAAATCCCAAAAGCTCGACCGTTGGTTTGAAAACCGAAAAGATTCGCCGGATAGAAATTCGCGACACGTAGAAACGTACGATTTAAAATATGAATACAAATATTCATTTAACACATAATAATTAATATATTATTACAAAAATAATAATATAGGTCATAGAAATGACGTGGCACGAATAACAGTTAACGGTCGTTAAATAATTAACGGTAAAAGATAACGAAAAAAGTAGGGTCGTGACAGTACCTTCCCGTTACGGAAATTTCGTCCCGAAATTTAAGCAAGTGCAGGGGTTGACTCAACATCTGGAAACAAATGCGGGTACTTCTGCCTCATCTGACCTCCACGCTCCCAAGTGAACTCGGGACCGCGTCTGGCGTTCCATCTAACTCTAACAATAGGAATTTTGCTCTGTTTGAGAGTCTTAACATCTCGATCTATAACTCCAACAGGTTCCTCAATAATGTGGAGTTGTTTATCAACATGAAGCTCCACCAGAGGAATAGTCTTATCGGCCTCGGCTAAACACTTCTTTAAATTTGATACATGAAAAAAAAATGTCATGAACAACACTGAGTTCTTGTGGCAATTTTAAACGATAAGCCACGGGTCCAACTCTCTCAATGATCTCACAAGGTCCAACAAAAAGAGGATTCAACTTTCCCCTCTTACCAAAACGTATCACACCCTCCCAAGGTGATACCTTCAACATAACACGATCACCTACCTGAAATTCGATATCGTTCCTTCTCTTATTTGCATAACTCTTTTGCCGACTTCTGGTGGTCCTCAATCTTTCCTTAATCCGTACGATCTTCTCGGTAGTCTCATGAATAATTTCTGGGCCTGTGAGTTGAGCATCCCCAACCTCATTCCAGCAGACAGGAGACCTACACTTTCTACCATACAGAGCTTCAAACGGTGCGGCTTTAATACTTGCATGATAACTGTTGTTATAAGAAAATTCAGCTTGCTAGAAATATCTATCCCACCCATTATCAAAATCAATAACACACGCTCGTAACATGTTTTCCAACGTTTGAATGGTCCTTTCACTCTGACCATCTGACTGTGGATGATAAGCAGTGTTCATATCCAATTTAGTTCCCAAAACATCTTGTAAGGACTACCAAAATCTCGATGTAAATCGACTGTCTCGGTCCGAAATAATAGATACGGGACCACCATGTCTAGAAATAATCCCCTTCAAATACAAACGTGTAAGCTTCTCCTTCGAATCTGTTTCCTTAATTGGAAAGAAATGAGCTGACTTAGTGAGTAGGTCAACAATCACCCAAATGGTATCATAACCACCCACAACTCTCGGTAACTTCACAATAAGTCTATCGTAATACCTTCTCACTTCCACTCGGGAATCTCAGGTTGCACCAAAAGTCCAGACGATTTCTGATGTTCAGCTTTAACCTTAGCACAAGTCAAACACTTAGCCACATAAGTAGCAACATCAGCTCTCAAGTTAGGCCACCAGTATAGCTCCTTAAGATCGTGATACATCTTTCCTGAACCAGGATGAATAGATTACCTAGACTTATGAGCTTCATCTAAAACAAGTTGTCGCAAATCACCAAACTTCGGAACCCAAAGGCGTCCCGTAAAATACCGAGTACCATCGGTTCGTACCTCTAACTGTTTACTCAAGCCTCGGACCTTCCCGTTACAAAATTCTCCTCCTTCAAGGCTTTTTGTTGTGCCTCAAGAATCTGCCTTGCGAGGTTTGTTCGAATTGTCATATTCAAGGCTCTAAACCTACGAGGTTCAGCCCTTTCTTTACGACTTAACGCATCAGCCACAACGTTGGCCTTTCCGGGATGATATAAAAGTTCACAATCATAATCATTCAACGTCTCAATCCATCTTCGTTGCCTCATATTCAACTGTTTCTGATCAAGGATATGTTGAAGACCTTTGTGATTAGTGTACACAGTACTTTTGACCCCATAAAGATAATGTCTCCAAATCTTAAGTGCAAAAACAACAGCTCCCAACTCTAAATCATGGGTTGTATAATTCTGCTCGTGAATCTTCAACTGACGTGATGCGTACGCAATAACTTTCGTTCGTTGCATTAAAACACAACCAAAGCCTTGGCGCGAAACATCACAATAAACAACAAAACTATCATTACCCTCAGGTGGTGATAACATCGGAGCGGTAGTCAACTTCTTCTTCAGAGTTTGAAAAGCAGTCTCTTGTTCATCCTTCCACTCATACTTCTTCCCCTTGTGCGTTAAAGTAGTCAGAGGTTTCGCTACTCGTGGAAAATCTTGAATGAACCTTCTATAATAGTCTGCCAAACCTAGAAACTGACGAATCTGAGTAGGAGTCTTCGGAATTTCCCACTTCTCAATTGCCTCAATCTTAGCAGGATCAACCTGTATTCCCTGTTTACTAATAACATGTCCAAGGAACTGAACTTCTCTCAACCAGAAAGCACACTTAGAGAACTTAGCGTACAACTCTTCTTTCCTCAACAGATCAAGCACTAACTTCAAATGTTCTTCGTGCTCTTCATCACTCTTGGAATAAATAAGGATGTCGTCGATGAAAATAATAACGAACTTGTCCAGATAGGGTCTGCACACTCGGTTCATGAGGTCCATGAACACATCAGGTGCATTTGTCAATCCAAACGGCATAACAAGAAATTCAAAGTGACCGTAACGGGTGCGAAAAGCAGTTTTCGAAACATCAGGTTCTTTAACACGCAACTGATGATAGCTGGATCGAAGATTGATCTTAGAATAAATGGACGAACCCTGAAGCTGATAGAACAGACCATCAATTCTAGGAAGAGGGTAACGGTTTTTAACTGTAAGCTTGTTCAAATCACGATAATCAATGCACAATCGGAACGAACCATCTTTCTTTTTAATAAACAAAACAGGAGCTCCCCAAGAGGATAAACTGAGATGAATGAAATATAGTTGCAACCAACGAAAGAAGAAATATATGGAGTAGTCACATCGGTGGCATAGATATATATAAGGCAATTCTCTTAAAGGAGATAACGAGGATCATGGACTTCAAAGTAAATTTTCATTACATTTCCGAAAGGAAGACGTACGAAAGGGGTGATATTTCAACGAGAATGAACTTCCTTGTACAATGAGCGAGGAAATCTAGAATTCATCCATATTCTTAAATTTATGTGCGGATGAAAAGAACGTGAATCATGGGTTATAAAGAATGGTCGACTCCAGGTGAGATGAATCTCCAAACTAATTTCGTACACCTCAAAGTATTGAATCCCAGGATTGGTGTTTACGAGGGTGTTGCGGTTGATAGCGAATATTGAGAGTAGAAACTCCTCAAACGGTCTAGTGTATTATATATCCATGATACCCACTATAACAACTGTTGGGGTAGAAACCCACCTACCGCCTTTTCTACAATAGGGTGACCGCCGAGTGTACCCCAGGAAATTGATTTATCGGTCCGCGTTTCGGCCATGTCCAACCATAAGAGGAAAAATTTTATGAGCGCAAAGACTTTCCAACAAATTTTATAAAACCGGCATCCAAAGTGGTGTAAGAGTTTCTATCAATGAACTTAATGGTAAGTTTCATCCTTAAACGGAGGATGAGAAGAACTGTGATCCAAACACTCTGTAGAGTAATGCGAAAATTTGATAAAATAGATCAAAGGTGTTTTGGAAAGCTCTAAACGCTTGATGTGACAACATAAACGGAACGAAGTTCTTAGTAAATTTAGAAATATGTACAACGTGTACCATTTTATATAAAACAAATTGACTTAGTCAAACAGCTCAATAAATGTGTGGTTTTAAAATAATTTTGAAGGTGTGATTTAGTATATACTAGCCAAATAGGTAAAGGTAAATTTATTCATTTGAATCCATACGTACATTTATGATTTTATAAATTGTATACATGACAAAATGTTTCGTTATTTCTATTTGCCCATAAATCTCGTGAGAACTGCCCAATTAAACAAATGTGTAAAACTCCCGATGATAAACAGAGTAGTATCTGTATTTCAGAGGTTACAAGTTGAAGTAAGATCGTGGAAGATCGAGTAAAGGTCTTGAATCGTCGTGCGACATTTGACCAACAAATGTTACGAGGTCATGAAAACCAATGAGTTAAATGTTATTTTGACTATTATCATGACATAAGTCCTTGGGCCAAAACTGTTCCCGAGCGAAGCTGTTGCTAACAAGCGAGTTATGAAGGATAGAGCATGATATAGATAATCTGGTTAAAACGAGCTTCTCGTATATCAACAAATAAGATAATGAATATTTTCCCTGCCCATGTAATACATCAGAATTTCTGAATAAGTAGTGTAAAAATTTTCTTTGACTCACTTTCTATTCCTCATGTCACAATATTGGGACTTCTTTATGAATTAACGTAATATAATCACGTTGGCATGACGCCATTATATTTCACTAATTCATAGTTCCATTCCAATAGCACTACATGAGGTCAGGACACGCGATCTGAAATGACCCGTCCTAATCCATCCGGACAAAGTCCACATCGATTACAAACGAGTCACAATAGTTGATTACATCGCGAGGTTCTTGACCTCTATATGATACATTTTACAAATATTGCATTCGTTTTGAAAAGACAAACTTCCTTACATCGAAAATTGACGATATGCATACCATTTCATAATATATCTAATTATAATTATCTTAATAATAATCTTGATGAACTCGACGACTCGAATGCAACGTCTTTTGAAATATGTCATGAATGACTCTAAGTAATATCTTTAAAGTGAGCAAATGCACATCGGAAGATTTCTTTCATACCTGAGAATAAACATGCTTTAAAGTGTCAACCAAAAGGTTGGTGAGTTCATTAGTTTAACATAAATAATCATTTCATGATTTTAATAGACCACAAGATTTCATATTTCCATTTCTCATAAACATACGTCCCATACATAGAGACAAAAATATCATTCATATGGATTGAACACCTGGTAATCGACATTCACAATATGCATATAAGAATATCCCCATCATTCCGGGATCCTCCTTCGGACATGATATAAATTTCGAAGTACTAAAGCATCCGGTACTTTGGATGGGGCTTGTTGGGCCCGATAGATCTATCTTTAGAGTTCGCGTCAATTAGGGTGTCTGTTCCATAATTCTTAGATTACCAGACTTAATAAAAAGGGGCATATTCGATTTCGATCATTCAGCCATATAATGTAGTTTTGATTACTTGTGTCTATTTCGTAAAAACATTTATAAAAATTGCGCATGTATTCTCAGCCCAAAAATATAAAAAGTAAAAAGGGAGCAAATGAAACTCACCATACTGTATTTTGTAGTGAAAATACATATGACGAAATTTAACAAGTGTAGGGTTGGCTTCGGATTCACGAACCTATATCATTTATATATATATTAACACATATAATGATAATCGAATAAATTTATATATCATTATTAGTGGTATAATTGTTATTTTAATTAGGTTTTTCATTAATAACCTTATTAATTATATTTATTAATATTTATTATAAAAGTATTAATATAGTTATGTTATGTGTATTAAATATAGTTTTATATAACTAATATTTATTTGATAAAATAATATTGATAATAATAATAACTAAAAGTTTTTTTTTTATTTTTATTTTTATTTTTATTTTTATTTTACAATAATAATAATAATAGTTAGTATGATAATATTATTGATAATATAAAAATAATAATATTAATGTCAAAATAATAATAATGATAGTAATAATAATAATTTTGATAAAAAAAATGATAACTTCTCTAATAATGATAATAATAATAGTAAAAATGATTCTTTTAATATAATTGAGAGTTTTTACTAAAAATGATATTAATAATAATATTAATAATACTAAAAATAATAATAATAATAAGAATAATAATAATAATAAGAATAATAATAATAATAATAATAATAATAATAATAATAATAATAATAATAATAATATTAATAATATTAATAATAATAATAATAATAATACTTAGATTTAATAATGTTAATATTAATTTTGACAATTATACTAGTCATTTATTTGTAGTAGTAATAATAATAATAATAATAATAATAATAATAATAATAATAATAATAATAATAATAATAATAATAATAATAATAATAAATAAATAAATAAAAATGACTACCTTAAATGGGTAAGGCTTTAAAAGAATAAACTGTCGTTGCCCAGGCTCGAACCCGCGACCTCTTGCTAACCACCCACACGCCCAAACCAATAAACCAATTGTTACTTTTCTGTTTTAAATGGTACATGATTTTGTTTTAACCCGCTATCATTATCATCCTTAATCATAATCAATATCTTAGTCATTTCATTAACACAGTATCATCAAGGCATCATCCTTTTCATACGCATCATCATCAATTCACGATCATCATCATCATGACCTCGCCATCATCATGATCATCTTCATTTTCATCTTCACGATCATTATCGAGTAGCTTTATTATCACAATGATCATCATGATCGATTATTATTACTACATCCGTATATTATACTCATTATCACGGATTTATGATCAACGTTATCCTACTAACATCATCTACTGTATGATCGTTTATCATTGTGGCACTTTCCTCATAACATCATCATCGCTTAAATAATATGTGTGTGTTGTCGTCAATTAAGGAAACAGAAAATGATGAGTTTGCAATATAGTGGCCCAAGTTGCTCTAGAGCTCAAGAGTAGCCCATTACTAATTAGATTAGTCGGCCCAATTCATAGACCAATACGATACCCATTTAGTGATTTGGTATATATACATAATTGTTTTATCAATCCCGTTTGTTATGGGATTTGTTGTCGGGAAGATAGAAAAAAAAATACAAACGAGATGGTAACCTGTGGGGTTTATAGGGTTCGACAACAACATCACAAAGTCATCATCTTTCTCATCATTGCTGCATCGCGTATCCATATTCATCATCAACCTTCTTTTATCACCATCTCATTTTCATCATTCGTTTGGGCCACAAAAATTGTTGGCTTATTGTTGCTAGGAAGTAATTTGGTCAAATTAGAAATGAATGTAATGTAATATGGCTTCGATTAAGAGAAATAGACAAACACAAGACCTTGGAACCGTAATAGAGAATGATAGCCATAGAATAAAGTAATGTGAGTGGTTGGTTTGGTTTCTTTAATCAACAATTGGAATTGTTTGGTGGATACATGTCGGCCACAAGGTTTGCAAGTTGTCCCATATGTATAATATATTCTGCCCATCGCCATCCCCTACCATTCTTTTTCTCGACACCCACTCCCACTAGGTACAGTTGCACGTATTTGGTATTTTAGTGATTGGAACTTTTAATATTTAATTGCTAGTGGTGTTTTGTATGGTTCTTGTTGGTCGATTGAATAATAAGATAGTAGCAGTTGAGTGGAAACCAAATGGTGATCGAGCATGATGAAAGTGATGGGTGTTTGACCTGGCCAGAAACAGAAAAACAGAAACACGGGTACACATAGCAATATGTTGAGGTATTAGATGATGGTTAAAGGGTGTTTGAAGGTGTTGATAAGGTTTCAACAGAAATAGAAGCAGTATCTAATAATAAACGTTTGATTCTTGTGGTGATCATGGGTTGGGTTTAAACCAATAGCAACAACAACTAGCAATAATTCGAGCAGTATGGAAATGGTTTGATCAAATAGTGATGGTATTCGATTGGTTGCATTAGTAACTAAGGTTTGTTCGGGTTGGGTTGGTGGTCGAATACAACCAGGGAATAGGTAGTAGTTCGGTTTACAAGTCACGCATATGTAGTAGTGTTTTGATGGTGGTGATTGGTGGCTCGATGGTTTTCATTAAGTAAGGTGGTGATCAAACTTTGGTGATGATGGTTGGAGTTTTGGAGGGTGATGTTCATTAACTAACATGATGATGATTGTAGTTCCCGGTTAGTTTGAAGGAGGGTGATAATTAATTGAGGGTGGCCTTGGTTTACATGTATCATATAAGTACTCATATATATTAATATAGATATATAGTACATGTAATCTGTATAATAAAATAGAAATAACAAATATTAGTGTAGTTTTGTGGGATCAATAGCACAAGTCAAAAAGAAGGATGTAGATGTGTGTTCCCATTTTCAAGAAAGGTGTCGGGTGATAGTACAGAAGCAGACAAGGCAAAAGAAATAAGGAACTATAATAATCAAATTAAATAGAAATGTGTATAGTGAAATGAAGCAAGGACAAATGGATTTATAGATTGAATGTGTCGACCATTTACCACAAGCAGAAAAGAATGCAGGAAAAGTAATCTGATAGTGATATATAATACAAATTACGCGTAATTAACTTACCTTATGTTTATCATTATTAATTAATATTTGTGTTTATAATAATAATACTAATTAATAATATAATTATATTAATAAAATCTGTTAATATTATTAATAATAATAAAAATACTAAATATTATATATTACTTCAATTTACATAATTAATTCTATCATTTACATCGTATATTATAATTATATTTTAATTTATTGTATATATTTATATATTTAAATATATATAATTCTATTTACAATTAGTTGTTCGTGAATAGTCGAGAACAGTCAAACGGTAAATGAATATATAATATAATTCAAAATTTTCGAGACTCGATTTAACAGACATTGCTTATTGTGTCGAAATCAAATAAGAATAAAGTTTAAATTTGGTTGGAAATTCCCGGGTCATCACAGTACCTACCAGTTAAAGAAATTTCGTCCTGAAATTTGAGTGAGGTGGTCATGGCTAACAATAAAAATGTTTTCATGGCGAATATGAGTTGATTACTAGAGTTTTATCATTACCGATTAATATAGATTAACGATTCGGTTACTTGAAGCGTATGAGTGAAGCTATTGCAAAAGATTGAAATAGAAAAAGTAAAGATTCGTCTTAACTTTTGACAGAGTCAGGGTTGAATTCCGGAATTCAAGGGATTTAAAGAAAATCTTCGAAATCTAAAAGATTTGAATCTTTGGTGAATAAGGAAATTAAGATCTCTATAATTAAATACGGTGATCTGCCTCGATTACTCTGTCTGATATTTCTATTATAAATTTACCTTTTCTGTTCCATTAGTTTCCACCACTTCTATACCTTCTTTCTCAGTTCATATATCCAAAAGTTTATAATAATGCTTAATACGGTTCTAATCCTTGACAATTTTCTAACTATCATTTCTATCATCCTTCTTTTCAATTTTTCCACCAGAAATCTGTTTACTTCTACTATTACCTTAGGGTGATACTATTCTTAATTATACCGTGTCTTTATATTGCTATTCGTATTAATATCCATGGTTTGTAATTTCGGTGTTGTCATTGGGCTTTATATTTTCTCTTATATTTTGGATCTCTTTGCCTTTTTATTGTCTTCTCGACCTCTAGTAAAGCGAGTAACGGTCCATTATTTGTAAGTATGGAGTTTCAAATGAGCTTACTGTTCAAAACAAGAAATAACGTGATAGCACGATTTGATTTGTCAAATTACCTGAGTCACTGAGAATAGAACTATCAAGAACATACTTTCTTGATATGTTCAGAAGTTAAGCAGAATGAAAGAGTTATGTAACATGGCACGTGATGACGTTATGGTCTGTGAATCATCACGTCCCATAAGAAACTCAGCATAACTTACTGTAATATAATCACGTTGATCAAGTGTCATTATATTATACTAACTCATGCATCAATTTCCAACACTACTCCAGAAGTCATTCATAATTTAAACTCAAATTTTAAAAAAAAATTAGAAACTAAAATGGTTTCCTTTATGATGTAATACAGATAGCACAGGGAGATAACTAATTTCGGACAAGAAGAGTTATGAAAATATCCTCAGAAATATCGAAGATATTTATGATGATATTTTGAAATTTCTAAGTTCGATGGTTGATGAAGAAAGATTTTACGCAAGATTTTAATGTGAGTACGGAGCAAGATATTCGTTGAAGGTTTCATCGGATCCAGAATTACCTAGATTCTTTGAATATATAGTGTGGTCCTGGTATTTGGCCTTGGTCTCCTTCATGGTTTGCTCAATCTGTTTTTCAATACCAAATTTTCTATCGAGCGTTCTCAACACTCTCTTTTTTATCATCAAACTTTTGACCGTTTAGACCATCTACAATTTTTCTGTTTCCTCTGTATTTAATGCTACGATATCTGAATCATCGGTTATCATTCTAAAGTGGTTTCAAGAGAATTGTGTTTTTAGATGATTAAACGCTGATGGTAACATGTTGGAATATGAAAGGGTCCCCGGTAACAATAAAAGAACACGCATATATATCAAGGTTATAATAAGGTTGTTTCGAACGAAAAGTCGAAGTTGACTTGCTGGAGCTGTGACAAAATTTGCTACTTTGAAAGGGATTACTAAGTTATTTTGGGTAATAATAACACTAAGGAATTAGCACAGCTACGCGTTAAACGTTTACTCAGTTGCCGAGAGTTTCTCAGGTGCATAACTATATGTATCAATCTTTTCTTCCGTAGACGAAGTGCGGTTGGTTGATTCTTTCGATTGAGGTGTTTTCAAGAATCATGAAAGGTTTGAATGCAGATTGTAATCGTCAAAATACAAATGAGGTTTAAGATGAAATCAAGTGGCAAGTTGAAGAATTGTTTAGTTTCATATGTTATGATCAATATTTTAATTCATTTTAATTGTCCAATGTTGGCAGTCCATAGTCGATAGTCCATAGTTAACAGTCCAATAATTCATATATAGTTTTATATATAATATTCGAATTAATTAATACGTATCGTGGCCCATGTACCTGTCTCAGACTCGATCACAACTCAAAGTATATATATTATTATAGAATCAACCTCAACCCTGTATAGAGAACTCGATCATTACTGCATATAGAGTGTCTATGGTTATTCCAAATAATATATATATATATATATATATATATATATATATATATATATATATATATATATATATATATATATATATATATATATATATATATATATATGCGTCGATATGATATGTCAAAATACGTGTCCCGATATTTAAAGTGCGTAAAATAAATACAGAAATTAAATGACGATAATTAAAATTGCGAGAATTAAAATTGCGATAATTAAATTGCGATAAATAAATGTAATATGGAATTAACAGTTAGCTAGGAACAGTTAGCTAGGATTTTGTTAGCGTGGATTCTTAACAAAATTTCTCATAGTTAATTTGTTTGTTTCTAACAAATTTTATTCCATCAAATGTTTTCTTCATTATGCCACTTGTTGGGTTCTGATAAATCAAAATCCCAATATGAAATTGGATGAAATGGTTATTCTGTGGTGAACGGATACGTATATCAGTGGATGTAAGTAAGATTGTAAATGACTGTTGAATCAGATTCGAAGATTGTACAGTGTAACTTATTAATATGAAATTTAAATGTTCCTCGGGTATTACCTACCCGTTAAAATATTTTCACCATTAATAGTTTGTACAAAAGAATTTTTAATTACAATCTTTATGAAAACATATATATATATATTTTTTCTTCAGATGTATTCATGGATTTAATGAGTTAATATGATATTAGACTCATTTGCTTTTCGGTTGGAACTCGAATAAATAATCTCTAAAACTTTAGAGGTTACATATTCGCCATGTCGAACGAAGATAAATGAGGTAGAATGATACGTAGAATGAAGATCATACTCAAAGTACAGATGATAATATTGAAGCATGGATTGTTGATGGTACTGGTGCTGTTATTGATTGTACTGTTGGTGCCGGTGATGTTGCTGAAGCTGGTACATTTTGCACCATATTCTCCGAATTGATTATTCGAGCGCGAAGTTCATTGACTTATTACTCCAGGATGATTGTCGGTCGGAACGAGCGGATGAATAAGGTTCAGAATTGTGGATAGAATATAATCTTGTTGAGTTACCCTGGAAATGAGACCGAAACTTGTGGTTCGAACAGGTTCACCGGTAACCGCTTCAGGTTCATTGTCAAGAGGTGAATTCGGTTGGTGGAAGGGATTGCCTTCTGCGCGTTTCCATTAATTAAGTCAACTACGAACCCATCAGCTGAATTGATAATGGCTGATTGGTTGATTCATGCCGATGACGATGTTTTCAGAGCTTAGGTGAACATCTTTGTCGGAATAGCTGTCGGAATAACTATCGAAATAGCTATCGGAATCTGAGGGACTCGAACTGGTTGCAGGATTCATCTCGTACGATCAGATGAAGGATTTTTGATAAGAAATAGATTATAGAATGTAGATTAGTACCCTGCAATATATAATTTACATATGCATATATAATACTAAAATCCCATAAGTTACGGAGGAATCTACGGAAGCTGTCAGGAAAAGTTACAGTAACAGATACGCTAAGATATGAAGTAGCAGATACGCTAAGATATGAATTTTGTCTATACACTATTCATGCAGTCAATGCAGTAAAATGTGTGTAGACTAAGAATAATGAGCATGTAATTTCCTAAGGATGATAAGCAGATGATTTCCGACTAGAAATGATAAGCAAAACTTTTGACATGCAGACACGGTCGAAGTCCAGACTCACTGATGCATCCTAACGACTTATCAGTTAGACACACTAATGTAGACCTGGTTCGCTAAGACCTCTGCTCTGATACCAACTGAAATGACCCGTCCTAATCCATCCGGACAAAGTCCACATCGATTACAAACGAGTCACAAAAGTTGATTACATCGCGAGGTTCTTGACCTCTATATGATACATTTTACAAATATTGCATTCGTTTTGAAAAGGCAAACTTCCTTACATCGAAAATTGACGATATGCATACCATTTCATAATATATCTAATTATAATTATCTTAATAATAATCTTGATGAACTCGACGACTCGAATGCAACGTCTTTTGAAATATGTCATGAATGACTCCAAGTAATATCTTTAAAGTGAGCAAATGCACATCGGAAGATTTCTTTCATACCTGAGAATAAACATGCTTTAAAGTGTCAACCAAAAGGTTGGTGAGTTCATTAGTTTAACATAAATAATCATTTCATGATTTTAATAGACCACAAGATTTCATATTTTCATTTCTCATAAACATACGTCCCATACATAGAGACAAAAATATCATTCATATGGATTGAACACCTGGTAATCGACATTCACAATATGCATATAAGAATATCCCCATCATTCCGGGATCCTCCTTCGGACATGATATAAATTTTGAAGTACTAAAGCATCCGGTACTTTGGATGGGGCTTGTTGGGCCCGATAGATCTATCTTTAGAGTTCGCGTCAATTAGGGTGTCTGTTCCCTAATTCGTAGATTACCAGACTTAATAAAAAGGGGCATATTCGATTTCGATCATTCAGCCATATAATGTAGTTTTGATTACTTGTGTCTATTTCGTAGAAACATTTATAAAAATTGCGCATGTATTCTCAGCCCAAAAATATAAAAAGTAAAAAGGGAGCAAATGAAACTCACCATACTGTATTTTGTAGTGAAAATACATATGACGAAATTTAACAAGTGTAGGGTTGGCTTCGGATTCACGAACCTATATCATTTATATATATATTAACACATATAATGATAATCGAATAAATTTATATATCATTATTAGTGGTATAATTGTTATTTTAATTAGGTTTTTCATTAATAACCTTATTAATTATATTTATTAATATTTATTATAAAAGTATTAATATAGTTATGTTATGTGTATTAAATATAGTTTTATATAACTAATATTTATTTGATAAAATAATATTGATAATAATAATAACTAAAAGTTTTTTTTTATTTTTATTTTTATTTTACAATAATAATAATAATAGTTAGTATGATAATATTATTGATAATATAAAAATAATAATATTAATGTCAAAATAATAATAATGATAGTAATAATAATAATTTTGATAAAAAAAATGATAACTTCTCTAATAATGATAATAATAATAGTAAAAATGATTCTTTTAATATAATTGAGAGTTTTTACTAAAAATGATATTAATAATAATATTAATAATACTAAAAATAATAATAATAATAAGAATAATAATAATAATAAGAATAATAATAATAATAATAATAATAATAATAATAATAATAATAATAATAATAATATTAAAAATAATAATAATAATAATAATACTTAGATTTAATAATGTTAATATTAATTTTGACAATTATACTAGTCATTTATTTGTAGTAGTAGTAGTAATAATAATAATAATAATAATAATAATAATAATAATAATAATAATAATAATAATAATAATAATAATAATAATAATAATAATAAATAAATAAAAATGACTACCTTAAATGGGTAAGGCTTTAAAAGAATAAACTGTCGTTGCCCAGGCTCGAACCCGCGACCTCTTGCTAACCACCCACACACCCAAACCAATAAACCAATTGTTACTTTTCTGTTTTAAATGTTACATGATTTTGTTTTAACCCGCTATCATTATCATCCTTAATCATAATCAATATCTTAGTCGTTTCATTAACACAGTATCATCAAGGCATCATCCTTTTCATACGCATCATCATCAATTCACGATCATCATCATCATGACCTCGCCATCGTCATGATCATCTTCATCTTCATCTTCACGATCATTATCGAGTAGCTTTATTATCACAATGATCATCATGATCGATTATTATTACTACATCCGTATATTATACTCATGATCACGGATCTATGATCAACGTTATCCTACTAACATCATCTACTGTATGATCGTTTATCATTGTGGCACTTTCCTCATAACATCATCATCGCTTAAATAATATGTGTGTGTGTTGTCGTCAATTAAGGAAACAGAAAATGATGAGTTTGCAATATAGTGGCCCAAGTTGCACTAGAGCCCAAGAGTAGCCCATTACTAATTAGATTAGTCGGCCCAATTCATAGACCAATACGATACCCATTTAGTGATTTGGTATATATACATAATTGTTTTATCAATCCCGTTTGTTATGGGATTTGTTGTCGGGAAGTTAGGAAAAAAAAATACAAACGAGATGGTAACCTGTGGGGTTTATAGGGTTCGACAACAACATCACAAAGTCATCATCTTTCTCATCATTGCTGCATCGCGTATCCATATTCATCATCAACCTTCTTTTATCACCATCTCATTTTCATCATTCGCTTGGGCCACAAAAATTGTTGGCTTATTGTTGCTAGGAAGTAATTTGGTCAAATTAGAAATGAATGTAATGTAATATGGCTTCGATTAAGAGAAATAGACAAACACAAGACCTTGGAACCGTAATAGAGAATGATAGCCATAGAATAAAGTAATGTGAGTGGTTGGTTTGGTTTCTTTAATCAACAATTGGAATTGTTTGGTGGATACATGTAGGCCACAAGGTTTGCAAGTTGTCCCATATGTATAATATATTCTGCCCATCGCCATCCCCTACCATTCTTTTTCTCGACACCCACTCCCACTAGGTACATTTGCACGTAGTTGGTATTTTAGTGATTGGAACTTTTAATATTTAATTGCTAGTGGTGTTTTGTGTGGTTCTTGTTGGTCGATTGAATAATAAGATAGTAGCAGTTGAGTGGAAACCAAATGGTGATCGAGCATGATGAAAGTGATGGGTGTTTGACCTGGCCAGAAACAGAAAAACAGAAACACGGGTACACATAGCAATATGTTGAGGTATTAGATGATGGTTAAAGGGTGTTTGAAGGTGTTGATAAGGTTTCAACAGAAATAGAAGCAGTATCTAATAATAAACGTTTGATTCTTGTGGTGATCATGGGTTGGGTTTAAACCAATAGCAACAACAACTAGCAATAAGTCGAGCAGTATGGAAATGGTTTGATCAAATAGTGATGGTATTCGATTGGTTGCATTAGTAACTAAGGTTTGTTCGGGTTGGGTTGGTGGTCGAATACAACCAGGGAATAGGTAGTAGTTTGGTTTACAAGTCACGCATATGTAGTAGCGTTTTGATGGTGGTGATTGGTGGCTCGATGGTTTTCATTAAGTAAGGTGGTGATCAAACTTTGGTGATGATGGTTCGAGTTTTGGAGGGTGATGTTCATTAACTAACATGATGATGATTGTAGTTCCCGGTTAGTTTGAAGGAGGGTGATAATTAATTGAGGGTGGCCTTGGTTTACATGTATCATATAAGTACTCATATATATTAATATAGATATATAGTACATGTAATCTGTATAATAGAATAGAAATAACAAATATTAGTGTAGTTTTGTGGGATCAATAGCACAAGTCAAAAAGAAGGATGTAGATGTGTGTTCCCATTTTCAAGAAAGGTGTCGGGTGATAGTACAGAAGCAGACAAGGCAAAAGAAATAAGGAACTATAATAATCAAATTAAATAGAAACGTGTATAGTGAAATGAAGCAAGGACAAATGGATTTATAGATTGAATGTGTCGACCATTTACCACAAGCAAAACAGAATGCAGGAAAAGTAATCTGATAGTGATATATAATACAAATTACGCGTAATTAACTGACCTTATGTTTATCATTATTAATTAATATTTGTGTTTATAATAATAATACTAATTAATAATATAATTATATTAATAAAATCTGTTAATATTATTAATAATAATAAAAATACTAAATATTATATATTACTTTAATTTACATAATTAATTCTATCATTTACATCGTATATTATAATTATATTTTAATTTATTGTATATATTTATATATTTAAATATATATAATTCTATTTACAATTAGTTGTTCGTGAATAGTCGAGAACAGTCAAACGGTAAATGAATATATAATATAATTCAAAATTTTTGAGACTCGATTTAACAGACATTGCTTATTGTGTCGAAATCAAATAAGAATAAAGTTTAAATTTGGTTGGAAATTCCCGGGTCATCACACGATCAACCTCAAATTTCCACACAATTTCTCTAAAATGATTTCATAAACAATGTGCTAAGGATAGCACAAGAGACAAAACATCATAAGTAACGAATATGAGTAACGATGACATAGAAATGTCTTCGAAGTACCAAAAATCTCTAAAAGTCAAGAATGACGTTTTCCGGTTCAAAAACCAATGCACATAGACACAACGACACAAAGACACATAATATAACAAGAATTTTATATACCTAAACATAATAGCTGACATTGAAATGCCGAGCATTTAGAAGTCAAGAATGACATCTCGCGTAATATAACTCAAACGTTATATACATAACCATAATTGATGACATAGGAATGTCGAGAATTTCAGAAGTCAAGAATGACATCCCTCGGTTTCACTATTCGAGGTGTTCTTATAAAAGATAAACTCGCATGAGTCGGAGAATACATTTAAATCGGAATGGGAGTTCCTCCCGGATTCAAAACATAACAGAGATGTATGTATGATAACAATATACATACCAATATGATACCAATTATCACATATAATAATATTTAATAGGTCGGGCTGTAGACTAGACTCACTAATGCACCCTATTGACTTGGGTAACGACATCAATGCAGCCTAATTCCCTACAACCAGAGCTCTGATACCAACTTTAACGACCCGTCAAAGTACACTTGAGGACCATCGTTATCTTGGTCCCACAGTTTGATCGAAACTCTATATGAATTTAATAAAACAACCTTGCATTCTTTATTTGAAAATGATTTCCTATAAAGGAAATCTACCAAAATGTATAAGTTTAGAAAAAAAAAAAAAACTATACATAAATACTTTAACCAAAAGTTGACCAAAACAAAGTCAACAAACACCCACTATTTAATGTATCAAAATAGAATGCAAGTTAATATTTAACAAAAGCTGCCATCATAAATATGCAGACTCTCTAAGCACAGCGGAAGCAATCAATCATTAACCTGAGAATAAAACATGCGAGTAACTGTCAACAAAAATGTTGAGTGAATTATATGTTTACTATTGCAAACAATATTTAATTTAAACCATAAAAATTTATGTTTGAAAACATAAAAACTCATTTTTGGACCATAAAATTATATGCTAGAAATGTAACGACCCTTGATTTTCCAACATTTATTTATTAATAATTGTTATTATTAATACGTGTGATAAAACGAATATATGTTATTACATTTACATGTTGCCATGATTGCCCGTACTTGACTTTAATTGCCCGAAACATCTTTGTGACATCCGGAACTTACACGAATAATATTTTCAAGTATTATTTACATTCATGATTAGTTTTATTAATCATTTTAAGTAACTATGGTGATTAGTTAGTTACTTGGGCTTTAATTGGGTTTATTTGTTAATTAAGTGAACTTGGGCTTTATTAGTGTTATGGACTTATGACCTTGGGCTTATAAGCCCACCCTACATTATTAGTGGACTTAGTTAGCCCACTCTTCCTTGTAAGTATTACTTAGAATATGTAACTAGTTGGTTAGATCAATTGGAATCTTGTTAGCTCTTATTCTCCATGTAACCATCTCTTTTATCCACCCTTTTTAGCTTTAGCATGTAAGAACCCAACAAACAAACTCCCCCCCTCCCTTTTTGCTGCAGAACCGTGGCCTTTAGGCCATTAGATGGAGCATTTTGGTTTCATTTTTCATTACTACTTGCTCACTTGTTTACTCTCTCAAAAACACACACATACTTGCTTCATTTCTCTCTCAATTCTTTCTACATTCTTGTAAGTAACTTGAAGCATTTCTTCCTTTCTTTTTCTTGGTAAAACCGTGGCCATTAACTCCCATAATCATCATCATTCTTTGTTTATTTAAATATTTTATTACTTGTGTTGATTACTAGTAGTTGTTTATTTATTTACTTACTAGTTTCCAAGAATCAAACTCTTTAGTTTCATTCTTCATTTATCTTGTAATTTCAAGAACAAACAAGAACTAACTTACTAGTTATGTTCTACATATACTTTCTTAAAAGATTGCAAGTTCATGTGTTGATTAAAAATCATACTAGTGATTCATGAAGTAAACTTTAAAGTTTACTTTCTTAAAGATCAAACTTTGGTTTGAATCTTTAAAGTATGAACAACCATGAACAAGTTACATGTTTACTTAGTTTACTTCTTCATTCTTGCACTTTAATTTCATGTAATTAGTTTAAATGGTCAAGTACTACAAGTTAGTCTTGATCTCATTAATCTTGAACTAAAAGTTAACTTTGAAAGTTCAAGAACACACAAATAAGTTTTCTTTAAATATCACTTTGTATACTTATGCTTGATCTAGACTTTTGAGTCTTGGATCTTCAAGATCTAACTAAGAACCATGTTCTACACCTTAAGATCTTGATTAGTTATCTTACTTTCAAGTTTATAGTTCAATATTACCTTTAAAGTTCATGTATGTGTTAGATCTAAGACTTTGATGTAACTTTGGTTCATCAAAACACTTGCAACACTTAAGTGAGTTGTGCTTCATGTCTTAGACTTGAACTTGGGTTATGATGGTCAAACCTTGGTGAAGATGATGTAAACGCATCAATGAGTTGTACATTTGAAGCTATATGCATCAAGGATGAGAACCATGATGAACATCAAGCACCAAGACCACCAGAACTCACTTTTAACTTCCTGTTTTCTGTTTACAGTCCTCTGTCCTACTGTTTCTGTAACAGACCAGTAGACCTGGGCTACTGAGACCTTGATTTTCAAATAGATCTTTTCGAGTAGATAATTTTTCATATAAGACTCGTCTTAATCCGAGTTACGGTTTAGGATTTATGGCCCTCCGATCGTCACTATGTCCTTTTAACGTTGTGTAGAAATTTCTGACCTACTCGCACTTAGACCGTCGCCACGGTCAAACGAAGACGAGTTTAATTTTGTAAATTTTACCACAACTAAAGGACTCATAGACGGAGCCATGGCCACTGGTCTCACCTTAATTCTGTAAGGGTAGAGGCTGTGGTGACTGACCGAACTCAGCCCTTGTTCTAAACTACTTTCATAAACGAAACTTACTTTACACCTTTTGTTAAATGATGAATGATGATGACCCTTAAGACCTTATTTACATACTTTTAAACCTATTCGGATGATTTACTGACTTAGTACTTTTTGACTTAGGTTGAGGACTTTCGGACCAATTACTTGCACACTTTTCCCGACTCGACTTTACGACTACATTATCATTGTGAGTTATAGCATTCCCTTTTTACTTTAACTATTTTGGGAACTGAGAATACATGCGGATTTTATGTTTTACATACTAGGCACGAGTACTTAAACTTATATATGTGTGGGTTATACAACGGCATAAACATTCCCTTTAGCTCGGTAACGTTTAATCATTGGTTTTTGAACCGTGAACGCGAATCTTAGATATGGATCCATAGGGTTTGACATCCCCACTCGGGCTAGTCGCACTAGCATTTAACAAGTGTTTAATACTTTGTAGACATACGCACTTGCCAAGTGTACTTTCAAGGGGTATAAACATTAAGTTACTTACTAAGTGCCCGCGGTTAAAATATACTTTATCATACTATTTTGAAACGCTCTTTGTAGCACTGAAATCTCGTGGCCTACCTTACATACTGTTATACTTAAACTATAGCTCACCAACCTTTGTGTTGACGTTTTAAAGCATGTTTTTCTCAGGTGCTTGAGGTTAGCTTCCGCTGTGTACTAGTCGTGCTGTAGACACCCGCTGCTTAGAGTTGTCATCGCATGAACTACTTTATTTTGCATTCAAACATTAGTACTTTTGAACTATGACTTGTAACGACCGTTGTGGTCACATACACTTATTATTTGCTTCTACTTAGTAAAGCATGCTTTTGGATTGTAAAACATTCGATGTTGGTTTAGACATCACTTTATTTATGAATGCAAACTCTTTTTGAAATCGCATATAGTACTTAACTTTGTAATGATCCTGTTGTTGATGATTCGTACATGATGGTTTTGTACGGGGCATCACATTTGGTATCAGAGCATTAGTTGTAGGGAATTAGGTTGCATTAGTGAGTCTAAGACCAACCCGAGTAGGATTCACTAATAGGACTAATCTACAACTTGCTAGTTTACGTGTTTCCGCTGAACTTACTGCATGCTTCTGCTTACTGTTACTGCTATATGCCGTATGCTACTACATGATTTCACTACTGCATGCTATTAATTGCTTTCGATTGCATGCTACCTTCGTACGATTTGCTGTTATTGCCATGCTACTTATTTTTACACGTGATTTAAACTGTTGGCCTAATACGTGCTTGCTTTATGACTTACTGACATGGAAAATTTATTTTCCTTGTTCAGTTGTCGGATGTACCACCTGCTAGCGTTTTGGGCAGTTTAGACTCTTCAGCTACTCCACCTACCACCGTTGCCGATCCACCGATCCCGATACGCACGAGTGACCCCGGCACTTCATCTTACGGCACTAGCAGCCACCCGCCTGCACCAGTGGCTACTATTGAAGGACACGTGGACCCTGCGGAGATTCTAGCTCCGTCTGCTCCCGGATCCTCGGAGTCACAGCCCCGCATCGGTGGTGTTGTGATCCCCGCGGAGTTCGGGGAAGGGCCATTCCGTAACCATATGCGCATGTCGTGCCGACGCGCTCCAGATGGACGTTTAGTGCCGATTTCGCCATTCAGACATAGAGAGATGTTGGCCGCCTTCGGACTGCCAGTTCAGCCACCCATGCCACCACCACATGATTCGGATGACTCATCATCCGCCGATTCTTCATCAGATGACTCTTCCTCAGACGACTCCAGTGACGATGAGGACCCTGCTGACGTACCTATACAGGCACCCTCCACCCCGCCGAAGAAGCGGTACCGTCCTGATGGCACCGTCATTCCAGGGGTGAATGGAGTTCGTGCTTTCACTGACGCTTTTGGTCGGCGTCAGAGGGTTACTGCCCGTAAGCGGCTTGTGCCGTACCCTGCCGACCCACTCATACGTAAGGCACCTCATTACGTGCTGACTATTTCTGGAGCCGGGACGTCTGCACCTCGTTTCGTGAGGTCTGCACCACCCGCACCACCAGCACCACCCGCACCACCAGCACCACCAGCCCCACCTGCACCACCAGCACCACCCGCCCCACCAGCTCCCACTGTCGAGGAATTGACAAGGGAGGTGGGAATCCTCCGAGCTCGGGTTACTGAGCTCGAGGAGCAGTTGGCTCAGGTTTTAGACATCCTACACCCACCTTCACCGTAGGACCTTTTGTATTAGATTTCATGATGTAATCTAGTTGTAGTTTCATATTTCACTTATGTATTGTACGAATCTATCATGATGTATGAAACTTATTATTAATGAATGGAAACTTTGTGATGTTACTTTTTGTACAAGTGTTCTATTTACGTTACTGTATGGTGTTTTGCGGTACTTGTATCAACTTGCGTTACTTAATTAACATGTGTTGTGCTGTTTACATGTTGGTTGTTATATACTATATTATTATATATTGAATGCTGGATTTTGACTTGAGTCAAAATGTTTGTATAGAACACCATGGCTAACGGTCGATCCACACCTACTGCTGCTCAAATTGAAGAGATGATCCAAGAATGTGTAGCCGCAGCCCTAGCAGAAAGAAACCTCCAAGCTCCACCGCCACCACCACTGATTATCCCACCCGTTCGAAATGGGTGTACTTACAAGGAATTCCAGAGCTGCAAACCACATAACTTCAGTGGAATCGAGGGACCCGTTGGTCTCACCAGATGGTTCAAGAAACTCGAATCAGTATTCCGAGTTAGCAACTGTTCGGAGGACAACAAAACCAAATTTGCTTCTTGCACGCTATCTGACGGTGCACTAACGTGGTGGAACACGTTAGCTCAAGCGAAAGGTATCGATGAGGCGTATGCTACGCCATGGGGGAAATTCAAAGCGGCTATGATTGATGAGTATTGTTCGAGAATCGAAATACAAAAGATGGAGATGGAATTCATGCAGTTAAAGGCCATTGGAAACGACCTTGATGGTTACAACAGGAGATTTTTGGAACTATCCCTGATGTGTCCGACAATGGTCACCCCTGAATTCAAGCGTATGGAGAGATACTTTTAGGGACTTCCTAAGTCCATCAAGGG
Source organism: Rutidosis leptorrhynchoides (assembly GCF_046630445.1). Classification (NCBI taxonomy): domain Eukaryota; kingdom Viridiplantae; phylum Streptophyta; class Magnoliopsida; order Asterales; family Asteraceae; genus Rutidosis; species Rutidosis leptorrhynchoides. The sequence goes on from NC_092336.1 coordinate 338,444,282, forward strand.
TAACGTCACCTCGTTCAAACCACCGAATGTTCCCGAAGCGATGCGCATGGCGCATACTTTGATGAATCAAATAACCATCGATGAACCGGAGAAAACTAAGTCTGAAGCGGGTACTAGTGAGAAACGCAAATGGGATAACCACAACAACAACAACAACAAAAACAACAGGGGAAGGAACTATGAACAGAACCCGGCGAAACGACATGAGGGTTTCAGAGGAAACAACAACAGTGGAAACCCCAACCCCAACAACAACACCAACTCCAACCCGAACTACAAGGGAACCCTACCTCAATGCAAACGGTGTTACAAACACCACACTGGGTATTGCAATGTTGTCTGTGAGAAGTGCCAACGGTCTGGGCATGTTGGCAAAGACTGCAAGGTCACCACTTTGAATGGGAAGCCGAACCCCACTGGGCCAAGGAAGTGTTACGAATGTGGACAGATGGGCCATTTCAGAAATGCGTGCCCAAATAAGCGAAAAGATAGTGGACCACCGCGCGCTAGAGCTTTCAACGTTAATGCAAGGGATGCACGCGAGAATCCCGACTTGGTGACAGGTATATTCAAAATCAACAATCTTTTAGCTTCTGTCTTGTTTGATACTGGTGCGGATAGAAGTTATGTATGTAGACATTTTTGCAATAAGATTAATTGGTCATTAGTCCCGTTAAAAGAGATTATGCTTGTCGAGGTCGCCAACGGTAAACTTGAGAAAGTTGACCATATTAGTCGAGGAGCTATTATCAACATAGCTGGTGCAGATTTCGAAATTGATTTGATACCCATCAAACTGGGAAGTTTTGACATGATCGTCGGTATGGATTGGTTGAGCAAGATAAAGGCCGATATTATCTGTGGAGATAAAGCACTTCGCATACCACAAGATGGCGAACCACTGTTATCTATGGAGAGAGATGTACCTCGAAGTTGAACCTCATTAGTTGCGTGAAAGCGCAAAAGATTATGAAGAAGGAACGTTTTGCTGTCCTAGCACATGTGAAAGCGGTAGAAACTGAGGTGAAGAGCATGAACGACGTTCAAATTGTGAACGAATTTTCCGATGTCTTCCCAGAGGAATTGCCTGGATTGCCCCCGTAGAGAGCAGTAGAGTTTTAGATTGACTTAGTGCCAGGAGCAGCACCTGTAGCTCGCGCACCTTATAGACTCGCACCTTCCGAGATGCAAGAATTACAGAGCCAACTACAAGAACTACTTGACCGTGGATTTATCCAACCGAGTTTCTCGCCTTGGGGTGCACCTGTATTGTTTGTGAAGAAGAAGGATGGATCCTTCCGTATGTGTATCGACTACCATGAGCTCAATAAATTGACTATCAAGAATCAGTATCCTCTTCCACGAATTGATGATCTTTTTGATCAACTACAAGGATCGAGTGTCTACTCAAAGATCGATTTACGATCCGGTTATCACCATTTGAGGGTGAAGGAAAGTGACATGATGAAAACTGCATTCAGGACCCATTATGGTCATTATGAGTTTCTCGTGATGCCATTCGGTTTGACAAATGCACCTGCCGTGTTCATGGACCTCATGAATCGTGTCTGCAAGCCGTACTTGGATAAGTTTGTTATCGTCTTCATAGATGATATCCTTATCTACTCTAAGAGCGAAGAAGAGCATGAGCAACACCTCCGACTAGTACTTGAACTCTTGAGACAAGAGTAACTTTACGCCAAATTCTCCAAGTGTGAATTTTGGTTGAAGGAAGTCCAATTTCTGGGTCATGTTGTGAGCGACCATGGTATCAAAGTTGATCCCGCCAAGATTGAAGCTATCAGCAAGTGGGAGACCCCCACTACTCCGACTCATATTCGCCAATTCCTAGGTCTCGCCGGTTACTACCGAAGGTTCATTGAAGGATTTTCTCTGATTGCGCGTCCTTTGACCGCACTGACTCACAAGGGTAAGAAGTTCATTTGGGAACCCGCACACGAATCAGCATTCCAAACTTTGAAGAAGAAGTTAACCACCGCACCTATCCTATCGCTTCCCGAAGGCAGTGACGATTTCGTTGTTTATTGTGATGCTTCAAAGAGTGGTTTTGGTTGTGTACTGATGCAACGATCAAAGGTTATTGCCTATGCCTCCCGCCAATTGAAGATTCACGAGCGGAACTACACTACTCACGATCTTGAACTTGGAGCCGTTGTCTTTGCGCTCAAATTGTGGAGACACTATTTGTATGGAACTAAGAGCACTATTTTCACCGATCACAAGAGTCTCCAGCACATCTTCGATCAGAAGCAACTGAATATGAGATAGCGTCGATGGATCGAGATGCTCAACAACTACGATTGTGAACTCCGTTATCACCCTGGCAAGGCCAATGTTGTAGCTGACGCTTTAAGCCTAAAGGAGAGGATGGCACCTCTTCGTGTTAGGGCTCTGAACATCACCATCCAATCGAACCTCAACAGCCAAATCAGAGTAGCCCAAGATGAGGCTCTCAAGGAGGAGAATATATCTCATGAACATTTGAACATACTTGTCTCTCGATTCGAGGTTAGGGAGTCTGGACTCCGATGTTATGCCGGAAGAATTTGGGTACCTTATTACGGAGATCTACGGAACCTTATACTTGATGAAGCCCACAAGTCGAGATATTCGATTCATCCTGGAGCGGGCAAAATGTACCACGACCTTAAAGAACAGTATTGGTGGCTGAATCTTAAGAAGGACATTGCAACTTATGTTAGGAAGTGTTTGACTTGTTCGAAAGTTAAGGCCGAGCATCAGAGACCTTCTGGGTTACTTCAATAGCCGGAGATCCCACAATGGAAGTGGGAAAGGATAACAATGGATTTCATCACCAAGCTACCAAAGACGGTGGGCGGATGCGATACTATTTGGGTTATTGTTGACCGCCTTACCAAATCTGCACACTATCTAGCAATGAAAGAAACGGATACAATGGAGAGACTTGCTCAACTATACATCAAAGAGGTTGTATCTCGTCACGGTGTACCTTTATCGATCATCTCCTATCGCGATCCCCGTTTTGCTTCTAGATTTTGGCGTTCTTTGCAAGAAGCCATGGGAACTCGTCTTGACATGAGTACTGCTTATCATCCTCAGACTGACGGGCAAAGTGAACGAACGATTCAGACCTTGGAGGACATGTTGCGTGCATGTGTCATTGATTTTGGGAAGGCCTGGGAAAGACATTTGCCACTCGCTGAATTCTCGTACAACAACAGTTATCACTCAAGCATTAATGTCGCACCTTTTGAAGCATTGTATGGCCGTAAGTGCCGATCTCCTATTTTTTGGGCTGAAGTAGGTGAAAAGTAAATCACCGAACCTGAGGTCGTCCACGAAACCACGGAGAAGATTGCTCAGATCCAAGCTAGACTTAAGGTGGCCCGTGATCGCCAAAAGAGTTATGCAGACCGTAAATGTAAGGACTTTGAATTCAACATTGGTGATCGTGTAATGTTGAAGGTTGCACCTTGGAAAGGTGTGATCCGTTTTAGAAAACGTGGAAAGTTAAACCCACGATACATTGGTCCTTTTGAAATCTTGGAACGTGTTGGACCCGTTGCTTACCGTTTAGATCTACCAGCACAATTGAGCTCAGTTCATCCTACCTTCCATGTGTCAAACTTGAAGAAGTGTCTTGCTACACCTGAACTTATCATACCACTTGAAGAACTTACGATTGACGACAAACTTCACTTTGTGGAAGAACCTGTTGAAATTATGGATCGCGAGATCAAAAATTTGAAACGCAACCGATCGTCCGAGTGCGATGGAATGCCAAACGAGGACTTGAGTTTACTTGGGAGCGAGAGGATCAAATGATGCGGAAGTATCCTCACCTTTTCCCGACTCCTCCATCTACCTCAGCTTAAATTTCGGGACGAAATTTTCTTTAACAGGTGGGTAATATAACGACCCTAAATTTTACAACATTTATTTATTAATAATTGTTATTATTAATACGTGTGATAAAACGAATGTATGTTATTACATTTACATGTTGCCATGATTGCCCGTACTTGACTTTAATTGCCCGAAACGTCTTTGTGACACCCAGAACTTACACGAATAATATTTTCAAGTATTATTTACATTCATGATTAGTTTTATTAATCATTTTAAGTAACTATGGTGATTAGTTAGTTACTTGGGCTTTAATTGGGTTTATTTGTTAATTAAGTGAACTTGGGCTTTATTAGTGTTATGGACTTATGACCTTGGGCTTATAAGCCCACCCTACATTATTAGTGGACTTAGTTAGCCCACTCTTCCTTGTAAGTATTACTTAGAATATGTAACTAGTTGGTTAGATTAATTGGAATCTTGTTAGCTCTTAATCCCCATGTAACCATCTCTTTTATCCACCCTTTTTAGCTTTAGCATGCAAGAACCCAACAAACAAACTCCCCCCTCCCTTTTTGCTGCAGAACCGTGGCCTTTAGGCCATTAGATGGAGCATTTTGGTTTCATTTTTTATTACTACTTGCTCACTTGTTTACTCTCTCAAAAACACACACATACTTGCTTCATTTCTCTCTCAATTCTTTCTACATTCTTGTAAGTAACTTGAAGCATTTCTTCCTTTATTTTTCTTGGTAAAACTGTGGCCATTAACTCCCATAATCATCATCATTCTTTGTTTATTTAAATCTTTTGTTACTTGTGTTGATTACTAGTAGTTGTTTATTTATTTACTTACTAGTTTCCAAGAATCAAACTCTTTAGTTTCATTATTCATTTATCTTGTAATTTCAAGAATAAACAAGAACTAACTTACTAGTTATGTTCTACATATACTTTCTTAAAAGATTGCAAGTTCATGTGTTGATTAAAAATCATACTAGTGATTCATGAAGTAAACTTTAAAGTTTACTTTCTTAAAGATCAAACTTTGGTTTGAATCTTTAAAGTATGAACAACCATGAACAAGTTACATGTTTACTTAGTTTACTTCTTCATTCTTGCACTTTAATTTCATGTAATTAGTTTAAATGGTCAAGTACTACAAGTTAGTCTTGATCTCATTAATCTTGAACTAAAAGTTAACTTTGAAAGTTCAAGAACACACAAATAAGTTTTCTTTAAATATAACTTTGTATACTTATGCTTGATCTAGACTTTTGAGTCTTGGATCTTCAAGATCTAACTAAGAACCATGTTCTACACCTTAAGATCTTGATTAGTTAGCTTACTTTCAAGTTTATAGTTCAATATTACCTTTAAAGTTCATGTATGTGTTAGATCTAAGACTTTGATGTAACTTTGGTTCATCAAAACACTTGCAACACTTAAGTGAGTTGTGCTTCATGTCTTAGACTTGCACTTGGGTTATGATGGTCAAACCTTGGTGAAGATGATGTAAACGCATCAATGAGTTGTACACTTGAAGCTATATGCATCAAGGATGAGAACCATGATGAACATCAAGCACCAAGACCACCGGAACTCACTTTTAACTTCCTGTTATCTGTTTACAGCCCTCTGTCCTACTGTTTCTGTAACAGACCATTAGACCTGGGGTACTAAGACCTTGATTTTCAAATAATTTTTCATATAAGACTCGTCTTAATCCGAGTTACGGTTTAGGATTTATGGCCCTCCGATCGTCACTATGTCCTTTTAACGTTGTGCAGAAATTTCTGACCTACTCGCACTTAGACCGTCGTCACGGTCAAACGAAGAAGAGTTTGCTTCTGTAAATTTTACCACAACTAAAGGACTCATAGACGGAGCCATGGCCACTGGTCTCACCTTAATTCAGTAAGGGTAGAGGCCGTGGTGACTGACTGAACTCAGCCCTTGTTCTAAACTACTTTCATAAACGAAACTTACTTTACACCTTTTGTTAAATGATGAATGATGATGACCCTTAAGACCTTATTTACATAATTTTAAACCTATTCAGACGATTTACTGACTTAGTACTATTTGACTTAGGTTGAGGACTTTCGGACCGATTACTTGCACACTTTTCCCGACTCGACTTTACGACTACATTATCATTGTGAGTTATAGCATTCCCTTTTTACTTTAACTATTTTGGGAACTGAGAATACATGCGGATTTTATGTTTTACATACTAGGCACGAGTACTTAAACTTATATATGTGTGGGTTATACAACGGCATAAACATTCCCTTTAGCTCAGTAACATTTAATCATTGGTTTTTGAACCGTGAACGCGAATCTTAGATATGGATCCATAGGGTTTGACATCCCCACTCGGGCTAGTCGCGCTAGCATTTAACGAGTGTTTAATACTTCGTAGACATACGCACTTGCCAAGTGTACTTTCAGGGGGTATAAACGTTAAGTTAGTTACCAAGTGCCCACGGTTAACATATACTTTATCATACTATTTTGAAACGCTCTTTGTAGCACTGAAATCTCGTAGCCTACCTTACATACTGTTATACTTAAACTATAGCTCACCAACCTTTGTGTTGACGTTTTAAAGCATGTTTTTCTCAGGTGTTTGAGGTTAGCTTCCGCTGTGTACTAGTCGTGCTTAGACACCCGCTGCTTAGAGTTGTCATCGCATGAACTACTTTATTTTGCATTCAAACATTAGTACTTTTGAACTATGACTTGTAACGACCGTTGTGGTCACATACACTTATTATTTGCTTCTACTTAGTGAAGCATGCTTTTGGATTGTAAAATATTCGATGTTGGTTTAGACATCACTTTATTTATGAATGCAAACTCTTTTTGAAATCGCATATAGTACTTAACCTTGTAATGATCCTGTTGTTGATGATTCGTACACGATGGTTTTGTACGGGGCATCACAAGAAAACATATAATAAAACATTATTCCATTTTTCCGTAAGCCACCTGGTAACCACTTAACCATTTATTTACCCTTGCCAAACACAATAAATAATATACACCGAACAAGTGTATCTACAACAAATTACGAAGTACTAAATATTCCGATTATAAATTGCTAGCGCGACTAGCTCGAAATGGGGTTGTCAAACCCGATAGATCTATCCATAGGATTCGCGTTCACCAGTAGAAACCAGTGATTACAGTTACCAGACTAGGGAATATTTTTGTTCAACTCACAATGAATAATTTAAACCAACTTCCACTTGTGTCCAATACGTAAAAATATAATGCATGTATTCTCATCCCAAAAGATTTAAATAGAAAAATGGGACTATAACTCACCTTAATAGCAAACGAAGTAACCACACAATATGCGAACAGCAAATGAAGTAAAGTGATCAGGAATGATCACAACGCCGACCTATAAATAAAGCAGGTCGATATAAATAACTAACTTAAGTCAAGTCTTAGTATGATAGCTATTGTACATGTTGCAAGTAGATATAGAACAATACTCAACATGCATCGGTTTGATCGAAACAGCGTACAGACACACACTTTCTATTTTTAGAGAGTTTCTATTTTTAGCAGGTTTCCATTTTTGGAAAGTTTCTATTTTTGGAAAGTTTCTATTTTTAGAAAGTTTCTATTTTTGGAAAGTTTCTATTTTTGGAAAGTTTCTATTTTTAGAAAGTTTTAAGTTAGGAAAGTTTCCTTATTTAGAAAGTCAACAAAGTCAACTGAAAGTCAAAGTCAACCGAAAGTCAACTCAAAAGTCAACCTCGGTCAAACATAGTCAATATTAATTTTAAGAGTATAAGTTATAATAATAATATAAGTTATAATGTTAATTAAAGTTAAATATGTATAATTATGTCATAACATAAGTTTAATTAAATTAAAATGAATTATTAAAGTTAACATAAGTTTAAATGATATAATTAATATAACATAAGTATTTAATTAATTAATTAAATATTAATCATAATATAAGTATTATTAATTAATAATAAATTTTAAATCATATCATAAGTATTATTAATTCATAATGAATTATTAATCATATCATAAGTTTCAAATTTTAATTATTAAATCATAAATATTTAATAACTAAATTATAATTAAATAATAACTAAGCCTTATAATAATTAAATAATTAATTAATCCTTATTATAAGTCTCATTATAATAATCTCATAATATAAGTTTAATACTTATCATAAGTATTTTTCATTAATAATAAAAGTATTATTAATCATGAGTTTAATTAAAAGTTTAATTAAATCATAAGTAATAATTAAATGATATAATAAATATATATCATAAGTCTTAAATTATAATAATTACTTTTTATATCATAAGTAATTTATTAATAATGAAAATCATTATTTTTATCATAAGTCGTAATTAATAACCATAAGTTTTTAATTAAAAGTTCATCGGGTCATAACTTGAGCCCCGGGAATCAGTTTTCGGCGAGTCTTATATATATCTTTGCCTAACCAACTCACCCAACACCTTAGTGTGCTCAAGAACACCCCAAGAACAGCAAATTAGTCGTGACTTACAGCCACTAATCAGTTTGGATCTTCAATCCGCTCAAAAACGTGTTTTAGTCATAACGGGTGATTCGTGGCTCGGATTGAGATGACCCGAACATGAAATTTCGTCCCAACATTAATCCTAACACACTAACACACCCTAAAGTCACCAAATATGGTCACAAATTTGGACCAAACCTGGTTCATACCAATATCATAATTCAATCTTAACAAAATACCATTTTAATCATAACAAGGGCTCCGGGAATCGAAACGACATGAATCCGGAGTCTAAAATTAATGTCTTGATGAGAGGAACTCATCTAAACACTTCAATTTCACTTTTATATCAGTTACATAATCAGAAATGAACGAAAAGGCTGCTGTCCCAAATTAATCAAACCGAAAACATGAATTAACGAGCATTTCTACGCATACAATCAACAATACAATAACATATAAGCATCATACTATTAATATAACATACAAAAATAGAAAAATTAAAGAAAAATTGAAAATTTAGGGTTAGGGTTTATACCCTAATCAAGAATTGAGTGATATGAACGTGTAGAGATCGAAGAGTAGAATCCGGCAATGATAAAAGCCCCAAATCTTCAAGATGAAAATCAAAAGATGATGATGATGATGTGTTGTGTAGGTGACGGCTCAAAAAAAAGGGAGGAAGAAATGAGAGAAAAATGAAGTGAGAGGTTTTAGGTCTTGAATTAGAAAATGGGAAAAATTAATAAAATGAAAGTAAAATGAAAAATGAAAAATGGGATGGTGTATGGCCAAGTTCAGCTGAAAATTTGATGGGTGGGCCCCTTAGTGGGAAAATTTCATAAAATGTGTAATCGCTTTTAGCCCGAACGCCCGATCGAAGCCCGAAACGCGAAAACGCTACTACGCGATTGATTTTTCGGAGAGATAACAAATACACGACGAATAAAATATATACATACTATATATAAACATATGACATTAAAATATCATATTTAAAATAATTTGGATTTAAAAATCCCAAAAGCTCGACCGTTGGTTTGAAAACCGAAAAGATTCGTCGAATAGAAATCCGCGACACGTAGAAACGTACGATTTAAAATATGAATACAAATATTCATTTAACACATAATAATTAATATATTATTACAAAAATAATAATATAGGTCATAGAAATGACGTGGCACGAATAACAGTTAACGGTCGTTAAATAATTAACGATAAAAGATAACGGAAAAAGTAGGGTAGTGACAGAATCGGAGCTAAAACGAAGATTCTAGAGCGAAAATGGTGAAAGTCAATAAACAAAGCCACGATCAAGGAAATCAAGTTATGATCCAGCAAAATCAGCAAGCCACCGGCCTGCCAAACGGGCTTCCAAACGGCTTGCCACACAGCCAAGGCAAACGGACATCAGAAACGGGCCACCCTTGCAAACGAGCCTTGCTAATGACACGCCAGCCATTTGCAGGAAAAAATCAAGTTTATTTAAAGGGTCTTTGTCATCCATTTTTACGCACACTTCAATTCACTTGTTTCTGTCTCTTTCTACAATATTAGTCATACTTTCAAGGTCTTCGACTCCGTGCGGTAAACGTAGTACCCGGAGAAGAACGCCGAAGATTGTATTAGGAGCGGTCTGGAGTTTGAAGTTGTCACTTTTGTATTCGAAACTCATTTAATCTACTGGTACTTCTATCCTTTGTCTTTATAAAATGTTTTCCATTATTGTGCTTTGTGATATTGTTGTCATGATTAGCGAGTAGTTATCTTTAGAGTATGCTATGATGTAGTCAGTTATAATGCCGAAATAATATTATGGCTTGTGTATGTTGTCGAGATGCTTTTCGATTATGCTTTAAACTCAATCGCTTTTCTAACTAATAGAACGTAGTTATTGGATCTGTTATTGAGAAGTCGCGAACCCTGATTCAGAGTACACTATCTGTGTCACCCCTTGGTAAGAGAAGTCTATCGGATACAACGTAAGTTTGACTGAGGCACACCGGTTGTAGTAAGTCCACCGAGCCTTGGACTCCGACTAAGGATTCTTTCGTAGTGAAATATATAACTAGACCCCTAGTACATTGTCGGTCCTAGACCATGCTAGTGTAGTCACCAAGCATATAAACTTCGTACGTGTACGCTGAAGCACAGCGGTTGTTGTAAGTTATACCTCTGCTAAGTAAGGCTATGGAACCTGTGACAACCCAGAAATTTCCGACCAAATTTAAACTTAACCTTTATATGATTTCGACATGATAAGCAAAGTCTGTAATGTTGAGTCTCAAAAAATTTAGAACTATATTCATGTAATCAATGACCCTTTGACTGTGCTCGACGATTCACGAACGTTTATGTGCATATAGATATGTATATATAATATATAGTTATATTAATGGAAAACGTGTATATGTTAATATATTTATCGACGGAATTAAAAGATAATATCAAATTATTGAATTATCAGATACATTATGATATGATTACGGGTCTCTGTTACGAGGTCCACATTGATTTGAGAAATCGTTCCTTTTTAACGGTATTCGAAATAATTGGTAAAGTAATCTACCATTGAGAACAAAGTGTCAAATAACGAAAGTTAGACAAAAGTTAGTGGATAATTGAATTTCACAATATTCAATTGATCTATTTTCAAACATACGAAAACATTTTCAGTCTAAAAGAATTCTATTACTAGAACGTTTTATAATGTAATTTGAATATGTATATAAAACCTAATTAAAGTTTTATGCTATATATATTAAATCACAAGTACATATAATTATTATTACAAAGATATAAAACGTACTATGATATATTTCGAAAGATTAGTACATTTTATAACATGTCAAGAAGTAGATTATTAAAGTTATTATCATTATTCTTTATTGTTATAAATTTTAGAAATTATATAAAATGATTTGAGTGTCACGTCTTCTTTAAAAAGTATATAACTTTATAAATACCTGGAACCACTTTTGACAAATTGTTACCAAGCCATACTAATAAGGATAAGGGTTTTAACGTTATCTTAGAATTTAGAATCTTTCTAGAAACCTTTTGACAAGTTATAAATGATAACGGTCCGTGATTTAATTAAATATAAATATATACATAACTTACAACGTGTAATTAAAAACGTGTTTATATATATTTTGAATTATTTAATAAACGATATTAGTATTCGATTAGTGATTCGATTAGTGATTCGATTGATATTTAAATAAGTTAATTAGAATATTTGACAAGTTAGAGAAAGCGTTAGTACATAAATGAGTAATATCAAATTATGTTATATTAAGAAAACGATTTTAATTTATATATAATAAACTCTGAAATATAATTAGTTTTGAAAAGCTAAATATTATATTTAAATAAATATTTCTAAAATATATAAATAACATTTCTAAATGAATATATATTTATATTTTACAAAGTGATAAAATATAATATTAACTTAGTCATAAAACATTTTGATTTAAAATAATATTATTAAACATACTTTGTTAAACAACGACACATTGATTTATAGAAGCAAATGACCAAAATACTCAAATGTAAGAGTTATACTTCAGGTAACATAGTTTATCGACGATTAAGTCTAATTACAGTTAAAGGTACACGTCGTGAAATGTAAAGTACAAGTTTTCTAAGTGTACGAAAGGGCGTTCGAAAAACGGGAACCAGGACATAAGTCGAGCGTTAACGTACAAGTCAATAGAACAAAAATTTCAAGTTAACTATGCACGAGAATATAATATAATATATATTTAATTATATAAATTAAATATATAAATTAATATATATTAAAACTATCGGCAGCCGAGAAATCATTGAGCATGAGCAGGAGGGCACAGGGCCGCGATTGTGGCAAATATAGGCACACAAGCTCCGCGATCGCGGAGCTAGGTGACACAGAAATGGGTTATAAAGCTCGATGTTCTGCCGAATGCATTTCTCATTTCATTTCTCAATCTCTCTCGTTATATATATATATATATATGTATATATATATATATATATATATATATATTATTATTCGTATTATTATTATTATTAGTATTATTATTATTAAGTATTTATATAAAATACTACGACGAAGTTATGGGCAAGTTATTTCAAACGGGTTTTTCGAGCGGGATAGAGATAAGGAAATTATGAGTTATAGCTATGGAGGTTATGTGTATTGTTCGAGGGTATTGTTCATGAGGTCAAACTAGTGTTTATCATTTCCGTTGCGTCTACGTACTTTCCTGCAATATTGAATCACAATATTGATACGTGAGCATTCATGTCTTATCTTTTATATATTAATAGTGTATCCCTGACTAGTCCTCGAGTATATATGTTTATGCATGCTTGTATGCTTAGTTTCATCGTTAAATAGTTTATGATAAATCACGAATTTGATACATATGCTACTAAGATAAGGTAAATGATATGCATTTCGTTGGAAAGCTGACGAAAAATTAATAACTTTTTATTTAGAAATCGTGTGGGTTCGATGAACGGATTGAAAGATATGGCCAACTGAATTTTAGTATTATTATTAAAATGATTATTATTATTAATATCGTCGTTCTTATCGTCGTTATTATTATTATTATTATTATTATTATTATTATTATTATTATTATTATTATTATTATTATTATTATTATTATTATTATCATTATCATTATTAATATAAGTATTATCATTAAAAATCGTTATTGTTATTATTATTACTATCATTAATATCATTAAGGTTATTATTATTATTATTATTATTATTATTATTATTATTATTATTATTATTATTATTATTATTATTATTATTATTATTATTATTATTATTATTATGATTATGATGATGATTATTATTATTATTATTATTATTATTATTATTATTATTATTATTATTATTATTATTATTATTATTATTATTATTATTATTATTAGTAGTAGTAGTAGTAGTATTAGTAGTATTATCATTAATCATTAATATTATTATAATATTTATTATTATTAGTATCATTATCATTAAAACTAATATTAGTATCATCTAACTATTATGATTACTATTATTACCATTATGTTAACCCCCAACATGTGAAGGCAAATTCGTCTCTTTAAAATAATTTAGTCCATCGATCATACAAACATAATGTAAGGTCAACAGCTATCACAACCATCAGTAAGTTAGCCATATTCCTTCTTCATTCTAAACAAATACTTCAAAAAAGATTGTATAAATCTTAAATAAGAAGTTAAACATAAATCAAGAGCAAAGATAAAATCAGTACATATTATTACACATTTCAAAGCCAAATTGACCCGATTTTATACCCAAATCACAAAACTCAAACCCAAACCCTAAATCTAAAATCAACGACTTGAGGATGATGAAGAGGAGGGTTTTGATTCACCAATAACGACGATGGTCCCTGAAACAATGGTGGTACCGGAAACGATGGTAGCGCCGTCGGTGGTGCCGGAATAACGTTAGCGAGTTAAAGCATCAAATGGATGGTAGTGCCGTCGCTTAGGGTTATGTTTGTTTGTTCCAGATCGATTTCGATGGTCGTGAGGTCGGGTCAAACACATTTGCCTATAGCCATCACCTGTGGTGTTCTTCATGTAAGATATGTCTTCTATGGTATTTAAATGGTGTTTTATGGTGATTATTCATCATCGTCATATATCAGATTGTTCCAACGAGGCTATTTAAGATATCTTCTTATTTTTAGATGGGTGAAGTTTGAAAATGAATTCTTATTTTTAAGTTTGAAGATGTGAGAATGAATATAAAATGAATTTTTAGATTTCAGATATGACAATTTGATTTTGAAGATGTAAGGATGAATATAAATTGGTTTTTTAGATTTTAGATATAATAATGATGATGAAATGCGTTGTTGTAGATTATTTTCTTATTTTCTGATATCAACATTATTATTTAGAAACTTAATACTCCGTAATTAATTATAATTTATAATTAATTATTAGAGTAAATTACGTCGGTAACCTTAATTTATGTACGTACGTATGTACGTACGTATGTATAGATGGACTAAATTATTTAAAAGATGAATTTGCCCTTACATGCGATGCACATGTGAGGGCTAACATTAAAAATTTAACGGAAGTTAGATTGGGGTACCAATCACGAAAGTTCGGCAAAGTCTAGGTATCAACTGTGCAAAAAAAAAAAAATAAGTTTACGTGTTGTCAAAAAAGTGTAAACAAACCACAGGTATCAACGGATTAATTTTTTCTTATAACAATTACATCAGAAAGTTCAATTCTCTAAAACTTACAAGAGTACAACAATGGCATACGAGCTCGATTACATCAAAATATTTTTTTATTCATTTATTTATGAGACCACGTATTAAAATTAAATTGAATTATAGTTAATTTTTTTGTGTCAGAATGTATGCACAAATCATATTTTTTTTTTAATTTTTTTTTCAAATCGCAAGTTTGCTACTTGTGATTTGCGGATTATCCGAATATAATAATATAAGATTTTCGCATAAGATTTTATGAGATTTTGTAGATTTTCAAATAATTTATCAGTGTTATAGATGGCATAGACATAGAGTTCTCGTTGAAAAGGGGAGTAAGTCGTCTAATAAACAACGCCATTGATGGCGAGCTGCTCAAGGGTGTCAAAATAGGTTCGGCTATGATCAACGTTTCCCACTTGCAATATTCGGATGACACCATTATATTCGGTGAATGGAGTAGGCGAAACATTCTCAATCTTATGAAAATCCTGAAGTGTTTTGAAAAGATCTTCGATTTAAAAGTTATTTTCAATAAAAGTTCCTTGGTTGGTATTGGAATCTCGAACGAAAGTCTAAACAAGACTGCTCATACAATTAGATGTCTAGCGGGAAAATTTCCAATAACCTACCTCGTGTTGCCTACCGGGAAAATAATGAATAAGATCTGAGATTGGAATCCATACATTGAAAAAGTCCAAAACAGACTAGGGAATTGGAAAACTAAAATGTTGTCGTTTGGTATAACATCCCGACTTCAATTCACCAAAAACACAAAAAAAAAAAAAAAAAAAAAAATTCTGCTGTAGCACAACTGGACGGCGTCCAGATTTTTGGACGGTGTCCAGCACTTAAGACCGGGACGGCGTCCAGCATATCTGGACGGCGTCCAGATTGCCTGGAAGCTGCTGTCCCCCAGGTCCAACTCACGTGAGCGGAAATCCCGCTTCCCGACACTTTTAAACGAAAACCTTTTTACAACGTATTACAATATAATAAAATAAGAGGTTTCCATCATCAAAACGAGTTTTACAACATCGGGCCCACAACGACCCGTCTTACGCGTTTCGATCAAAAATACAAGTTTCGACCAATACAAGTTTAATTTCCAAACGACAGTAGAGCATGGTGTTTGGGGTTAAACTACCCAAATCTTGGCCGAACTTCCAAAAGCTAATCAAAAAGCATCCCCTATCAAAATAAGCGGGAGACCACTAATCCAACCGAATACCTTTGCCTTTGTCCACGCAGGAGCTTAAAAAGGTAAACAACGAGAGCGTAAGCTAACGCTTAGTGAATGCAATAGTTATACACGTACATATATAAAATACCTACTTGCACACTTATACGAATACCGCATACACGCTAGCAACACAAAGGGCTTAACATCTCAAGTGCAAGGCTATTAACCTCCTATATTACAAGCTAGCATAACAAGTGCATATATAACTCGAACAATATAGTATGCTTACAACTCGACACAATAACCATGGTTAACCAATCGTACAAGGGAATGACGCCCGTGAAAGGCCATCAGAGTTCACAACATCCATTAGTGTACTTAGCACCTCGTATCACTAACCCCCGGGTGGCATCTTAACACCTCGATACTTCACCCTCGGGTGGCTTCCTAACACCTCGACACTTCACCCTTTATTATGGAGTGGCGTCTTAACACCTCGACACTTCACCCCTAGGTGGCATCTTAATACCTCGATGCTTCACCTCGAGTGGCATCTTAACACCTCGATGCTTCACTCGTCACGTGAAACGTGGTGTCTTAACACCTCGACACTTCACATCTCATGCTACAACAAATAAATACATTATATACCTACGCATATAATTATTCCACTCACCTTAGATTCTTTTGCGAAAGATAACCGAGCTTCCAACTTCAATGTAACGTACCTATCAGATTTAGCACATAATCAATCACAACACAAGTTG
Organism: Rutidosis leptorrhynchoides; assembly: GCF_046630445.1. Taxonomy (NCBI): domain Eukaryota; kingdom Viridiplantae; phylum Streptophyta; class Magnoliopsida; order Asterales; family Asteraceae; genus Rutidosis; species Rutidosis leptorrhynchoides. The sequence goes on from NC_092336.1 coordinate 338,460,884, forward strand.
GTCAACCAACTTAATCCCCATTCTAGTGCCATTTTGACCCAAGATGCAATTTCGACCCATTTACACCCCTAATCCTAATATTTGGGTCAACACCAACAAAACCCTAACACTAGCCAAAATATGGTCTTAAACACTTTATAATCACAAGTTTAGTGTGTTCTCATACACATTTAATAACCTAGGTCGCCCGAGACCCATTTGACCCATTTTGAGGTCAACACTCCCATTTGGGTCACCCACAACCCAAATGACACCCACTAACATTAACTACAAAAGTGCTAGTGATTTACTAAGCCTTTAAGACTCATTTACACACTTTAACTTTTCAAAACCCTAGGTTAGTCATCTTTTAGGTCTTCATGTCCCAAACTTACCCAAAACCCCCAAATCACTAACAAATGGGTTTTAAGTGCAACACTAACCCAAACCCTAACCCTTAACACAAATTAAGTAAAGAAATTAGGTTTTATAACTTACCAACACAATCACCACGTAGCTAGCGACTAGATGAACAACTTTAGAACTCGCGTTAAGACCCGATTCAACCTCTTTCTTCCTTTAATGGAACTCTCTCACTCTAGAACCTCCTCTCTCTCTAGGATTTAATGGAAGATGATAAAGTAGATGGAAAAGGAGTAATGAGGCTAACCAAAACTGATCTAGGGTCTTGAAGTCGTCCATAAAGTGAAATTACCAAACTACCCCTTTTTAAATAACAAAATACCAAAGCTGGCTCGTCAGGCCATCTGGACGGCGTCCAGATTTCTGGACGGCATCCAGCCCTTCAAAACAGGACGGCGTCCATGTAATAACCCGACTTTTTTCGTTAACTTTTCGTTGAAAACTTAACAACCGGTACTTAAAATTTACAATTTTGTATGTTTTTTTTAAATATACTATTATTAATATTGATTAGATTTTTTTTTAAAAAAAAAACACTAAGGTTAGTGAAAACGAGAAAAATATATTTTAAGACAACAAAAAGTATGATTATTAATTTTAATAATTATTATGTTATATAATAATTGAGTTTTGAAAAATCAATTTTATTAATTAGGATATTCTTAAACTAAACCCGAGAAAATTAGTTTAAACATTCATGTTTTCAGTATCTAATTTAAAAATATAATAAATAAGTATTTTATGAAACACACAAACCAGGTATGACGTCAAGAGTTTAAAAGGTTTCAAACAATATATATATATATATATATATATATATATATATATATATATATATATATATATATATATATATATATATATATATAATTTTTTTATAAATATAAAATTAACCAGTCATTGAATCATATTAAGATAAAATACATTGGATCTTAGCTAAAGGATAAAAATTTAATTATAACATGTGACTATACAGTAATACTCGTGTTTACCTAATTATTATACCCGTGATATATCTATTTACCTGTGACTACACATTAATACCCATGTATATTAATTATTGCATCCGTGATATCTATTATTGAGATAGAAATATACCCGTGACATATCTATCTATTTATAACCCTAATTCATTTCATCAAACACACACATACGTACATATTCTTCCCCTCCTCAAGAACACCCACTACTATTCATCATCATCATCAATCTTTCATCCTCGAGAAACCCTTCAATAATCACTTGATCATAAAATCGTTTACATATTCGGACTCCTCTCGAAGAGCTCTACACATCTATACCAACAATTTCTTGATTAGGGTAAGTTTTAAAAGCTCTAATTTTTGGGTTTTCATGTTTTTGTTACATTTTAGGGTAGATATAGTGTCTAGTGCTCAAGTCCTTGTATGTATGCATGATAGTATTCGTTAAGTTGATTGTTTGATGACTTTTTGATGAATCACGAATTTGTTTTGTGTGAGGTCAGAAACTTGAACTTGTTGAATGTATAATATTATGAGATAATCAGAATCCTCTTGAAAAACTAATAATTTTGGACTTTGGAATTTCGAATTTTCGTTACCGTATGCTCATGTTATGCTTAATTGAAGTTTTAACTCGTTTTTATGAATGATCACGTTTTTGATTAATATGCTACTGATATGAACATGATATTTTCAATTTATGAAATAATTATAAATGAAATCCTTGTCAAAAATTAATAAGTTTGCTCTTTTGAATCGCATATTTTCGTTATGTATAGCTCAAGATATGATCAATTGAATTATCGTTGTGTTTTATGCATTAATCTGAAAACTGGTATTGATTGGTGATGAATTGGTTTATGTATGTTACATGGTTGGAAAGACAAGTGAAAAAACACTCGAGATAGACTCGTATATCATGTTAATTGGATTTTAAAACTCCCGTTATGCTTAATTGATTATTAGACCCGATTTTTGTTGATCAACGTTTTAAACAGATGAAAAACGCCATTTAAATTGATTTCTGGATTATGAGCTGAGGATTTTTGAAAAGTATATGATTAGTGCTTCACTTTTCATGTAGAGTATGCATGCTAATTGTTCCTAGATGTTCGGTTATATGCGTTCGAATATGACCTCCTGAAACGAATTGAATCTGTCCAAAAAATTTGCAGCGAATGACATAACTTGATTTGTAGATGGACTTAGGACTTGTACTTCTGGTATGTGGTTATTTACATGTTGTTGCACATATGTCATTTGTATGTTAGCTTCTGAAACCGTTGTTTGCTATGCGTTATATGTGTTACAAAACAACATGTCTAAATTCTATCCAAATCAGGAAGTCCGTAGTATTTTGTAAAACTGTACGAATTGGCTATATGAATTGCTTAGATTTATTTACCAGTGATTATTTGAGATGTTTGTGGCCATCTCCAATTAGCCGTTCGTCGTTTTCATTTTTCTAGAATAAATGGCAGAATTTACAAAACTGGCGCGCGCTGAAAATTTTCTGAAAAACTGTCGGGCGCATTTGAGACTGCTGTGATTTTTCTATTACGAATTAGAGTCTGATCTCTAGATATGTTTTAGGACTTTGAGTTAAGGAGATTTTGGCATGTATTTTAAGTCAAACGGACCTGTACTTATTTTTATAAAAATTCTGGAAGTTGACTACATTATTTAAGTTAAATATTATGTGCAATTGACTTTGTTTGACCAAATGGGTTTAATGGGTCAAAATGGGTAACGATCAGTGTAGAAAATTCCCAAACGTCGATTTAAGTAAGTTTAAAGGTTGTGGTGTTTAAAAAATAAGTTGTGGCATGTTTTGGTCAAAATGGGTGTTTATGATCCATTTGGGTCATACGAGCCTACTTTGACCCATATGCGAAATTTTGAGAACCAAAGGTATGTAACACATCCCGTATATTGATTTAAGTATGTTTGCAAGTTTTGGTGCTTTAAAAATAAGTTTGGGTCAAATTTGGTTTAAAGAAAGTTTTATGACTCATTCGGATCAAACGTGCATAAATTGACCCATATGCATAATTTTGGAAAACGAAAATCACCAACACATCTAAAATGTCATTTTTGAGCTGTGATAAAAATTTGGTTAAGTCAGGTCAGCCGGATTCAAATTTGGATCGTCAACCGAAAATTTTAGTATTTTAACAAAATTGTCAAAATGACTCTCGGACCTACTTTGAGGACTCGCAAGTTGAAATCAGTTAAGTTTAGATAAAAACTATTATTTGGTATTGAAAGTATTTGCGACAAACTTTAAAACGATATATTATTTGTATAATTTTGTTGAGTCTAAACAGGTATAAAACAAGCGAGAAAATGGGCAATCGTTGCTGATTTTGAACACTTAACAAAAATTTTATCAGCATTTTATGTTTCGGGAGACTGTTTTCGCGAGGTCATAACTTTAAAACCGTAACTCCGTTTTTGTCAAATAAACTGTCTATAGAAAGGTGGGATGACATAATTTCCAATGGTCACGACCTAAGGTATTATATCAAATTTGGTAGGACCCGGAATCAGCTGCAAAATACTAAAAAATACATATATGTAAATAATATAAATTTTTCTAAGTAAAAATGAATAACTTAAGTTTGACCTATGTTTGACTACTTGACCAACTTGTGTAATTTTATGCGGTTGTTGACTTGTGTTAACCATGTTGACTGTGTTTGACTTGCGTTTGACTTACATTTGACTTACTTTGACTTGCGTTGACTTTGTTGACTTTTGCAAAATTTTACTAAATTTATGAGTCGGACTTGAGCAATAGGACTATACGAACCCTATGACCTGACCTACCTTGTTAGACATTTATTAACCAACATATATTCTTTAGGATGAGGTCTACGGTTACTTGCATTCCGAGTATTGGTTACATCTATGTGAATTGTTTATTGGGCTACAAAGGTGAGTTTCATTTGCTCCCTTTTTAATTGCTTTTGCAATATATATTTTTGGGCTGAGAATACATGCGATGTTTTATAAATGTTTTACGAAATAGGCACAAGTACGAAAACAAATTCTATGTGGGTTTAAACCAGAAATATACCCTTAGCTTGGTAACATTAAACTACTTGTCTATGTACAGTAGGCGCGAATCCTAAAGATAGATCTATTGGGTCTGACAAACCCCATCCTGACTATGGGATGCTTTAGTACTTCGAGGTTATTTTAAACACACCTGATCTGGTGTACTTCAGAGGGTAAAACATGAATGTTAAGGCTTGTTACCGAGTGCCTACAACTTATAGAATACTTTTATGCACTTGCGAGTGTACATATATTTATAAACGGAAATCTTGTGGTCTATTGAAACTATTGATAACTATTGTTATGATAAACCTATGAACTCACCAACCTTTTGGTTGACACTTTTAGCATGTTTATTCTCAGGTTTTTCAAAAGTGCTTCCGCTGTCTGCTTGCTATTTGCTCAAGGTGCTGCATGGAGTCTTTTATGCCATATTTTCAAAAAGACATTGCATTCAAATATTATTGTTATAATCTGTTATTAAATAAATTGATGATTTAGTCATTTTGTATAAGTTGTCATATATATTTGGGATATGTCTATATTTTGGTAAACTTTCTATGTATAGAAAGTATGTTTTTTTTTTTAAAAAAAAATGAATGCAATGTTTTATCAAAACGTATCATATAGAGGTCGAAACCTCGCTGTGGGACCGTAGATAACGTACCGCGTCAATAGCGATTTTGGCGGGTCGTTAGAGATGGTATCAGAGCGTTGGTTCTAGGGAATTAGGTGCATTAATGTGTCTGACCTGGACCGTTAGGATACATTAGTGATCTAGTCTAGAACCGTGTTGTTACACTTATATGTGATTATGTGCATATTCTGATATTAATATAATATTATTATTACTATTGGTGAGAAAGTATTTCTCCCTTTGATTACAAGCCTTCTCATGCTCAAACGAGTTCATTTTCAACACCCCGGTCATTGAAAAACCAGGAAGCGTCATTCAGGACTTTCGAAATTTTCGACATTCCTACATGAGTTATTACTTATATATTTTTATAGATATCATATGAGTTATATTATGTGCTTATATGCTTTGATTTAGAAACTCCTGACATCTCGAATTGTAAATCGGAAGAAGTCTTATCCGACTCACGAAGATTCTCAATAGTTTCAAAGACATTCTTATGTCATTACACTTTCAATATTATTAAATTAATTAAATATTATATTCTCGTACTATTTTTAGTGCACCCCTTTTTGAAATCATTTTGATTTATAAATTTTGGAAAACGACACTTGTTTTATATCCATAAATATTTTCGAGTAATGTTGGAATGGAAGCATGAGTTAGTGTAATATAATGACGCTTGATCAACGTGGTTATATTACGGTAAGTCATGTGAAAGTTTTAATGGAACGTGATGGTGGTAATGCTTGATCAACTTTACTTTCACCACGTACCATGTTACATAAATCCTTTATTTTTTTTGCTGACATCTGAATATACTGAGACTCTATATGTGACATCATTCGAGTCACCCGTAATTTCCTTCTCATCTCTGTCATATCACACTTGCACTCCGAGCAGTTTATTCAAAGGTATTCGTATCAAAGGACTATGATCTCGTTTTACCTAACTTTCATATTTAACTACAAGATGCTCGATCTTTCTACGTCAAGACGAACATTCTATCCTCACTTGTTTCTTAAACGCCGTTTAATCACACCAACCAAAATTTCGGGACGAAATTTTCTTTAAGGGGTAGGTAATGTAATAACCCGACTTTTTTCGTTAACTTTTCGTTGAAAACTTAACAACCGGTACTTAAAATTTACAATTTTGTATGTTTTTTTAAATATTCTATTATTAATATTGATTAGATTTTTTTTTTAAAAAAAAAACACTAAGGTTAGTGAAAACGAGAAAAATATATTTTAAGACAACAAAAAGTATGATTATTAATTTTAATAATTATTATGTTATATAATAATTGAGTTTTGAAAAATCAATTTTATTAATTAGGATATTCTTAAACTAAACCCGAGAAAATTAGTTTAAACATTCATGTTTTCAGTATCTAATTTAAAAATATAATAAATAAGTATTTTATGAAACACACAAACCAGGTATGACGTCAAGAGTTTAAAAGGTTTCAAACAATATATATATATATATATATAATTTTTTTATAAATATAAAATTAACCAGTCATTGAATCATATTAAGATAAAATACATTGGATCTTAGCTAAAGGATAAAAATTTAATTATAACATGTGACTATACAGTAATACTCGTGTTTACCTAATTATTATACCCGTGATATATCTATTTACCTGTGACTACACATTAATACCCATGTATATTAATTATTGCATCCGTGATATCTATTATTGAGATAGAAATATACCCGTGACATATCTATCTATTTATAACCCTAATTCATTTCATCAAACACACACATACGTACATATTCTTCCCCTCCTCAAGAACACCCACTACTATTCATCATCATCATCAATCTTTCATCCTCGAGAAACCCTTCAATAATCACTTGATCATAAAATCATTTACATATTCGGACTCCTCTCAAAGAGCTCTACACATCTATACCAACAATTTCTTGATTAGGGTAAGTTTTAAAAGCTCTAATTTTTGGGTTTTCATGTTTTTGTTACATTTTAGGGTAGATATAGTGTCTAGTGCTCAAGTCCTTGTATGTATGCATGATAGTATTCGTTAAGTTGATTGTTTGATGACTTTTTGATGAATCACGAATTTGTTTTGTGTGAGGTCGGAAACTTGAACTTGTTGAATGTATAATATTATGAGATAATCAGAATCCTCTTGAAAAACTAATAATTTTGGACTTTGGAATTTCGAATTTTCGTTACCGTATGCTCATGTTATGCTTAATTGAAGTTTTAACTCGTTTTTATGAATGATTACGTTTTTGATTAATATGCTACTGATATGAACATGATATTTTCAATTTATGAAATAATTATAAATGAAATCCTTGTGAAAAATTAATAAGTTTGCTCTTTTGAATCGCATATTTTCGTTATGTATAGCTCAAGATATGATCAATTGAATTATCGTTGTGTTTTATGCATTAATCTGAAAACTGGTATTGATTGGTGATGAATTGGTTTATGTATGTTACATGGTTGGAAATAAAAGTGAAAAAACACTCGAGATAGACTCGTATATCATGTTAATTGGATTTTAAAACTCCCGTTATGCTTAATTGATTATTAGACCCGACTTTTGTTGATCAACGTTTTAAACAGATGAAAAACGCCATTTAAATTGATTTCTGGATTATGAGCTGAGGATTTTTGAAAAGTATATGATTAGTGCTTCACTTTTCATGTAGAGTATGCATGCTAATTGTTCCTAGATGTTCGGTTATATGCGTTCGAATATGACCTCCTGAAACGAATTGAATCTGTCCAAAAAATTTGCAGCGAATGACATAACTTGATTTGTAGATGGACTTAGGACTTGTACTTCTGGTATGTGGTTATTTACATGTTTTTGCACATATGTCATTTGTATGTTAGCTTCTGAAACCGTTGTTTGCTATGCGTTATATGTGTTACAAAACAACATGTCTAAATTCTATCCAAATCAGGAAGTCCGTAGTATTTTGTAAAACTGTACGAATTGGCTATATGAATTGATTAGACTTATTTACCAGTGATTATTTGAGATGTTTGTGGCCATCTCCAATTGGCCGTTCGTCGTTTTCATTTTTCTAGAATAAATGGCAGAATTTACAAAACTGGCGCGCGCTGAAAATTTTCTGAAAAACTGTCGGGCGCATTTGAGACTGCTGTGATTTTTCTATTACGAATTAGAGTCTGATCTCTAGATATGTTTTAGGACTTTGAGTTACGGAGATTTTGGCGTGTATTTTAAGTCAAACGGACCTGTACTTATTTTTATAAAAATTCTGGAAGTTGACTACATTATTTAAGTTAACTATTATGTGCAATTGACTTTGTTTGACCAAATGGGTTTAATGGGTCAAAATGGGTAACGATCAGTGTAGAAAATTCCCAAACGTCGATTTAAGTAAGTTTAAAGGTTGTGGTGTTTAAAAAATAAGTAGTGGCATGTTTTGGTCAAAATGGGTGTTTATGATCCATTTGGGTCATACGAGCCTACTTTGACCCATATGCGAAATTTTGAGAACCAAAGGTATGTAACACATCCCGTATATTGATTTAAGTATGTTTGCAAGTTTTGGTGCTTTAAAAATAAGTTTGGGTCAAATTTGGTTTAAAGAAAGTTTTATGACTCATTCGGATCAAACGTGCATAAATTGACCCATATGCATAATTTTGGAAAACGAAAATCACCAACACATCTAAAATGTCATTTTTGAGCTGTGATAAAAATTTGGTTAAGTCAGGTCAGCCGGATTCAAATTTGGATCGTCAACCAAAAATTTTAGTATTTTAACAAAATTGTCAAAATGACTCTCGGACCTACTTTGAGGACTCGCAAGTTGAAATCAGTTAAGTTTAGATAAAAACTATTATTTGGTATTGAAAGTATTTGCGACAAACTTTAAAACGATATATTATTTGTATAATTTTGTTGAGTCTAAACAGGTATAAAACAAGCGAGAAAATGGGCAATCGTTGCTGATTTTGAACACTTAACAAAAATTTTATCAGCATTTTATGTTTCGGGAGACTGTTTTCGCGAGGTCATAACTTTAAAACCGTAACTCCGTTTTTGTCAAATAAACTGTCTATAGAAAGGTGGGATGACATAATTTCCAATGGTCATGACCTAAGGTATTATATCAAATTTGGTAGGACCCGGAATCAGCTGCAAAATACTAAAAAATGCATATATGTAAATAATATAAATTTTTCTAAGTAAAAATGAATAACTTAAGTTTGACCTATGTTTGACTACTTGACCAACTTGTGTAATTTTATGCGGTTGTTGACTTGTGTTAACTATGTTGACTGTGTTTGACTTGCGTTTGACTTACATTTGACTTACTTTGACTTGCGTTGACTTTTGTTGACTTTTGCTAAATTTTGCTAAATTTATGAGTCGGACTTGAGCAATAGGACTATACGAACGCTATGACCTGACCTAGCTTGTTAGACATTTATTAACCAACATATATTCTTTAGGATGAGGTCTACGGTTACTTGCATTCCGAGTATTGGTTACATCTACGTGAATTGTTTATTGGGCTACAAAGGTGAGTTTCATTTGCTCCCTTTTTAATTGCTTTTGCAATATATATTTTTGGGCTGAGAATACATGCGATGTTTTATAAATGTTTTACGAAATAGGCACAAGTACGAAAACAAATTCTATGTGGGTTTAAACCAGAAATATACCCTTAGCTTGGTAACATTAAACTACTTGTCTATGTACAGTAGGCGCGAATCCTAAAGATAGATCTATTGGGTCTGACAAACCCCATCCTGACTATGGGATGCTTTAGTACTTCGAGGTTATTTTAAACACACCTGATCTGGTGTACTTCAGAGGGTAAAACATGAATGTTAAGGCTTGTTACCGAGTGCCTACAACTTATAGAATACTTTTATGCACTTGCGAGTGTACATATATTTATAAACGGAAATCTTGTGGTTTAATGAAACTATTGATAACTATTGTTATGATAAACCTATGAACTCACCAACCTTTTGGTTGACACTTTTAGCATGTTTATTCTCAGGTTTTTCAAAAGTGCTTTCGCTGTCTGCTTGCTATTTGCTCAAGGTGCTGCATGGAGTCTTTTATGCCATATTTTCAAAAAGACATTGCATTCAAATATTATTGTTATAATCTGTTATTAAATAAATTGATGATTTAGTCATTTTGTATAAGTTGTCATATATATTTGGGATATGTCTATATTTTGGTAAACTTTCTATGTATAGAAAGTATGTTTTTTTTTAAAAAAAAAATGAATGCAATGTTTTATCAAAACGTATCATATAGAGGTCGAAACCTCGCTGTGGGACCGTAGATAACGTACCGCGTCAATAGCAATTTTGGCGGGTCGTTAGAGATGGTATCAGAGCGTTGGTTCTAGGGAATTAGGTGCGTTAATGTGTCTGACCTGGACCGTTAGGATACATTAGTGATCTAGTCTAGAACCGTGTTGTTACACTTATATGTGATTATGTGCATATTCTGATATTAATATAATATTATTATTACTATTGGTGAGAAAGTATTTCTCCCTTTGATTACAAGCCTTCTCATGCTCAAACGAGTTCATTTTCAACACCCCGGTCATTGAAAAACCAGGAAGCGTCATTCAGGACTTTCGAAATTTTCGACATTCCTACATGAGTTATTACTTATATATTTTTATAGATATCATATGAGTTATATTATGTGCTTATATGCTTCGATTTAGAAACTCCTGACATCTCGAATTGTAAATCGGAAGAAGTCTTATCCGACTCACGAAGATTCTCAATAGTTTCAAAGACATTCTTATGTCATTACCCTTTCAATATTATTAAATTAATTAAATATTATATTCTCGTACTATTTTTAGTGCACCCCTTTTTGAAATCATTTTGATTTATAAATTTTGGAAAACGATACTTGTTTTATATCCATAAATATTTTCGAGTAATGTTGGAATGGAAGCATGAGTTAGTGTAATATAATGACGCTTGATCAACGTGGTTATATTACGGTAAGTCATGTGGAAGTTTTAATGGAACGTGATGGTGGTAATGCTTGATCAACTTTACTTTCACCACGTACCATGTTACATAAATCCTTTATTTTTTTTGCTGACATCTGAATATACTGAGACTCGATATGTGACATCATTCGAGTCACCCGTAATTTCCTTCTCATCTCTGTCATATCACACTTGCACTCCGAGCAGTTTATTCAAAGGTATTCGTATCAAAGGACTATGATCTCGTTTTACCTAACTTTCATATTTAACTACAAGATGCTCGATCTTTCTACGTCAAGACGAACATTCTATCCTCACTTGTTTCTTAAACGCCGTTTAATCACACCAACCAAAATTTCGGGACGAAATTTTCTTTAAGGGGTAGGTAATGTAATAACCCAACTTTTTTCGTTAACTTTTCGTTGAAAACTTAACAACCGGTACTTAAAATTTACAATTTTGTATGTTTTTTTTAAATATACTATTATTAATATTGATTAGATTTTTTTTTTTAAAAAAAACACTAAGGTTAGTGAAAACGAGAAAAATATATTTTAAGACAACAAAAAGTATGATTATTAATTTTAATAATTATTATGTTATATAATAATTGAGTTTTGAAAAATCAATTTTATTAATTAGGATATTCTTAAACTAAACCCGAGAAAATTAGTTTAAACATTCATGTTTTCAGTATCTAATTTAAAAATATAATAAATAAGTATTTTATGAAACACACAAACCAGGTATGACGTCAAGAGTTTAAAAGGTTTCAAACAATATATATATATATATATATATATATATATATATATATATATATATATATATATATATATATATATATATATATATATATATATATATAATTTTTTTATAAATATAAAATTAACCAGTCATTGAATCATATTAAGATAAAATACATTGGATCTTAGCTAAAGGATAAAAATTTAATTATAACATGTGACTATACAGTAATACTCATGTTTACCTAATTATTATACCCGTGATATATCTATTTACCTGTGACTACACATTAATACCCATGTATATTAATTATTGCATCCGTGATATCTATTATTGAGATAGAAATATACCCGTGACATATCTATCTATTTATAACCCTAATTCATTTCATCAAACACACACATACGTACATATTCTTCCCCTCCTCAAGAACACCCACTACTATTCATCATCATCATCAATCTTTCATCCTCGAGAACACCTTCAATAATCACTTGATCATAAAATCGTTTACATATTCGGACTCCTCTCGAAGAGCTCTACACATCTATACCAACAATTTCTTGATTAGGGTAAGTTTTAAAAGCTCTAATTTTTGGGTTTTCATGTTTTTGTTACATTTTAGGGTAGATATAGTGTCTAGTGCTCAAGTCCTTGCATGTATGCATGATAGTATTCGTTAAGTTGATTGTTTGATGACTTTTTAATGAATCACGAATTTGTTTTGTGTGAGGTCAGAAACTTGAACTTGTTGAATGTATAATATTATGAGATAATCAGAATCCTCTTGAAAAACTAATAATTTTGGACTTTGGAATTTCGAATTTTCGTTACCGTATGCTAATGTTATGCTTAATTGAAGTTTTAACTCGTTTTTATGAATGATCACGTTTTTGATTAATATGATACTGATATGAACATGATATTTTCAATTTATGAAATAATTATAAATGAAATCCTTGTGAAAAATTAATAAGCTTGCTCTTTTGAATCGCATACTTTCGTTATGTATAGCTCAAGATATGATCAATTGAATTATCGTTGTGTTTTATGCATTAATCTGAAAACTGGTATTGATTGGTGATGAATTGGTTTATGTATGTTACATGGTTGGAAAGACAAGTGAAAAACACTCGAGATAGACTCGTATATCATGTTAATTGGATTTTAAAACTCCCGTTATGCTTAATTGATTATTAGACCCGACTTTTGTTGATCAACGTTTTAAACAGATGAAAAACGCCATTTAAATTGATTTCTGGATTATGAGCTGAGGATTTTTGAAAAGTATATGATTAGTGCTTCACTTTTCATGTAGAGTATGCATGCTAATTGTTCCTAGATGTTCGGTTATATGCGTTCGAATATGACCTCCTGAAACGAATTGAATCTGTCCAAAAAATTTGCAGCGAATGACATAACTTGACTTGTAAATGGACTTAGGACTTGTACTTCTGGTATGTGGTTATTTACATGTTTTTGCACATATATCATTTGTATGTTAGCTTCTGAAACCGTTGTTTGCTATGCGTTATATGTGTTACAAAACAACATGTCTAAATTCTATCCAAATCAGGAAGTCCGTAGTATTTTGTAAAACTGTACGAATTGGCTATATGAATTGCTTAGATTTATTTACCAGTGATTATTTGAGATGTTTGTGGCCATCTCCAATTGGCCGTTCGTCGTTTTCATTTTTCTAGAATAAATGGCAGAATTTCAAAACTGGCGCGCGCTGAAAATTTTCTGAAAAACTGTCGGGCGCATTTGAGACTGCTGTGATTTTTCTATTACGAATTAGAGTCTGATCTCTAGATATGTTTTAGGACTTTGAGTTACGGAGATTTTGGCGTGTATTTTAAGTCAAACGGACCTGTACTTATTTTTATAAAAATTCTGGAAGTTGACTACATTATTTAAGTTAAATATTATGTGCAATTGACTTTGTTTGACCAAATGGGTTTAATGGGTCAAAATGGGTAACGATCAGTGTAGAAAATTCCCAAACGTCGATTTAAGTAAGTTTAAAGGTTGTGGTGTTTAAAAAATAAGTTGTGGCATGTTTTGGTCAAAATGGGTGTTTATGATCCATTTGGGTCATACGAGCCTACTTTGACCCATATGCGAAATTTTGAGAACCAAAGGTATGTAACACATCCCGTATATTGATTTAAGTATGTTTGCAAGTTTTGGTGCTTTAAAAATAAGTTTGGGTCAAATTTGGTTTAAAGAAAGTTTTATGACTCATTCGGATCAAACGTGCATAAATTGACCCATATGCATAATTTTGGAAAACGAAAATCACCAACACATCTAAAATGTCATTTTTGAGCTGTGATAAAAATTTGGTTAAGTCAGGTCAGCCGGATTCAAATTTGGATCGTCAACCGAAAATTTTAGTATTTTAACAAAATTGTCAAAATGACTCTCGGACCTACTTTGAGGACTCGCAAGTTGAAATCAGTTAAGTTTAGATAAAAACTATTATTTGGTATTGAAAGTATTTGCGACAAACTTTAAAACGATATATTATTTGTATAATTTTGTTGAGTCTAAACAGGTATAAAACAAGCGAGAAAATGGGCAATCGTTGCTGATTTTGAACACTTAACAAAAATTTTATCAGCATTTTATGTTTCGGGAGACTGTTTTCGCGAGGTCATAACTTTAAAACCGTAACTCCGTTTTTGTCAAATAAACTGTCTATAGAAAGGTGGGATGACATAATTTCCAATGGTCACGACCTAAGGTATTATATCAAATTTGGTAGGACCCGGAATCAGCTGCAAAATACTAAAAAATACATATATGTAAATAATATAAATTTTTCTAAGTAAAAATGAATAACTTAAGTTTGACCTATGTTTGACTACTTGACCAACTTGTGTAATTTTATGCGGTTGTTGACTTGTGTTAACCATGTTGACTGTGTTTGACTTGCGTTTGACTTACATTTGACTTACTTTGACTTGCGTTGACTTTTGTTGACTTTTGCTAAATTTTGCTAAATTTATGAGTCGGACGTGAGCAATAGGACTATACGAACCCTATGACCTGACCTAGCTTGTTAGACATTTATTAACCAACATATATTCTTTAGGATGAGGTCTACGGTTACTTGCATTCCGAGTATTGGTTACATCTACGTGAATTGTTTATTGGGCTACAAAGGTGAGTTTCATTTGCTCCCTTTTTAATTGCTTTTGCAATATATATTTTTGGGCTGAGAATACATGCGATGTTTTATAAATGTTTTACGAAATAGGCACAAGTACTAAAACAAATTCTATGTGGGTTTAAACCAGAAATATACCCTTAGCTTGGTAACATTAAACTACTTGTCTATGTACAGTAGGCGCGAATCCTAAAGATAGATCTATTGGGTCTGACAAACCCCATCCTGACTATGGGATGCTTTAGTACTTCGAGGTTATTTTAAACACACCTGATCTGGTGTACTTCAGAGGGTAAAACATGAATGTTAAGGCTTGTTACCGAGTGCCTACAACTTATAGAATACTTTTATGCACTTGCGAGTGTACATATATTTATAAACGGAAATCTTGTGGTCTATTGAAACTATTGATAACTATTGTTATGATAAACCTATGAACTCACCAACCTTTTGGTTGACACTTTTAGCATGTTTATTCTCAGGTTTTTCAAAAGTGCTTCCGCTGTCTGCTTGCTATTTGCTCAAGGTGCTGCATGGAGTCTTTTATGCCATATTTTCAAAAAGACATTGCATTCAAATATTATTGTTATAATCTATTATTAAATAAATTGATGATTTAGTCATTTTGTATAAGTTGTCATATATATTTGGGATATGTCTATATTTTGGTAAACTTTCTATGTATAGAAAGTATGTTTTTAAAAAAAAAAAAAAAAATGAATGTAATGTTTTATCAAAACGTATCATATAGAGGTCGAAACCTTGCTGTGGGACCGTAGATAACGTACCGCATCAATAGCGATTTTGGCGGGTCGTTAGAGTCCAGCCCTGTTGGACGGCGTCCAACACAACAGAGAAAAACTGAATCTTACAACTCTCCCCCTTTGAACCGGATTGCGCCCTCGCAATCCTTGCCGCATGACAAGTACGAAGATAGACCAAAACAAACTCTTCGGGCTTCCAAGTGAACTCGGAACCTATACTTTGATGCCATTGAACCTTATAAGTTCTCACCTCTTTATTTCTCAATCTTTTCACCTTTTCGTTAAGTATTGTAACCGGCTCCTCAACATACTCTAACTTATTGTTTAGCTCAATTTTGTCTAATGACACCCATGAAGAATTATCCGCAAGACACTTACGGAGATGGAAAACATGAAATGTATTATGGATCCCCACAAGTTCCTCGGGTAATTCCAAACGATATGCGACTTCACCCACACGAGCTAAAACTTTAAATGGCCCAATAAACCGAGGAGTTAACTTTCCCCGTTTTCGAAATCGAATAATACCTTTCCATGACGAAACCTTAAGCATCACCATGTCGCCTTCTTGGAATTCGATCATTCGCCTACGTTTATCGGCATACGACTTTTGTCTATCTTGCGCGTTTTTCAAATTATCCCGAATCACATCAATCTTGCTATTCGTCTCTAAAACCAAATCGGTACTCCCGATTTCCTTTTGTCCCACTTCACCCTAACAAATTGGAGTTCAACATCTTCGCCCATAAAGCATCTCATACGGTGGCATCCCGATACTAGTATGATAACTATTATTGTACGAGAATTCCACCAAAGGTAAGTGCTCGTCCCAACTACCACCGAAATCAATAATACACGACCGTAACATATCCTCTAATGTTTGATTCGTACGTTCGGTTTGACTGTCCATTTGAGGATGATACGCCGTGCTCAATTTTAATTGTGTACCCATATCGTCATGAAACTTTTCCCAAAACCGAGATGTAAAACGGGTATCTCGATCCGAAACAATAGATATAGGAACCCCATGTCGAGCGACTACCTCCTTGATAAACAATTTAGCCAAGGTCTCCGATGATATCGCTTCCCGAATGGGAAGAAACAAAGCACTTTTTTTCAATCGGTCAACTATCACCCAAATTGAATCAAATTGGGTTCTCGCCGTTTTAGGTAGCTTTGTGATGAAATCCATGGTAATGTGCTCCCATTTCCACTTCGGGATTTCTAAAGGTTGCAACTTACCATACGGCTTTTGGTGTCCGGCTTTAACTTGCAAACACGTGATGCATTGCTCAACATACTTAACAACATCATGTTTCATGCCCGGCCACCAATACTCCTTCCTTAAATCATGATACATTTTCGTCGCACCCGGATGAATGGAATACCTTGACTTATGTGCTTCATCAAGTAGCACTTGTCGATAATCACCCATCTTAGGCACCCACATTCTTCCTTGAAAAGACAACAAACCACGCGAGCCCATAGTAATGAACTCCGATTGCCCCACAATTCGTTCCGCATGCTTGTTGTGAACGTAAGCCTCTATTTGGATCACACCAAGTTTTTCAAGAAAATCGTTAGTAATAATCATACGTAACAATCCCAATCGTAACGCCGGGTGATGCCTCTTTCGACTTAACGCATCCGCGACCACATTCGCCTTGCCCGGATGATAAAGTATCTCACAATCATAGTCTTTTACCACATCCATCCACCTACATTGACGATAATTCAAATCTCGTTGATTAAAGAGATGTTTCAAACTCTTATGATCCGAATAAATCGTACTCTTGACACCATATAAGTAATGGTGCCAACTTTTCAATGCATGCACAACCGCCGCCAACTCAAGATCATGAGTCGGATATCTCATCTCGTGTTCCTTTAATTGTTGAGAGGCGTAAGCGATGACTTTACCTCTTTGCATTAGAACACACCCGAGCCCATTTAGAGAGGCATCACAATACACCGTCATGTCTTCCACACCTTCCGACAACACTAACACCGGAGCTTGACACAATTTCTCTTTTAGCAATTGAAAAGCAATTTCTTGCTCGTTCTCCCAAATAAACCTCGCGTTCTTCCTCATCAATTTTGTCAACGAAGAAGAGATCTTAGAAAAGTCTTGGATAAACCGACGATAATAATCGGCCAATCCGAGAAAACTTTGGATTTTCGTAGGCGTAGTCGGTCGTCTCCAACTCTTCACCGTCTCTATCTTCCCAGGATCTACTTGAATACCATTTTCGTTCACAATATGGCCAAGGAATTGAACTTCCCTTAGCCAAAATTCACATTTGGAGAATTTAGCATATAACTTCTCCTTCCGCAACGTCTTTAACACACACCGCAAATGAAGTTCATGTTCTTTCATACTCTTTGAATAGACAAGTATGTCGTCAATGAACACAATTACCGACTTGTCCAACATAGGTTGGCACACTCGGTTCATAATATCCATGAATGCCGCCGGTGCATTCGTAAGACCAAAAGGCATTGCTACGAATTCAAAATGCTCGTAACGAGTTCGAAAAGCCGTTTTCTCAATATCTTCCTCGCGGACCCGCATTTGGTGATAGCCGGACCGTAGGTCGATTTTAGAGAAATACGTTGCACCTTGGAGTTGGTCAAACAAATCGTCAATCCTAGGCAATGGACAACGATTCTTGATCGTCACTTTGTTCAACTCCCGATAATCGATGCACATCCGCATACTACCATCCTTTTTCTTCACAAATAAAACCAGAGCGCCCCATGGTGAAGCACTCGGTCGAATGAAACCCTTCTCAAGCAACTCTTGGGTTTGATTTAACAACTCTTGCATTTTTGTTGGCGCTAAGCGATAAGGAGTTTTAGCAATGGGGGTAGCCCCCGGAACCAACTCAATGCGAAATTCAACTTTTCTTTCCGTTGGAACACCCGGTAACTCATTCGGAAAAAAGTATTCGAATTCACTAACCACCGGAATTTCACAAATGGGTGGTGGCTCATCACGAGTATCAACAACATGGGCCAGAAAAGCAATGCCACCACTAACAAGGAAACGACGTGCCCGTGCAAAAGTGCATATCGGCACAAGTCTTCTACGCTTATCGCCGTGAATAATTAACTCTCCCCCACTTGGGGTCTTCACACGAATAAATTTTTCATGGCATGCAATATCGGCTCTATTATGATCGAGCCAATCCATATCAACAACGATATCAAAATCGCCCAAAGTCATCGGGATGAGATCGATTTTAAAGTTTTCGGCACCAAATACAACATTACAATTCTTACACACATCAACCACTAGCACCGTCTTCCCGTCCGCTATTTCGACTTCTACCAGACGACTTAACTTAGCTAAAAGTCTATTAAGTTTAGGCACGAATTTTGGAGACACAAACGACAAATTGGCACCACTATCAAAAAGTATCCGTGCCGGATTAGAGTTAACCATAAAAGTACCTGAGATAACTTCGTTGGATTGCTTGGATTCATCATTCATCATCAAATAGTTGCGATCCCTAGCCGTACTCGCCGCCTCCTCTAGACGCTTAAAATTATCGTTTCGAAAATCGGGACACACCGGATTCTTATGCCTTCTTTACCACAATTAAAACAAGTGAGCTTGTTTCCGGAAGATGGTTTCGGACAATCACGAGCCATATGACCCGCTTGCCCACAATTGTAGCACGAAAAGAAAAATCACCGGAAGCGCCCTTCTTCACACTATTGACACTTTCGGAACCCTTCTTGCTCTTGTTCTTCTTGTTTGAAAAGTTAGAATGACTAGAACCTTCAAACTTTCTCTTAGAAAAAGTGAAATCACTTCTCCTTGGAACCTCCGGCTCAAAACCCTGAGCCAATTCAAATAACTCTTCAAAGGACTTAGCCGCTCCTCGACTAATCTTACTCTTATACTCATCATTCATGGTACGATAGAAATCTTTCATTAGCTTGTGTTCGTCACCCACATATTCCGGACAAAAACGAGTCTTTGCCAAGAAGGTAGACTTGAGAGTAACCAAGTCCATTGAACCTTGTTGCAAATTGTGCAACTCGTTCCAGATTCTATCAAGATCGGAAGAAGTTCGGTATTCTTTGAAAAATTCCTTCTTAAACTCTTCCCACGTCAAACTCATACATTGCTCCTCATCGTACAAGTTGATTTTATCATCCCACCACAACTTAGCTTCTTCCCGCAACATACTAGAACCATACCTCGCCTTCTTCTCGGGAGGACATTCCGCGGTACGAAAAGCTCTCTCGATATCGGAAATCTAACATGTGCATTTCAACAGATCTCGTACCCCATTAAACATCGGGGGTTGAGCATCCTTGAAATTTTTGTAATGGAAGTCCCGCCTTCCATTCCCACCGTCACCATCACCCCTTTAACCACGAGGATGAATGTTTCTAGCTTCTAATGCCTCCTCGATCGCGACATTCATTCGTTCATTGATCATTTCGGTCACTTGTCCATCAATCGACTCTTGGAAGACCTTTCGGACATCATCAAGAAAATCCTTCTTTAGCCTTTTAAAGATGGCCTCAACCTTGGCCGTGAGTTCAACGTCCTCACTCGTACTTCCCCCATTGGTGTCGTGTCCATTTCTCATCTTTATTCTATAAAATGAAGTAAATTAAGTAGCGAAATGAAAGGACTTAACACATATGTATATACATATACACCACACTACCCCATCTTGCTCAACAACTGTCGTACATCGCTTGTTTGACACGATTTGAACCCGTAACAATGGTAGCTAATTATTGTTACGTGATCACGTCGCATTAATTCGCTAGTAAAACGTCTATCTCGCTTGATGATTGCTAAAATAACACAAAACAGTCAGTGCAAGGTTAATTCACATAAACACTAGCACTAGCAATTCTCGTTCCGACCCAAAGTCCTACAAGTCCCGCATAAAGCGCACACACAATAAAGTCTAAGTCTAGGCACCTATCTCAAGTTTCCTAAATCCCTTAGACCATGCTCTGATACCACTTGTAACATCCTGACTTCAATTCACCAAAAACACAAAAAAAAAAAAAAAATTCTGCTGTAGCACAACTGGACGACGTCCAGATTTCTGGACTGCATCCAGCACTTAAGACCGGGACGACGTCCAGCATATCTGGACGGTGTCCAGATTGCCTGGAAGCTGCTGTCCCCCGGGTCCAACTCACGTGAGCGGAAATCCCGCTTCCCGACACTTTTAAACGAAAACCTTTTTACAACGTATTACAATAAAATAAAATAAAATAAGAGGTTTCGATCGTCAAAAAAAGTTTTACAACATCGAGCCCACAATGACCCGTCTTACGCGTTTCGATCAAAAATACAAGTTTCAACCAATACAAGTTTAATTTTCAAACGACACTAGAGCATGGTGTTTGGGGTTAAACTACCCAAATCTTGGCCGAACTTCCAAAAGCTAACCAAAAAGCATCCCCTATCAAAATAAGCGGGAGACAACTAATTCAAACGAATACCTTTGCCTTTGTCCACGCCGGAGCCTAAAAAGGTAAACAGCGAGAGGGTACGTTAACGCTTAGTGAATGCAATAGTTATACACGTACATATATAAAATACCTACTTGCACACTTATACGAATACCGCATACATGCTAGCAACACAAAGGGCTTAACATCTCAAGTGCAAGGCTATTAACCTCCTATATCACAAGCTATCATAACAAGGGCATATATATATATATATATATATATATATATATATATATATATATATATATATATATATATATATATATATATATATATATATATATATATAACTCGAACCATATAGTATGCTTACAACTCAACACAATAACCATGGTTAACCAATCATACAAGGGAATGGCGCCCGCGAAAGGCCATCGGAGTTCACAACATCCATTAGTGTACTTAGCACCTCGTATCACTAACCCCCGGGTGGCATCTTAACACCTCGATACTTCACCCTCGGGTGGCGTCTTAACACCTCGACACTTCACCCTTTATTATGGAGTGGCGTCTTAACACCTCAACACTTCACCCCTAGGTGGCATCTTAACATCTCGATGCTTCACCTCGAGTGACATCTTAACACCTCGATGCTTCACTCGTCATGTGAAACGTAGTGTCTTAACACCTCGACACTTCACATCTCACGCTACAACAAATAAATATATATACCTACGCATATAATTATTCCACTCACCTTAGAGTCTTTTGCGAAAGATAACCGAGCTTGCAACTTCAATGTAATGTACCTATCAAATTTAGCACATAATCAATCACAACACAAGTTGGTCAACCAACTTACTCCCCATTCTAGTGCCATTTTGACCCAAGATGCAATTTCGACCCATTTGCACCCCTAACCCTAATATTTAGGTCAACACCAACAAAACCCTAACACTAGCCAAAATATGGTCTTAAACACTTTATAATCACAAGTTTAGTGTGTTCTCATACACATTTAATAACCTAGGTCGCCCGAGACCCATTTGACCCATTTCGAGGTCAACACTCCCATTTGGGTCACCCACAACCTAAATGACACCCACTAACATTAACTACAAAAGTGCTAGTGATTTACTAAGCCTTTAAGACTCATTTACACACTTTAACTTTTCAAAACCCTATGTTAGTCATCTTTTGGGTCTTCATGAGCCAAACTTACCCAAAACCCCCAAATCACTAACAAATGGGTTTTAAGTGCAACACTAACCCAAACCCTAACCCTTAACACAAATTAAGTAAAGAAATTAGGTTTTATAACTTACCAACACAATCACCACGTAGCTAGCAACTAGATGAACAACTTTAGAACTCGCGCTAAGACCCGATTCAACCTCTTTCTTCCTTTAATGGAGCTCTCTCACTCTAGAACCTCCTCTCTCTCTCTAGGATTTAATGGAAGATGATAAAGTAGATGGAAAAGGAGTAATGAGGCTCACCAAAACTGATCTAGGGTCTTGAAGTCGTCCACAAAGTGAAATTACCAAACTACCCCTTTTTAAATAACAAAATACCAAAGCTGGCTCGTCAGGCCATCTGGACGGCGTCCAGCCCTTCAAAACAGGACGGCGTCCAACACAATAAAGAAAAACTGGATCTTACATTTGGTGTTCGTCTTACCCTCATTAATTCGGTTTTAACGAGCTTATCGTTGTATGCCTTCTCCTTATTCCGTGCTCCAGCGGGCGTCATCATCGTGCTCGAAGGTATGCGTCAAAACTTTTTTTAGGGCGGGTAAGGGGAACATAATAAAATGTCATGGGTTAGTTGGGAAACCATCATGTTGCCTTATGCGAAAAGGAGGTTTCAATATAGGGTCACTTAAAGAAAAAATCCTTGGGCTTTTGTGCAAATGGTGGTGGCGGTTTCGGGTGGAAAACAATTCGTTTTGAGTAAAATAATAAAAAGCATTTATGGGCGAGACGGGGGGTTTGACTTCAAATAATCCGGATGGGGTAATTAGAAAAGGAACAACGTGGCATTCTATTTTGAAAGTCAATTCGATCATGGAAAAACTTAACATGAACTTTTCAAACTCCTTTGTCAAAACAGTTTCTAATGGCGAAGATACATATTTCTGGAAGGATATTTGGATTGATAACACCTTACTTTGTGAGAAGTTTGATTGTCTCTACGGGTTAGAAATAAACAAAAATGCGAAGGTCTCGGATACAATAAAAAGAGATGGTTCCAGTTTGTTGTTCGAATGGCAGTGGGAAAGAAATCCTTCGGGCTGAACTTCAGGATAGCTGCAACAAATCTAGGAAATGCTACACTCTTTTGTCTTTGCAGGTAACAATTCAGACTCGTGGACATGGTCCTTACAAAGCAATGGAACCTATACTACGCTAGCCCCGATTCAGAGAGTGCTTCTTTTGTAATGTTTATGCACCTTAGTATTTTAAACTCAATCGCTTTTCTAACTAAGAGAACGTAGTTATTGGATCTGTTATTGAGAAGTCGCGAACCCCGATTCAGAGTACACTATCTGTGACACCCCTTGGTAAGAGAAGTCTATCGGATACAACGTAAGTTTGACTGAGGCACACCGGTTGTAGTAAGTCCACCGAGCCTTGGACTCCGACTGAGGATTCTTTCGTAGTGAAATATCTAACTAGATCCCTAGTACATTGTCAGTCCTAAACCATGCTAGTGTAGTTACCAAGCATATAAACTTCGTACGTTCACGCTGAAGCACATCAGTTGTTGTAAGTTATACCTCTGCTAAGTAAGGCCATGGAACCTGTGACAACCCAGAAATTTCTGACCAAATTTAAACTTAACCTTTATATGATTTTGACACGATAAGCAAAGTCTGTAATGTTGAGTCTCAAAAAATTTAGAACTATATTCATGTAATCAATGACCCTTTGACTGTGCTCGACGATTCATGAATGTTTATGTGCATATAGATATGTATATATAATATATAGTTATATTAATGGAAAACGTTAACAAAGTATTAGATGTATAATACTTTACATGAACGGATTTGTTTCAATATATGTTAATATATTTATCGACGGAATTAAAAGATAATATCAAATTATTGAATTATCAGATACATTATGATATGATTACGGGTCTCTGTTACGAGGTCCACATTGATTTGAGAAATCGTTCCTTTTTAACGGTATTCGAAATAATTGGTAAAATAATCTACCATTGAGAACAAAGTGTCAAATAACGAAAGTTAGACAAAAGTTAGTGGATAATTGAATTTTATAATATTCAATTGATCTATTTTCAAACATACGAAAACGTTTTCAGTCTAAAAGAATTCTATTACTAGAATGTTTTATAATGTAATTTGAATATGTATATAAAACCTAATTAAAGTTTTATGCTATATATATTAAATCACAAGTACATATAATTATTACAAAGATATAAAACGTACTATGATATATTTCGAAAGATTAGTACATTTTATAACATGTCAAGAAGTAGATTATTAAAGTTATTATCATTATTCTTTATTGTTATAAATTTTAGAAATTATATAAAATGATTTGAGTGTCACGTCTTCTTTAAAAAGTATATTACTTTATAAATACCTGGAACCACTTTTGACAAATTGTTACCAAGCCATACTAATAAGGATAAGGGTTTTAACGTTATCTTAGAATTTAGAATCTTTCTAGAAACCTTTTGACAAGTTATAAATGATAACGGTCCGTGATTTAATTAAATATAAATATATACATAACTTACAACGTGTAATTAAAAACGTGTTTATATATATTTCGAATTATTTAATAAACGATATTAGTATTCGATTAGTGATTCGATTGATATTTAAATAAGTTAATTAGAATATTTGACAAGTTAGAGTAAACGTTAGTACATAAATGAGTAATATCAAATTATGTTATATTAAGAAAACGATTTTAATTTATATATAATAAACTCTTAAATATAATTAGTTTTGAAAAACTAAATATTATATTTAAATAAATATTTCTAAAATATATAAATAACATTTCTAAATGAATATATATTTATATTTTACAAAGTGATAAAATATAATATTAACTTAGTCATAAAACATTTTGATTTAAAATAATATTATTAAACATACTTTGTTAAATAACGACACATTGATTTATAGAAGCAAATGACCAAAATACTCAAATGTAAAAGTTATACTTCAGGTAACATAGTTTATCGACGATTAAGTCTAATTACTATTAAAGGTACACGTCGTGAAACGTAAAGTACAAGTTTTCTAAGTGTACGAAAGGGCGTTCGAAAAATGGGAACCAGGACATAAGTCGAGCGTTAACGTACAAGTCAATAGAACAAAAATTTCAAGTTAACTATGCACGAGAATTTAATATAATATATATTTAATTATATAAATTAAATATATAAATTAATATATATTAAAACTGTCGGCAGCTGAGAAATCATTGAGCATGAGCAGGAGGGCACAGGGCCGCGATTGTGGCAAATATAGGCACACAAGCTCCGCGATCGCGGAGCTAGGTGACACAGAAATGGGTTATAAAGCTCGATGTTCTGCCGAATGCATTTCTCATTTCATTTCTCAATCTCTCTCGTTATATATATATATATATATATATATATATATATATATATATATATATATATATATATATATATATATATATATATATATATATATATATATATATTATATTATTATTATTATTATTATTATTATTATTATTATTATTATTATTATTATTATTATTCGTATTATTATTATTAGTAGTATTATTATTATTAAGTATTTACTTAAAATACTACGACGAAGTTATGGGCAAGTTATTTCAAACGGGTTTTTCGAGCGGGATAGAGATAAGGAAATTATGGGTTATTGCTATGGAGGTTATGGGTATTGTTCGAGGGTATTGTTCATGAGGTCAAACTAGTGTTTATCATTTCCGTTGCGTCTACGTACTTTCCTACAATATTGAATCACAATATTGATACGTGAGCATTCATGTCTTATCTTTTATATATTAATAGTGTATCCCTGACTAGTGCTCGAGTATATATGTTTATGCATGCTTGTATGCTTAGTTTCATCGTTAAATAGTTTATGATAAATCACGAATTTGATACATATGCTACTGAGATAAGGTATATGATATGTATGTTGTTGGAAAGCTGACAAAAAATTAATAACTTTTTATTTAGAAATTGTGTGGGTTCGATGAACGGATTGAAAGATATGGCCTACTGAATTTTAGTATTATTATTAAAATGATTATTATTATTAATATCATCGTTCTTATTGTCGTTATTATTATTATCTAATTATTATTATTATTATTATTATTATTATTTTTATTATTATTATTATAATTATAATTATAATTATAATTATTATTATTAGTATTATTATTATTATTATTATTATTATTATTATTATTATTATTATTATTATTAATTATTATTATCATTATCGTTATTAATATAAGTATTATCATTAAAAAGCGTTATTGTTATTATTATTACTATCATTATTATCATTAAGGTTATTATTAGTATTATCATTATCATTATTATTATTATTATTATTATTATTATTATTATTATTATTATTATTATTATTATTATTATTATTATTATTATTATTATTATTATTATTATTATTATTATTATTATTATTATTATTATTATTATTATTATTATTATTATTATTATTATTATTATTATTAGTATTAGTATTAGTATTATCATTAATCATTAATAGTATTATTATATTTATTATTATTAGTATCATTATCATTAAAACTAATATTAGTATCATCTAACTATTATGATTACTATTATTATCATTATTATGAATGCGATATAAAAGAGGACTAAAAGATATTAAACACGTCGATTAGGAAATAATGAGTATAAGTATCATGATTCAGTTAAAATATTGTTAAGATTATGATTTAGATAAAAATATCGTTTTCATTATTTTTATCATTATTAGTAATATTATTAGTATTATGACATTAGTATTACTACAAAAGATTATTATTTATTATCAAAATTATTAATATCATTAGTAAATATAAATATTATTATTATTATTATTATTATTATTATTATTATTATTACTATTATTATTAAAATAATTAATATTATTATTATTACAAAATAATACAACTTTTGGTTCATTATTATTATTATTATTATCAATATTATATTATTTAATCAAATAAATATTTGATACAAATATATATTCATTACATGTAATGCAATTATATTAATAATATATATCACTATATTTTTATCATTAAAATGATATCATGCAAACGTTATACAAATTATAATACTTAATATATAAAAATATATTTTTATCATATATCTTTATCGTTAATACATTATAATAGATGATGAAATAATTTAATAATCATTAAGTATATAAATATTAATTACTTAAAATATGTAGAATAAATGTAAGTTATTTAATTATTAACATAACCTATAATTCAGTAAAATAACATATAGATTTCAAATAAATATATATAAACTAGTTACATTGATTTATCTAAAAATTTCCGAATATGACAATCTAATCAGTTATGTGATAATTTGAGTTTTGTAAATTATCGATTCATTCAACTATCAAGACTTATACTCTGATTATATAATTATATAATAAACATGTATAGATTTTGAAAGTCATTTTTGGATTAGATGACTTTTGTTGACTTTTGCATGATAATCTCGAGCATTAGGATTGTGATACACTATGAACTGACCTGGCTTGTTAGACATTTATTTGACCAACATATACTAATATAGGTTCATGAATCCGAGGCCAACCCTGCACTTGTTCAATGCCATCATATGTATTTTTACTACGAAATACAGTATTGTGAGTTTCATTTGCTCCCTTTTTAAATGCTTTTGCAATATATATTTTTGGGACTGAGAATACATGCGCTGTTTTTATAAATATTTTACGAAATAGACACAAGTAATCGAAACTACATTCTATGGTTGGATTATCAAAATCGAATATCGCCCCTTTTAGCTTGGTAGCCTAAGAATTAAGAAACTGGCCCCTAATTGACGCGAATCCTAAAGATAGATCTATGGACCTAACAAACCCCATTCTGGAATTTGGAATGCTTTAGTACTTCGAGTTATTATCATATCCGATGAGAGTCCCAGAATGATGAGGATATTCTATATGCATCCTTGTTAGTCGGTTACCAAGTGTTCACCATATGAATGATTTTTATCTCTATGCAGTTTGCGAAATGCCTGATATGAGATGTATATTTATGGAAAAATGAAATCTTGTGGTCTATTAAAATTATGGAAATGAATGATTATGATAAACTAATGAACTCACCAACCTTTTGGTTGACACTTGTAAGCATGTTTATTCTCAGGTATTAAAGGAATCTTCCGCTGTGCATTTGCTCATTTTAAAGATATTATTTGGAGTCATTCATGGCATATTTCAAAAGACGTTGCATTCAAGTTTTTGAGTTCAACATGATTATTATTAAGTAGAAGATGACCAATCCTAAATCCAGTTATTACTTAATTAAAGATCGAGTGCAATAATAAGATGGAGGATGGAATGTTTGATGATTATTTTGGGCCCCGATGATCGTCTTTCACTTTAGCAATAAATTGATCAACCACCCCGACCCGGTCTTGATTGTCAATTAGCATAATTCACCTTAGCGCGATGTAAAACCCCTTGGGCAAGATCACAAGTGGGAATCACAAAGGCTCGGGCAAAATGGCAGAGAATCAACAACCCATAAATGAGAGGCCAAGCTCTCTATTTATAGTATTCGAAATATCCGCGGTCTGCGAATTGCTTAAGTGTCCGCGGAAACACAGCGGATTAAACCGCAGTCCTTTATTAGCGCGAAAATATAACTGTTGTACTTATTTTCAGCGAATATCTCATAGCTTTGCATTATAGCTTACGCAATTCTGCTTTTGACTTTAAGCAAATAAAATATACATATACAATGCTATGTATATGATCAAGTCCCCCCAGTTTATTATGATACATTTCGCGAAGCAGATGTATCATGATAAACTCTAAAAAATAAAGAAATAATCACTTAAAATTTTTCGTAAGTGATATTTTATAATTTTCAACACCTATTTATTACCGTTGATGTTATTAAACTCAACGCATAAGCACAACGGTAACTTTCGCAATTCTGTCAAATCAAAACGCTGTAACGGCTAGAAATTTACCATTTACACGTTGCGTTAATTTTAGCCGTTTAAATGTAATCATTACTCTTTCAACTTACTCGCCCTAATTCCAATTATAAATAGCTGAATAACCCGCATAAAAACTTTACGCTTTCTCTCTCAATTACGTGTTCAATCATATTCATCTGATTACACTCGTTCTTTGCAATTGAGTAAATCAATCTTTAATACCTTCAATTCATCATCCGTTTTACTTATCTTACTATAAATGGCATCTTCTTCGTCTGCCCATACTCCTGGAGGTTTTGTTTCATATATGACAGAAGCGAAACTCCGAACCCTACAGCAGTGGTATCCTCCACTCGCTCAATTTGTTCCTACCGCACTGTCAGTAGATGATCGAGAGAACGCTCCCCCTAAGGGGATGATTACTGTGTATGAGGTAGCCATCTCTCAAGGCAACCTACGCTTTCCACTTACCCAATTTTTTCGCATTGTATGTTAATATTATAAGATCGCTATTGCCCAACTTCATCCAAACGCGATTAACAAAATCGTGTTGTTTGAGATGTATTGTAACGCTATCAACAAACAACCGCTGTTTAACGTTTTTCGCTCATGCAATAGCCTTGTGCTATATGATGCGGGATGGTTCTCTTTCCGCAGTAAGCTTGGCGTAATGACTTCGCCAAAAGACTCGATTGGCAACTAGCGCAGCTCTTTCTTCTTTATCAACAACACCGCGCATGTGGATAGTAGTATACCAAAAAAGTGGTGCACTGAACTTGATGACACTCTTAATGACAGGGTCGCTCTTGACGATCTTGAATATGACATTCATAAAACAATCAAGGGTGCAGGCGTAATCCTGGGAACATATTCAAACATATCGCTGTACATTGGTAGGGTTTCGATCCAATGGCCGTGGAGCGACTGCGATGCACTTTTAATCGACCAAATGAATAATGGTATTTCGTCTAAACTTTTCGCATTATATAATTTTTTGTTTTGTTGTCTTCGCATATCCTAATGCATTTTGATTTTCGCAGTTGTTGAGCTTGACCTAATCATGAGGTCAGCAGATATTAGCAGGATCAGACCTGCTCGCCGCTTAAAAAATGGCAACGACGAGATTATCCTAATTGATGAACCAATCATCAACACGCTTTTCATTCCCGGCGGTGAAGACTGAAATGTCCCATTCTTATTGATTAAAAACATTCCATATTAATTGATTTCGTTGCGAGGTTTTGACCTCTATATGAGACGTTTATTTCATAATGATAATAACCTTTAAAACAAAGGTTTAAAAATAAAGGTTTAAAAACAAACCATAACCTTTATTTCATAAATAAAGGTTTAAAAAGCTTTACGTAGATTATCAAATAATGATAATCTAAAATATCCTGTTTACACACGACCATTACATAATGGTTTACAATACAAATATGTTACATCGAAATCAGTTTCTTGAATGCAGTTTTTACACAATATCATACAAACGTGGACTCCAAATCTTGTCCTTATTTTAGTATGCAACAGCGGAAGCTCTTAGTATTCACCTGAGAATAAACATGTTTTAAACGTCAACAAAAATATTGGTGAGTTATAGGTTTAACCTATATATATCAAATCGTAACAATAGACCACAAGATTTCATATTTCAATACACATCCCATACATAGAGATAAAAATCATTCATATGGTGAACACCTGGTAACCGACATTAACAAGATGCATATATATAAGAATATCCCCATCATTCCGGGACACCCTTCGGATATGATATACATTTCGAAGTACTAAAGCATCCGGTACTTTGGATGGGGTTTGTTAGGCCCAATAGATCTATCTTTAGGATTCGCGTCAATTAGGGTGTCTGTTCCCTAATTCTTAGATTACCAGACTTAATAAAAAGGGGCATATTCGATTTCGATAATTCAACCATAGAATGTAGTTTCACGTACTTGTGTCTATTTTGTAAATCATTTATAAAACCTGCATGTATTCTCATCCTAAAAATATTAGATTTTAAAAGTGGGACTATAACTCACTTTCACAGATTTTTTACTTCGTTGGAAAGTAAGACTTGGCCACTGGTTGATTCACGAACCTATAACAATATATACATATATATCAAAGTATGTTTAAAATATATTTACAACACTTTTAATATATTTTGATGTTTTAAGTTTATTAAGTCAGCTGTCCTCGTTAGTAACCTACAACTAGTTGTCCACAGTTAGATGTACAGAAATAAATCGATAAATATTATCTTGAATCAATCCACGACCTAGTGTATACGTATCTCAGTATTGATCACAACTCAAACTATATATATTTTGGAATCAACCTCAACCCTGTATAGCTAACTCCAACATTCACATATAGAGTGTCTATGGTTGTTCCGAAATATATATAGATGTGTCGACATGATAGGTCGAAACATTGTATACGTGTCTATGGTATCTCAAGATTACATAATATACAATACAAGTTGATTAAGTTATGGTTGGAATAGATTTGTTACCAATTTTCACGTAGCTAAAATGAGAGAAATTATCCAATCTTGTTTTACCCATAATTTCTTCATTTTAAATCCGTTTTGAGTGAATCAAATTGCTATGGTTTCATATTGAACTCTATTTTATGAATCTAAACAGAAAAGTATAGGTTTATAGTCGGAAAAATAAGTTACGAGTCATTTTGTAAAGGTAGTCATTTCAGTCGAAAGAACGACGTCTAGATGACCATTTTAGAAAACATACTTCCACTTTGAGTTTAACCATAATTTTTGGATATAGTTTCATGTTCATAATAAAAATCATTTTCTCAGAATAACAACTTTTAAATCAAAGTTTATCATAGTTTTTAATTAACTAACCCAAAACAGCCCGCGGTGTTACTACGACGGCGTAAATCCAGTTTTACGGTGTTTTTCGTGTTTCCAGGTTTTAAATCATTAAGTTAGCATATAATATAGATATAGAACATGTGTGTAGTTAATTTTAAAAGTCAAGTTAGAAGGATTAACTTTTGTTTGCGAACAAGTTTAGAATTAACTAAACTATGTTCTAGTGATTTCGAGTTTAAACCTTCGAATAAGATAGTTTTATATATATGAATCGAATGATGTTATGAACATTATTACTACCTCAAGTTTAGTAGGTAAACCTACTGGAAGTGACAAGAAATGATCTAGCTTCAAAGGATCTTGGATGGCTTGAAAGTTCTTGAAGTAGGATCATGACACAAAAACAAGTTCAAGTAAGATTTTTACTCGAATTAAGATAGTTTATAGTTATAGAAATTGAATCAAAGTTTGAATATGAATATTACCTTGAATAAGAAAGATAACCTACTGTATATAACAAAGGTTTCTTGATCTTAGATGATTACTTGGAATGGATTAAAAGCTTGGAAGTAAATTAGTAAACTTGAAGGGATTTTTGAAGTGTTCTTGAAGTGTTCTTCCTATGATGATTATAGTTTGATTCTTGAAGTGATTTTTGATGAAGATGATGATTAACTACTGAAAAAATTCATTCATAATAGTGTGTGTGTGTTGAGAGAGAATTAGAAAGAGAATTGGAAGCGAAATGGAGTGAATGATGAGTGGTAATTGGTGAGTGGTGAGTGGGGTTAAAAGGAGTTCTAGTTAGTTTACTAGCTCATGGTAGAAGTTAAAATTGATTAGTCATACATGACATAATCAAGAGTGGAATCCCATGCTAGTTCCTATTGGTATATACTCATAGTAAGTACGTTTTGAAGCTGTGTATAATACGGGTAAGAATACGACTAGAATTCTTGATGAAAGAAAAGAATGGAAAAGTAACTGTAACCATTTTCGTTAAGTATGAGTGTTTTGATATATGTCTTGAAGTCTTCCAAAAGTATTTTAATACATCTAAATACACTACATGTATATACATTTTAACTGAGTCGTTAAGTCATCGTTAGTCGTTACATGTAAGTGTTGTTTTGAAACCTTTAAGTTAACGATCTCAATTAATGTTGTTAACCCATTGTTTATTATATCTAATGAGATGTTAAATTATTATATTATCATGATATTATGATATATTAATATATCTTAATATGATATATATACATTTAAATGTCGTTACAACGATAATCGTTACATATATGTCTCGTTTCGAAATCCTTAAGTTAGTAGTCTTGTTTATATGTATATAACTCATTGTTAATATACTTATGGAGATACTTACTTATCATAATCTCATGTTAACCATATGTATATCCATATATATATCGTCATGTCATTTTTACAAGTTTTAACGTTCGTGAATCGCCGGTCAACTTGGGTGGTCAATTGTCTATATGAAACATATTTCAATTAATCAAGTCTTAACAAGTTTGATTGCTTAACATGTTGGAAACATTTAATCATGTAAATATCAATCTCAATTAATATATATAAACATAGAAAAGTTCGGGTCACTACAGTACCTACCCGTTAAATAAATTTCGTCCCGAAATTTTAAGCTGTTGAAGGT
This sequence comes from Rutidosis leptorrhynchoides, assembly GCF_046630445.1. Lineage (NCBI taxonomy): Eukaryota > Viridiplantae > Streptophyta > Magnoliopsida > Asterales > Asteraceae > Rutidosis > Rutidosis leptorrhynchoides. The sequence goes on from NC_092336.1 coordinate 338,494,837, forward strand.
GTTGACGAATCTTCTGGAAATAGATGCGGGTATTTCTTCTTCATCTGATCTTCACGCTCCCAGGTGAACTCGGGTCCTCTACGAGAATTCCATCGAACCTTAACAATTGGTATCTTGTTTTGCTTAAGTCTTTTAACCTCACGATCCATTATTTCGACGGGTTCTTCAATGAACTGGAGTTTTTCGTTGATTTGGATTTCATCTAACGGAATAGTGAGATCTTCTTTAGCAAAATATTTCTTCAAATTCGAGACGTGAAAAGTGTTATGTACAGCCGCGAGTTGTTGAGGTAACTCAAGTCGGTAAGCTACTAGTCCGACACGATCAATAATCTTGAATGGTCCAATATACCTTGGATTTAATTTCCCTCGTTTACCAAATCGAACAACGCCTTTCCAAGGTGCAACTTTAAGCATGACCATCTCTCCAATTTCAAATTCTATATCTTTTCTTTTAATGTCAGCGTAGCTCTTTTGTCAACTTTGGGTGGTTTTCAACCGTTGTTGAATTTGGATGATCTTCTCGGTAGTTTCTTGTATAATCTCTGGACCCGTAATCTGTCTATCCCCCACTTCACTCCAACAAATCGGAGACCTGCACTTTCTACCATAAAGTGCTTCAAACGGCGCCATCTCAATGCTTGAATGGTAGCTGTTGTTGTAGAAAAATTCTGCTAATGGTAGATGTCGATCCCAACTGTTTCCGAAATCAATAACACATGCTCGTAGCATGTCTTCAAGCATTTGTATCGTCCTTTCGCTCTGCCCATCAGTTTGTGGATGATAGGCAGTACTCATGTCTAGACGAGTTCCTAATGCTTGCTGTAATGTCTGCCAGAATCTTGAAATAAATCTGCCATCCCTATCAGAGATAATAGAGATTGGTATTCCATGTCTGGAGACGACTTCCTTCAAATACAGTCGTGCTAACTTCTCCATCTTGTCATCTTCTCTTATTGGCAGGAAATGTGCTGATTTGGTGAGACGATCAACTATTACCCAAATAGTATCAAAACCACTTGCAGTCCTTGGAAATTTAGTGATGAAATCCATGGTAATATTTTCCCATTTCCATTTCGGGATTTCGGGTTGTTGAAGTAGACCTGATGGTTTCTGATGCTCAGCGTTGACCTTAGAACACGTCAAACATTCTCCTACGTATTTAGCAACATCGGCTTTCATACTCGGCCACCAAAAATATTTCCTGAGATCCTTGTACATCTTTTCCGTTTCAGGATGTATTGAGTATCTGGTTTTATGAGCTTCTCTAAGTACCATTTCTCTTATATCTCCAAATTTTGGTACCCAAATCCTTTCAGCCCTATACCGGGTTCCGTCTTCCTGAATATTAAGATGTTTCTCCGATCCTTTGGGTATTTCTTCCTTTAAATTTCCCTCTTTTAAAACTTCTTGTTGGGCCTCCTTTATTTGAGTAGTTAGGTTATTATGAATCATTATATTCATAGATTTTACTCGAATGGGTTCTCTGTCCTTCCTGCTCAAGGCATCGGCTACCACATTTGCCTTCCCTGGGTGGTAACAAATCTCAAAGTCGTAATCATTCAATAATTCAATCCACCTACGCTGCCTCATATTCAGTTGTTTCTGATTAAATATGTGTTGAAGACTTTTGTGGTCGGTATATATAATACTTTTGACCCCATATAAGTAGTGCCTCCAAGTCTTTAATGCAAAAACAACTGCGCCTAATTCCAAATCATGCGTCGTATAATTTTGTTCGTGAATCTTCAATTGTCTAGACGCATAAGCAATCACCTTCGTTCGTTGCATTAATACACAACCGAGACCTTGCTTTGATGCGTTACAATAAATCACAAAATCATCATTCCCTTCAGGCAATGACAATATAGGTGCCGTAGTTAGCTTTTTCTTCAATAACTGAAACGCTTTCTCTTGTTCATCATTCCATTCAAATTTCTTCCCTTTATGCGTTAATGCAGTCAAGGGTTTTGCTATTCTGGAAAAGTCTTGGATGAACCTTCTGTAGTAACCAGCTAGTCCTAAAAACTGGCATATGTGTTTCGGAGTTTTCGGGGTTTCCCACTTTTCAACAGTTTCTATCTTTGCCGGATCCACCTTAATACCTTCTTTGTTCACTATGTGACCGAGGAATTGGACTTCTTCCAACCAAAATGCACACGTTGAAAACTTAGCGTACAATTCTTCCTTCCTCAATACTTCTAACACCTTTCTCAAATGTTCACCGTGTTCGTGGTCATTCTTTGAGTAAATAAGTATGTCATCAATGAAAACAATGACAAACTTGTCAAGGTACGGTCCACACACTCGGTTCATAAGGTCCATGAACACAGCTGGTGCATTAGTTAAACTAAACGGCATGAACATAAACTCGTAATGACCGTAACGTGTTCTGAAAGCAGTCTTTGGAATATCATCTTCTTTCACCCGCATTTGATGATAACCGGAACGTAAGTCAATCTTTGAATAAACAGACGAGCCTTGTAGTTGATCAAATAAGTCGTCGATTCTCGGTAGTGGGTAGCGGTTCTTGATGGTAAGTTTGTTCAACTCTCGGTAGTCGATACACAACCTGAATGTACCATCTTTCTTCTTGACAAATAAAACAGGAGCTCCCCACGGTGATGTGCTTGGTCGAATGAAACCACGCTCTAAAAGTTCTTGTAATTGGCTTTGCAGTTCTTTCATCTCGCTGGGTGCGAGTCTGTAAGGAGCACGAGCTATTGGTGCAGCTCCTGGTACAAGATCTATTTGAAATTCAACGGATCGCTGTGGGGGTAATCCCGGTAATTCTTTCGGAAATACATCGGGAAATTCTTTTGCAATGAGAACATCATTGATGCTCTTTTCTTCAGTTTGTACTTTCTCGACGTGTGCTAGAATAGCATAGCAACCTTTTCTTATTAGTTTTTGTGCCTTCAAATTACTAATAATATGTAGCTTCGTGTTGCCCTTTTCTTCGTACACCATTAAGGGTTTTCCTTTTTCTCGTATAATGCGAATTGCATTTTTGTAACAAACGATCTCTGCTTTCACTTCTTTCAACCAGTCCATACCGATTATCACATCAAAACTCCCTAACTCTACTGGTATCAAATCAATCTTAAATGTTTCGCTAACCAGTTTAATTTCTCGATTCCGACATATATTATCTGCTGAAATTAATTTACCATTTGCTAATTCGAGTAAAAATTTACTATCCAAAGGCGTCAATGGACAACTTAATTTAGCACAAAAATCTCTACTCATATAGCTTCTCTCCGCACCCAAATCAAATAAAATGTAAGCAGATTTATTGTCAATAAGAAACGTACCCGTAACAAGCTCCGGGTCTTCCTGTGCCTCTGCCGCATTAATATTGAAAACTCTTCCGCGGCCTTGTCCATTCGTGTTCTCCTGGTTCGGGCAATTTCTAATAATGTGGCCCGTTTTTCCACATTTATAACAAACTACATTGGCATAACTTGCTCCGACACTACTTGCTCCACCATTACTCATTCCGACACCATTTGTTCCTTTCGTTCTATTAACCCCTGGTCCGTAGACCTCACACTTCGCCGCGCTATGACCATTTCTTTTACACTTGTTGCAAAATTTGGTGCAGAACCCCGAGTGATACTTTTCACACCTTTGGCATAGCTGCTTCTGATGGTTGTTGTTGTTGCGGTTATTATTGTTGTTGGGATGATTGTTGTAGTTGCTGTTGTTGTTGTTGTTGTTGTTGTTATTGGGTCGTTTGTTGTAGTTGCGATTGTTGGGATAATTGTTGAGATTATTGTTGTAATTGTTGTTGTTGTTGTATTGGTGATTCTTATCACCGTTTTCCTCCCACTTTCTTTTGACTTGCTTCACATTGGCCTCTTCAGCAGTCTGTTCTTTAATTCTTTCTTCAATCTGGTTCACTAGTTTATGAGCCATTCTACATGCCTGTTGTATGGAGGCGGGCTCGTGTGAACTTATATCTTCTTGGATTCTTTCCGGTAATCCTTTCACAAACGCGTCGATCTTCTCTTCCTCATCTTCGAATGCTCCCGGACACAATAGGCACAATTCTGTGAATCGTCTTTCGTACGTGGTAATATCAAATCCTTGGGTTCGTAACCCTCTAAGTTCTGTCTTGAGCTTATTGACCTCGGTTCTGGGACGGTACTTCTCGTTCATCAAGTGCTTGAATGCTGACCACGGTAGTGCGTACACATCATCTTGTCCCACTTGCTCTAGATAGGTATTCCACCATGTTAACGCAGAACCTGTGAAGGTATGCGTAGCGTACTTCACTTTGTCCTCTTCAGTACACTTACTTATGGCAAACACCGATTCGACCTTCTCGGTCCACCGTTTCAATCCGATCGGTCCTTCGGTTCCATCAAATTTCAAAGGTTTGCAGGCAGTGAATTCTTTGTAGGTGCATCCTACACGATTTCCTGTACTACCAGATCCAAGGTTATTGTTGGTATGTAGCGCAGCCTGTACTGCGGCTATGTTTGAAGCTAGAAAAGTACGGAATTCCTCTTCATTCATATTCACGGTGTGTCGAGTAGTCGGTGCCATTTCCTTCAAAATAGTCAAATGGAACAAGTTAATCATACAGAATATTAAGAGTAGTTAATAGTATTTCGTAGCATAATATGAAGTCATTTATAAAAGCTTTTTCTTCATATTAGCATTTTATAAGTTTAAATTCGGGTAGTACCTACCCGTTAAGTTCATACTTAGTAGCTAATATACAATTCAACTACTACAATTCTATATGAAAAACTGATTGTAATAATATTTCACGTTCAAACTTTTATACAATATTTTACAAACTTACAATACCGCTTATTTTACATAAAGCATGAAATATAGCATACAATAACTTTGATACAAGATAGTTGTGAAGATAATTCTAGCTAGTACACAAGTCGTTCAGCAAAGGCAATAAAGACACGTAATTCATACGTCCAGAAACAAGTCATGAATTCTAGTTTTACTAGGACTACTTCCCATCCTTGGTCTTGTGGAACATAACCGTTATGTCCGTTGATAAGACAGCGTGTTGTAACGTCATCAAAGGGACGAGGGTTACGTAATGACCAACAGTCTCGTAATAACCTAAAAACCTCATTTCTTACCCCAATTACCAACTCCGTCACTTGTGGGAACGTTTTGTTTAATAGTTGTAGCCCGATGTTCTTGTTCTCACTTTGGTGAGAAGCGAACATTACTAACCCGTAAGCATAACATGCTTCTTTATGTTGCATGTTAGCCGCTTTTTCTAAATCACGAAGTCCTATATTCGGATATACTGAGTCAAAATAATTTCTTAACCCGTTGCGTAAAATAGCATTTGGGTTCCCCGCAATATATGCGTCAAAGTAAACACATCGTAACTTATGGATTTCCCAATGTGATATCCCCCATCTTTCGAACGAAAGTCTTTTATAAACCAAGGCATTCTTGGAACGTTCTTCGAATGTCTTACAAACTGATCTCGCCTTAAATAGTTGTGCCGAGGAATTCTGACCGACTCTAGACAAGATTTCATCAATCATGTCTCCGGGTAGGTCTCTTAAAATATTGGGTTGTCTATACATTTTGTGTTTTTATACTGTAAAATAGACAAGAGTTAGATTCATAAAAAAAATACTTATTAATACAAGGAATTTTTACATATATCATAAAGCATAAGCACACTATATTACATATATTACACCACACGAATACAACTATCTTATTCCGACTCGCTCGTTTCTTCTTTTTCGGTTTTGGTTCGTTTTGCCAAGTTTCTAGGGATATATGATGTTCCCCTAATACGAGCCGTCGTTGTCCACATTGGTTTAGAAAAACCTGGTGGTTTAGAGGTTCCCGGGTCATTGTTACAACTTAAGGACTTCGGGGGTTGACGATACATATAAAGTTCATCGGGGTTGGAATTAGATTTCTCTATTTTTATGCCCTTTCCCTTATTATTTTCTTTTGCCTTTTTAAATTCAGCTGGGGTAATTTCTATAACATCATCGGAATTCTCGTCGGAATCCAATTCATCGGAGAATTGGTAATCCTCCCAATATTTTGCTTCCTTGGCGGAAACACCATTGACCATAATTAACCTTGGTCGGTTGGTTGAGGATTCTCTTTTACTTAACCGTTTTATTATTTCCCCCACCGGTTCTATTTCTTCTTCCGGTTCCGATTCTTCTTCCGGTTCCGATTCTTCTTCCGGTTCCGATTCTTCTTCCGGTTCCAACTCTTCTTCCGGTTCCTCTTCGGGAACTTGTGAATCAGTCCACGAATCATTCCAATTTACATTTGACTCTTCATTATTATTAGGTGAGTCAATGGGACTTGTTCTAGAGGTAGACATCTATCACATAATATCAAACACGTTAAGAGATTAATATAACACATAATATTCATATATTAAAAATATATAGTTTCCAACAAAAATGTTAAGCAATCATTTTTAAAGAAAACACGGTGGAAGTCCAGACTCACTAATGCATCCTAACAAACTCGATAAGACACACTAATGCAAATTTTCTGGTTCTCTAAGACCAACGCTCGGATACCAACTGAAATGTCCCGTTCTTATTGATTAAAAACGTTCCATATTAATTGATTTCGTTGCGAGGTTTTGACCTCTATATGAGACATTTTTCAAAGACTGCATTCATTTTTAAAACAAACCATAACCTTTATTTCATAAATAAAGGTTTAAAAAGCTTTATGTAGATTATCAAATAATGATAATCTAAAATATCCTGTTTACACACGACCATTACATAATGGTTTACAATACAAATATGTTACATCGAAATCAGTTTCTTGAATGCAGTTTTTACACAATATCATACAAACGTGGACTCCAAATCTTGTCCTTATTTTAGTATGCAACAGCGGAAGCTCTTAGTATTCACCTGAGAATAAACATGCTTTAAACGTCAACAAAAATGTTGGTGAGTTATAGGTTTAACCTATATATATCAAATCGTAACAATAGACCACAAGATTTCATATTTCAATACACATCCCATACATAGACATAAAAATCATTCATATGGTGAACACCTGGTAACCGACATTAACAAGATGCATATATATAAGAATATCCCCATCATTCCGGGACACCCTTCGGATATGATATACATTTCGAAGTACTAAAGCATCCGATACTTTGGATGGGGTTTGTTAGGCCCAATAGATCTATCTTTAGGATTCGCGTCAATTAGGGTGTCTGTTCCCTAATTCTTAGATTACCAGACTTAATAAAAAGGGGCATATTCGATTTCGATAATTCAACCATAGAATGTAGTTTCACGTACTTGTGTCTATTTTGTAAATCATTTATAAAACCTGCATGTATTCTCATCCCAAAAATATTAGATTTTAAAAGTGGGACTATAACTCACTTTCACAGATTTTTACTTCGTCGGGAAGTAAGACTTGGCCACTGGTTGATTCACGAACCTATAACAATATATACATATATATCAAAGTATGTTTAAAATATATTTACAACACTTTTAATATATTTTGATGTTTTAAGTTTATTAAGTCAGCTGTCCTCGTTAGTAACCTACAACTAGTTGTCCACAGTTAGATGTACAGAAATAAATCGATAAATATTATCTTGAATCAATCCACGACCTAGTGTATACGTATCTCAGTATTGATCACAACTCAAACTATATATATTTTGGAATCAACCTCAACCCTGTATAGCTAACTCCAACATTCACATATAGAGTGTCTATGGTTGTTCCGAAATATATATAGATGTGTCGACATGATAGGTCAAAACATTGTATACGTGTCTATGGTATCTCAAGATTACATAATATACAATACAAGTTGATTAAGTTATGGTTGGAATAGATTTGTTACCAATTTTCACGTAGCTAAAATGAGAGAAATTATCCAATCTTGTTTTACCCATAACTTCTTCATTTTAAATCTGTTTTGAGTGAATCAAATTGCTATGGTTTCATATTGAACTATATTTTATGAATCTAAACAGAAAAGTATAGGTTTATAGTCGGAAAAATAAGTTACGAGTCGTTTTTGTAAAGGTAGTCATTTCAGTCGAAAGAACGACGTCTAGATGACCATTTTAGAAAACATACTTCCACTTTGAGTTTAACCATAATTTTTGGATATAGTTTCATGTTCATAATAAAAATCATTTTCTCAGAATAACAACTTTTAAATCAAAGTTTATCATAGTTTTTAATTAACTAACCCAAAACAGCCCGCGGTGTTACTACGACGACGTAAATCCGGTTTTACGGTGTTTTTCGTGTTTCCAGGTTTTAAATCATTAAGTTAGCATATCATATAGATATAGAACATGTGTGTAGTTAATTTTAAAAGTCAAATTAGAAGGATTAACTTTTGTTTGCGAACAAGTTTAGAATTAACTAAACTATGTTCTAGTGATTTCGAGTTTAAACCTTCGAATAAGATAGTTTTATATATATGAATCGAATGATGTTATGAACATCATTACTACCTCAAGTTAAGTAGGTAAACCTACTGGAAGTGACAAGAAATGATCTAGCTTCAAAGGATCTTGGATGGCTTGAAAGTTCTTGAAGTAGGATCATGACACAAAAACAAGTTCAAGTAAGATTTTTACTCGAATTAAGATAGTTTATAGTTATAGAAATTGAATCAAAGTTTGAATATGAATATTACCTTGAATAAGAAAGATAACCTACTATATATAACAAAGGTTTCTTGATCTTAGATGATTAATTGGAATGGATTAAAAGCTTGGAAGTAAATTAGTAAACTTGAAGGGATTTTTGAAGTGTTCTTGAAGTGTTCTTCCTATGATGATTATAGCTTGATTCTTGAAGTGATTTTTGATGAAGATGATGATTAACTACTGAAAAAATACATTCATAATAGTGTGTGTGTATTGAGAGAGAATTAGAAAGAGAATTGGAAGCGAAATGGAGTGAATGATGAGTGGTAATTGGTGAGTGGTGAGTGGGGTTAAAAGGAGTTCTAGTTAGTTGACTAGCTCATGGTAGAAGTTAAAATTGATTAGTCATACATGACATAATCAAGAGTGGAATCCCATGCTAGTTCCTATTGGTATATACTCATAGTAAGTACGTTTTGAAGCTGTGTATAATACGGGTAAGAATACGACTAGAATTCTTGATGAAAGAAAAGAATGGAAAAGTAACTGTAACCATTTTCGTTAAGTATGAGTGTTTTGATATATGTCTTGAAGTCTTCCAAAAGTATTTTAATACATCTAAATACACTACATGTATATACATTTTAACTGAGTCGTTAAGTCATCGTTAGTCGTTACATGTAAGTGTTGTTTTGAAACCTTTAAGTTAACGATCTCAATTAATGTTGTTAACCCATTGTTTATTATATCTAATGAGATGTTAAATTATTATATTATCATGATATTATGATATATTAATATATCTTAATATGATATATATACATTTAAATGTCGTTACAACGATAATCGTTACATATATGTCTCGTTTCGAAATCCTTAAGTTAGTAGTCTTGTTTATATGTATATAACTCATTGTTAATATACTTATGGAGATACTTACTTATCATAATCTCATGTTAACCATATGTATATCCATATATATATCGTCATGTCGTTTTTACAAGTTTTAACGTTCGTGAATCGCCGGTCAACTTGGGTGGTCAATTGTCTATATGAAACATATTTCAATTAATCAAGTCTTAACAAGTTTGATTGCTTAACATGTTGGAAATATTTAATCATGTAAATATCAATCTCAATTAATATATATAAACATAGAAAAGTCCGGGTCACTACAAAGACCGCGGTAAGCGAAAAGCCACGGAAAGTGCAACTACCCCGCGCAAAAAACGTGTGCGCACTATATCTAAACAAGAAGCAAGTAAGCAATTATTAATTTCGCAATTTTTGTGCATTACACCCTTATTATTTTTGCACAGTCTTGCTATATTTGCTTATCTGTTTGTAGTTGTCCTTTCAGATTCAACTGGTGAAGCTACACCGCTCTACAATATTACTGGGAGTATCCCCACAGATATTCTTGAAGAGCCTGGCCATGAGGACTTAACAATTCCTTCCGACACAGAAGTGTCAAATCAGGAAGAAGGAGAAGAAGAAGAAGAAGATGCAGAAGAAGCCGCAGAGGTAGAAAAAGCCAATCGTTTGTACCGCAGGCTTTATAAATTCATTCCCAAGGAAACAAAAGATCAATACCGCAAACTAACAAATCCTCAAGTAAAAAGACAATGACTGCACAATTGCTATAATGCAATTTGCGTAGCTGTTGACAACATTGAGCGCTTTACTGAGATTTCGGATGAATATAAAAAGCAAGTCAAAATTGCTACTACTCATGGAAGGAAAGCGCGGAAGGTTGAGGCACAGCTTAAAAAGACTGCAGAGGAAAACATCCAACTCAAGAAGAGGGCGGAGAAAGCCAAAAAAGAATTTGCTCAGCTTGTGAAATATCTGCCAGAATTCGCAGATAAAGTGATGGATTCGCAACCAGTGACTGAAAAATTCTGAGCATATGCACAAGCATCCAAACTCGCCATGCGCTGCGAGTGGCATGACTTATTGTACAAACTTGGCGATCTCTCTCAACCTCTCCCCTCAGATATGGCAAATGAAATATGTGCCAAAGATGATGCCCGGGAAGCACTCGCAAGGGCAAAGAAGGAGGTTGAGAAAGTTAACATACCAGCCTTAGAGGAACTGGTTCAACAAGAGGGCGTTACTTTTGCAGATATTATAGTGTTAGAGCTTTAAATTGTCTTAGTTAGATTTCAAACACTTATTTTGCAATCCTTAATTGCGTTTTTTTGTAATTATTCACGCTGTTTCGCGCTTAATACTAGTGACATATTTTCATTCCGCAGTTGCAACTTCTTTTATTTATATAGCACTTTACTTTATCATATATTCATAAGTTAGACTTGCCCTTTGCAATTTCCGCATTCGCTATTGTGCACATAACAAACGCGTACTTTATACGAAACAATCTTTTAATCATTATGAATCTTCTAAGTCCGACAAATTGATCCTTAGGCAGTAATTAGCATTGCGAAGCATCTAAGTATTGGCAAGATCAAATACTTAGGAAATTTTATCCTTTCACAATATTTACAATTTAACACAAGTGGGCAATTTCATCACTTGGCTTTTAACACATTATTTCACAATGCATACTTGCATTATTATAACATTTAAGCAGGCCATGTTTAGTGAAAATCATGCCATTTTACTTACAGTATCTGCGGATTCGTAATTATATGCTCTCAAACATTAACTTAGTGTTATGATATAATGAATAATTGCATTCTGCAAAATAATCACTACGCGTGGCCACACGCAGTGTTTTCGCTTTGTAAAGAGACAATTACTAACACTGAAATTAACTTTGCTTTATTCATTACTCTTTCGCGATACATAGTGCAGAAAATAAGCGCATCATATCAAACATTGATCAAATTTGACTAAGCAGTCTATCACAACTTTTACTAATTCAATTGTTCGCATTATTCAGAGTGGATTGAATGCCCTTTAACACCCATGTTTTCACTTGCCATAATCATAGCGCAAAACGGCTCTACTTCCGCAGAAGTTAGCGTTCCAATTCCCTTAATAGCAGAAAATTTTACCATGCCATGTATAGTAGAAGGGATAGCGCCAAACATGCGCAAAGTAGTGCGCCCAAGTATCATATTGAATCGTGACTGATTTCGTATTATGTACAGATTCAATAAAGCTTGGCACCTCAGCGACTCATCGCGATCATAAACTAGCTTCATTTGCAATTCCAACTGGCCAACAGGCCAGGTTGACTCTCATGAGAATCCAGCAAGTGAAATCGCAGTAGGTTTCATCAAAACCTGAATGTTTGTGGGCAGTTTACTAAAATATTATTCGTACATGACATCTACACTACTACCAGTGTCCACATGTACCTTCATTATCATAATACCCGTATTTGCAATGCGGCATGAAACCACCACTGGTTTGTTAACATCCGCGGTCAGACTTACAGGAGGAAAAGTAATAGAGGGACATTTCCAACTAAAAATCTGCTCAGATATTTGAAGTACTGACATTTCACCTTACACTTCTACCACATTAATGACCTGGATTCCGCGTTGGTTTTCTTTCTTACTCAACATCTTTACACCCATATTTTTCACTGCGGGAGCCTTTCAGTCAACCACATTTGGCGCATTTGAGGTATTGGCTTCTGTAGGCATTATAATCACATTCGCAGTACTTGCAGTGTTCTGCGCGATTAAAAGGTCCAGCTTACCTTGTTCATATGCCTCTGCGATCAATTCCGCCAAATCTCTACAGCGGTTGGTGTCATGTCCATAATCGTCATGGAAAATATAAAACTTTGACCGATCACACCTACTATTCTCTCCCAAAGGCTGTGGATCAGGAAAAGACTTTGCAACCCTTTCTTGTATCAAAATTTCTTTAGGGGTTTTTGTTAGCATATGAATGATATTGAAAGATTCGTTGTTCCACTTTCGCATAGAATAGCGATCGCGATGACCATAACCATGGTTATCATTCTGACCCTGAAACCTCTCATTTCGCAGGTAACCACCGCCGTTATTTCTCCGGGGAAATCCAGAACCGCGATAACTATCCATGTTACCATTGAGAAAAGAATCATTGTCATCCTGCCAACTTTTGTCTCTACCCCACCCACATGCAGGGGTTATAGTACTATCCTCTCCATCCCGGAGATAATCATATGTTTCTTGCTGAACCTTAGCAAAAGTCTGCGGGACATCTCTTCGCAATCTTCGCACAAGCGTTGGATGTCACTGCGGATTAATAGCGTGCAAAAAACCAGAGATTTTTTAGTCTTCATTCAAGCTTGGAATCTTTTGGCACTCATAAATGTACCGCGTGAGTAATGCACTTAAAGTTTCTTTGTTGCCTTGTTTAATATCATGACATTCTATATGCGTCTTTTTCTGCGACAATAGATTCTGGAACTGCAACAAGAATTTTTCGCGAAGATCGACAAAGCCAATAATACCGCAAGCTTGTAGGCTATGGAACCACTCCCTTGCTGACCCTTGCAGAGTCATAGGGAAAACTCTACAAGGAACTGGCTCATCCCAGTTATAGGTGCTCACCATCCCTTCAAAGCGTTGCGGATAATCTAAAGAATCGGTTAAACCTGAGTAAACTCCCAATGTTGCTGGCACAATTAGCGTAGAAACAATTGGATAATCAGAAATATGCTGGACAAACTTGTCCGCAGCAGTAGTGATTTCGGTTGCCTTTTTTGTGCGAGTAACTACATTCTCCGCACAAAACTTGGCTATCATATCTTACAAGAAATTTGGCTGTTCAAACTTATGTTGCATTGAATTTGGCACAATGCTTTTGAAAACATCTGCCAAAAAATTTTAAGCATCTTCTCTGCGAATATCATCAGATGCTTCACCTTCATTCCCATGACGAGGGAAAGGTGTTGGTGGTCGCCTTCGCTTAACATGTGGAATTTTTACAAATTTTTCCGCATTATCCGGATCATCAGAAAATTCATTCTATTCTCTTGGCGCTTTCGCAGTCTTCAAATTATATACAGAATTTAAGATAACACATTCATCCACACCATCGCTATCACTATCGCAATGATCAATTACTAAGCGATCAGCTTGTGATCCAGAATCATTCACCGGCCATAAATAAGTTTGCGGTATACGAGTTTCGCGAAAATCTTTTCTAGCTTGCTCAATAGCAATACCAAGTACTTTGTTTGCTTTTCCAGCCAAAATCTTTAATCGCTTACCATCAGCGATGGTTTCTTCGCGATGTTGCTGCAAATTCCTGCGTGCGACCATTTTTTCAGCAGCAACTTCTGGCTGCAATTCACAAGCATTGTTTGCAGTAGATGTTTTAGCAGTCGGTTCTTGAACCAATTTACACGCGTTTACATTAGCATTTGCTTGCATTGGAAATGACATGACATTCTGCGAATCGATAATCATATCAGCATTCGCAGACACACCTGCTTGCTTTGCGTTTGTCATCACGACAATCAAGCAGATCAACTGATTAAGCCTTCAAAGAGCACCAGCAAATCATCACAACAAAAACACGATTGAAATTAAACCGTAAAATTAATTGTTTGATAGAATAAAACAAAAAATTTCGAGTTCAATTTGTAAAGCGTGTCCCACGGATGGTGCCAAATGATCAATCCTAAATCCAGTTATTACTTAATTAAGGATCGAGTGCAATAATAAGATGGAGGATGGGATGTTTGATGATTATTTTAGGCCCCGATGATCGTCTTTCACTTTAGCAATCAAGTGATCAACCACCCCGACCCGGTCTTGATTGTCAATTAGCATAATTCCCCTTAGCGCGATGTAAAACCCCTTGGGCAAGATCACAAGTGAGAATCACAAAGGCGCGGGCAAAATGGCAGAGAATCAACAACCCATAAATGAGAGGCCAAGCTCTCTATTTATAGTATTCGAAATATCCGCGGTCTGCGAATTGCTTAAATGTCCGCGGAAACATAGCGGATTAAACCGCAGTCCTTTATTAGCGCGAAAATATAACTGCTGTACTTATTTTCAGCGAATATCTCATAGCTTTGCATTATAGCTCACGCAATTCTGCTTTTGACTTTTAGCAAATAAAATATACATATACAATGCTATGTATATGATCAGAAGACAGATTAAGTCATTTATAGTTTAGATATATTATGAAATGGTATGCATGCCTGTCAACTTTCATTGTAATGAAAGTTTGTCTTTTAAAAACAAATGCAATGTTTGTAAAATGTATCATATAGAGGTCAAATACCTCACAATGTAACCATATGTTATTGTATTCGTCCTTATGGATTAGGATGGGTCGTCTCAGAACCCGGTCAGTGCTGATTAGTACACTTAACCATAACGCGGTCTCAAGCATTGCACCCCGCTTGAGGGATTCTTAGTTAATTAGGTAACTGTTTGTTTAAACACATAAAGGATTGGACCATTAGAATAACTGAACGTATTCATGGAAGTCAAATCTGACTTGGTCATGGTGTTCTTTATGGTTGAACTCTTTTAAGGGCCTAACTACCTTTTAAACCCAATCATTAATGAAAGCATCGAAGCACATCACGTCTCTCGGATATGGCAAACCCTGTATTCTATTATGCTTAAGAAAGTTTAGACCTTTGTGGAATGTTAATACGTCACCCAACCGAGTCGCTCAATTGGATGAGCTGTCTGAACGTGTATGCCTGTAGTTAGACTGCACGGGTGTCGGGGGTAAGGGATGTTGCTGTCTATTCAGAGTCTTCAAGCCTATCACATTATCCAGTGACATGTCTTACGACCGGGGCGTTTAGGACTAGTGTAATGAATACAAGGTCACTACCTATTCATGAGACAATATTCCATAATCTCGGCAAAATAACTGATGAAATCATAGTGTGCGCTTGTTTTAACCTTAGCTGATTTACAAATTTTATCGCATTTACTTTACTTTGTCTTATAAACTAGAAAACCCAAAATTAGGTAACAAACCACTACTCCTTCATGTTAAGATTATCTTAAGCTTTAAGTATAGGTTCGATTCTACTGATTTTTTAAAAATACGACCCTAGGTCATACTTCTCGTACTCATAATAAGGAGTAGTACGATTTAGGCCCTGCTAAATATAAAATTAAAAATATCGTTCGCTACCCTAATCGGCTGATTCTAACGCCGTGCGAGCTGACGGCACCGCATAAATAAAACCGTCCTTTTCGGCCATATCATTTTAGTATAGCAAGTTTTTGGTGCCACTGCCGGGAACTGGTATAAGACAATACTGCTTTTATCAAACTCATTCACAAGCATTTAGTGGTGTCTAATAAAGACAATTATACACGGACTTGATTGTTGGATTTTTCGAACAGTCTCCAATTATATTGGAACCAAAAGGATCCTGCCTCTCCGTAGTCTGCCTGGGAACTTGGTGATGTGTGGAAAGCGTGTGTAGTAGTGCTTAATTTGCCTTTCAAATTTTAAATTTATAAAACCTTTATTAATACACTTTAACGAGCAACAAGACCTGGTCAGATGTAGTATTTTAGGTTATCGTCCCAAGAGATCGTAGATGCGTTATATGTTGTTTTATTCTTTAGTCTAACTCTTATTAAAGAATTAGAAATATATATTTATGTTTTTTGTTGTTGTTTAAGTTTTGAAGTATTATCTCTTAGGAAAGAGATAGTGAAAGGTACGTTCTTAATGAATTGAATAACGAAATAATAAATGCAAGAAATAAAGATTAAAATAAATGATTATAAATAAAAGTAGTTACATGGACAAATGACTTGTATGAGAATCATATTAGGTAAGTTTCATAACTTATATTAACATAAATCAAGATAACAATCATAGACTAATTTATATCCCTAAACATGTTAAGCTAAGTGTTGCATATTATTCAATAGGTAAGACTTAAATCATATGCTAGATATGTGATGTGCATAACTAACATCTCAATTTTTTATGTTCAATTCAATTACATGATACATATTAATCTTGTGATGAGGATCAACATGCAAATAAACTGATAAATTATATAAGCTATTAAACACCAAGTAGATCAACTCAAGTTACTAGCTGAAAGTCAATTACTACTAAGTTTTCATGCAATCATTAATTAAACAAATCCAAACAAAGGATCTTCGATTAAGCCTAACAATATCAAACTCTATTATATAAGTGTAATTCAAATTAAACAGGTTTATCACTATTATGTTGTTTAACCTAGTTGCATACAATTCAATTTAACAAGTTTGATGGACTAGATCTAAACAAGTAGCATGAATCAAATAATAGATCATTGGATTAAGTACTAATCAATCCTAAAATCATGTTATCTAATCATTAAGCATGGCAAACAAGTATATTAAAGCATAACAGATTCAAAACAGTTCAAATATCATTACAGAAACTCAAACATACTTACATACAGATCTGAAAAAGAACCAGAAACTGTACGGATTAAAGTTCATCGGGGTTGGAATCAGGTTTCTCTATTTTTATACCTTTTCCCTTATTATTTTCTTTTGCCATATTAAATTGGGTCGAGGTAATTTCTATAACATCATCGGAATCCTCATCGGGATCCGATTCATCGGAAAATTGGTAATCTTCCCAATATTTTGCTTCCTCGGCGGAAACATCATTGACCATTTTTAACTTTGGTCCGTTGGTTGATGATTTTCTTTTATTTAATCGATTTACTGTAGGTATCAATATTTCTTCCTCCAGAACCTCTTCTTCTTTCGGTTCCTCCTCTTCCAGTTCCTCCTCTTCTGATTCCTCTTCTTCCGGTTCCTCTTCTTCCGGTTCCTCTTCTGGAATTTGTGAATCTTCCTAAATTATATTCGACTCTTCATTATTATTAGGTGAGTCGATGGAATTTGTACTAGTGGTAGACATCTATCACCCAATATCAAACAAATTTAGAGGTTAATATATCACATAATATTTACATGTTAATAATATATAGTTTCCAACAAAAGTGTTAAGCAATCGTTTTGAATGAAAACACGGTGGAAGTCCAGACTCACTAATGTATCCTAACAAACTCGATAAGGCACACTAATTCAAATTTCTGGTTCTCTAAGACCAACGCTCTAATACCAACTGAAATGTCCCGTTCATATTGATTATAAACATTCCATATTAATTGATTTTTTTGCGAGGTTTTGACCTCTATATGAGACGTTTTTCAAAGACTGCATTCATTTTTAAAACAACCATAACCTTTATTTTATCGATAAAGGTTTAAAAAGCATTACGTAGATTATCAAATAATGATAATCTAAAATATACCGTTTACACACGACCATTATATAATGGTTTACAATAAGAATATATTACATCAAAAATAAGTTTATTGAATACAGTTTTTACATAATATCATACAAGCATGGACTCCAAATCTTGTCCTTATTTTAGTATGCAACAGCGGAAGCTCTTAATAATCACCTGAGAATAAACATGCTTAAAACGTCAATAAAAAAATGTTGGTGAGTTATAGGTTTAACCTATATATTATCAAATCATAATAATAGGCCACAAGATTTCATATTTCAATATACATCCAATACATAGAGATAAAATTCATTCATATGGTGAACACCTGGTAACCGACATTAACAAGATGCATATAGAATATCCCTATCATTCCGGGACACCCATCGGATATAATAATTTCGAAGTACTAAAGCATTCCAAATTCTAGAATGGGGCTTGTTAGGCCCAATAGATCTATCTTTAGGATTCGCGTCAATTTGGGGGTCTGTTCCCAAATTCTTAGGCTACCAAGCTAAAAAGGGGCATATTCGGCTTCGATCATTCACCCATATAATGTAGTTTCATTTACTTGTGTCTATTTCGTAAAACATTTATAAAATTGCATGTATTCTCATCCCAAAATATTAGATTTTAAAAGTGGGACTATAACTCACTTTCACAGATTTTTACTTCGTCGGGAAGTAAGACTTGGCCACTGGTCGATTCACGAACCTATAACAAATATGTACATATATATCAAAGTATGTTCAAAATATATTTATAATATTTTTAATACGTTTTACTGTTTTAAGTTTATTAAGTCAGCTGTCCTCGTTAGTAACCTACAACTAGTTGTCCATAGTTAGATGTATAGTAATAAATCGATATATATTATCTTGAATCAATCCACGACCCAGTGTATACACGTCTCAGGCTAGATCACAACTCAAAGTATATATATTTTTGGAATCAACCTCAACCCTGTATAGCTAACTCCAACATTACTGCATATAGAGTGTCTATGGTTGTTCCAAATAATATATATAGATGGGTCGATATGATATGTCAAAACATTTGCATACGTATCTATGGTATCTCAATATTACATAATATATTAGAATACATGTATAATACAATATAAGTTAGCTAGGATATGATTTGTATAGAATTATTACAATATTTCCCGTAGCTACAACAATCAAAAAATATCCAATCTTGTTTTACCAATAACTTTTTCGTTTTAAATCCGTTTTGAGTGAATCAAATTGCTATGGTTTCATATTGAACTATATTTTATGAATCGAAACAGAAAAAGTATAGGTTTATAGTCAGAAATATAAGTTATAAGTCGTTTTTGTAAGAGGTAGTCATTTCAGTCGAAAGAACGACGTCTTGATGACCATTTTGAAAAACATACTTCCACTTTGAGTTTAACCATGATTTTTGGATATAGTTTCATGTTCATAAGAAAAATAATTTTTCCAGAAGAACAACTTTTAAATTGAAGTTTATCATAGTGTTTAATTATCAAACCCAAAATAGCCCGCGGTGTTACTACGACGGCGTATGTCCGATTTTACGGTGTTTTTCTTGTTTCCAAGTTTTAAATCATTAAGTTAGCATATCATATAGATATAGAACATGTGTTTAGTTGATTTTAAAAGTCAAGTTAGAAGTATTAACTTTATTTACGAACAAGTTTAGAATTAACTAAACTATGTTCTAGTGATTACAAGTTTAAATCTTCGAATAAGATAGTTTTATATGTATGAATCGAATGATGTTATGAATATCATTACTACCTTAATTTTAGTAGGTAAACCTACTGTAAATGAGAAAAATAGATCTAGCTTCAAAGGATCCTTGGATGGCTTGAAAGTTCTTGAAGCAGAATCATGACACGAAAACAAGTTCAAGTAAGATTTCCACTCGAAATAAGATTGTTATAGTTATAGAAATTGAATCAAAGTTTGAATATGAGTATTACCTTGTATTAAAAAGATATCTTACTGTAAATAATAAAGATTTTTTGAGGTTGGATGATCACTTTACAAAATTGGAAGTAAGCTAGCAAACTTGGAAGTATTCTTGATTTTATGAAACTAGAACTTATAGAATTTATGAAGAACACTTAGAACTTGAAGATAGAACTTGAGAGAGATCAATTAAATGAATAAAATTGAAGAATGAAAGTGTTTGTAGGTGTTTTTGGTCGTTGGTATATGGATTAGATATAAAGGATGTATAATTTTGTTTACTTGTAAATAAGTCATGAATGATTACTAATATTTTTGTAATTTTATGAGATATTTCATGCTAGTTTCCAAATGATGGTTCCCACATGTATTAGGTGACTCACATGGTCTACTAAGAGCTGATCATTAGAGTGTATATACCAATAGTACATACATCTAAATGCTGTGTATTGTACGAGTACGAATACGGGTGCATACGAGTAGAATTGTTGATGAAACTGAACGGGGATGTAATTGTAAGCATTTTTGTTAAGTAGAAGTATTTTGATAAGTGTCTTGAGGTCTTTCAAAAGTGTATGAATACATATTAAAATGCTACATGTATATACATTTTAACTGAGTCGTTAAATCATCATTAGTCGTTACATGTAAATGTTGTTTTGAAGCCTTTAGGTTAACGATCCTGTTAAGTGTTGTTAACCCATTGTTTATTATATCAAATGAGATGTTAAATTATTACATTATCATAATATTATGATGTATTAATATATCTTAATATGATATATATACAATTAAATGTCGTTACAACGATAATCGTTACATATATGCGTCGTTTCGAAATCCTTAAGTTAGTAGTCTTGTTTTTACATATGTAGTTCATTGTTAATATACTTAATGATATGTTTACTTATCATATGGATATATATATATATATATATATATATATATATATATATATATATATATATCCATATATATAACATCATGTAGTTTTTACAAGTTTTAACGTTCGTGAATCACCGGTCAACTTGGGTGGTCAATTGTCTATATGAATACTATTTCACTTAATCAAGTCTTAAGAAGTTTGATTGCTTAACATGTTGGAAATACTTAATCATGTAAATAATAATTTCATTTAATATATATAAACATGAAAAAGTTCGGGTCACTACAAGCGGCTTCAGTAGAAAGCCAGTGGCTTTAACTGAATTTTTCTTGGTCAACAAGTTCATCAAATTCTGTGACCAATTCTGGAACATTCTGAAATATTTAACCCAAGCCGGCAGCTTCATGGTGTCCATGCCGGCGGCTTCATGGGCTTTTCTGCTGTTTTACCTGTTTTTGATCCTGTTTGATACATAACTTCAATAAAATCATTAGAATTACCTTTTTTCCCTTTTTTACCCATTTTTGTGTGTTTTAGGATTAAAATGACTTTAAAAAGCTAAGATAACTCCTTAAAATGTTATCAAAAAACTTTATAATTTAGGAGTTATCAAATTCTCCACAGTTAAACCTTTACTTGTCCTCAAGTAAACCTTATAAATCATATTACTTTAGATGGGTATAAATTTGAAGTAAAATTGCAAAGTCAAAAATATGTCTTAATAAATATAGATATTTATCGAATGCGCGTTGATTTGTTTTCAATTTAGAAATTATCGAACGCGCGTTGATGCAGGCAAGTCACCACCCACATAAATGCAAAATTGTGAGAATAATACATATATTTGTATGATTCTTATATGTACTAAATTATATCGCTAAAAACAAAACGATATGGTTGGAAAATGAAACGACTCGAACCCGTGTTACTAAAGACGACTATATAATTTAATTTTTTTTAAATAAAATAACTTTCAAGTAAACTTCCAGGTGAACTTTCAGGTGACACTAAACTTTTAGGTGACACCTTTCTCATTAAAACTTTTAGCTAAAACTTTTGACCTATTTCCAAAGACCAATTTTGTCACCTGTCGTCTAACCAAAACACAGTATATTTCAATTACATTTAAAC
This sequence comes from Rutidosis leptorrhynchoides, assembly GCF_046630445.1. Classification (NCBI taxonomy): domain Eukaryota; kingdom Viridiplantae; phylum Streptophyta; class Magnoliopsida; order Asterales; family Asteraceae; genus Rutidosis; species Rutidosis leptorrhynchoides. The sequence continues at coordinate 338,516,653 of NC_092336.1, forward strand.
CAACACTTTCATTAAGTTTACATCAAAATCACAATATTTGATATCAAATCGACCCATTACAACATCACGTGGTTAACTTGACCCATTTGACAAAATAACAACAAGGTCACAAGCATGGTCTTCGGGATATACCTATCCCACCCACGAGCAACCACCAAAGCATTAAGCATACACATTAAGAAAATCAAGCATATCTGCATGCCAAAGCATACAATTGTATCTTCCAGCTAGTTTCTAGCTTATCTACTCCCTTATCCGCAAGCAAAACCTATAAAAGATTAAACAAAAACGAGTAAGTGAAACGCTTAGTGAATACAACAAATATATATGTGTATGGATACCGTCAACCACAATCAATCCATCTCATACCTCAACTAAGGATAACTCATGTCATCCCAAGGTTTGACCATATTATCATGATATAAACCCCCTCAGCATCCCAGATACCGGCTCCAGAAGTGAAATGTACCGAACACTAATATAGAGACTTCCAACAATACATCAAAGTACCAATTTGGACACTCTAGTGTGCCCCGTACCGAGCATACCTAAAGGCCCTACCTGCATCCCAGATGCATGACCTCAAACTTAACACACAACGATAAGTAGGTAACAAATGTCTTGGGGACTCTTTCATATTCCGGCTTACCTATCATTCAGCCATCCACAGTCTCACGGGGCGTTAAAGGACCCCCGCCTTCCCCACTATGCATACATATACATATCCATTGTACTCACCTTGGTTGAGAGATTATCAATACAAAGCACAATCAAGCAATAAGTTTATGCAAGACTTTCAACTTCAATAAAGCACGGTCCTTAATGAACTTCCAAGCAAATCAACCTAACATATAAGCATACACATATACACATCACAATATAATCATCTTGTCTCTCAAGACTGATATCGGCTAAAAAGTCACGTTTTTACACCGGTATTAAGGCCCAAAAACAACAAAGATTCGAACTTTATTAGCAAAATACCCACTTCGTCAGTTAGAATTGAAGAACAAGTAATTACTAAGGCGGTGCCAAAAGAATCAAGAGAATCGGAGCTAAAACAAAGATTCTAGAGCGAAAACGGTGAAAGACAAGAAATCAAATTACGATCCAGTGAATCAAGGCTGACCAGCATCAAAAACGGCCTGCCAAACGGCATGCCATACGGCCTGCCAGCTGTATTTTGGCAAATTCCTAGTCTATTTAAAGGGGCTTTGTCATTCATTCCAACACACACTTCAATTCACTTCTTTCTCTCTCTTGTACAATATTAGTCATACTCTCAAGGCCTTCGACTCCGTGCGGGAAACCTAGTACCCAGAGAAGAACGCTGAAGATTGTATTAGGAGCAGTCTGGAGTCTTGAAGTTGTCACTTTTGTATTCAGAACTCGTTTAATCTACTGGTACTTCTATCCTTTATCTTATATAATGTTTTATTATATTGTTGCCATGATTAGCGAGTAGTTATCTTTAGTGTATGCTATGATGTAAGCAGTTATAATGCCGAAATAATATTATGGTCTCTGTATGCTGTTGAAATGCTTTCCGGTTATGCTTTAAACTCAATCGCTTTTCCAACTAATAGAGCGTAGTTATAGGCTCTGTTATTGGGAAGTCGCGAACCCCGATTCAGAGTACACTATCTATGTCACCCTTTGGTAAGAGAAGTTGTGACGACCCAAAAATTTCTAACCAAATTTAAACTTAATCTTGTATGATTTCAACATGATAAACAAAGTCTGTAAGGTTGAGTCTCAAAAAGTTTGAACTATTTTCATGTATGCAATTACCCTTTGACTCCTCTCGACGATTCACAAACCATTAATTGTAAATGTTTATGCGTATGTATATATATATATATATATATATATATATATATATATATATATATATATATATATATATATATATATATAATTTTAAGTATTATATGTTATTATTATTAATTATGTAAAATAAAATAAAATAGGATATTATAATAATTATTATTTAAAACATATCTATATATAAATAAAGTATATTAGAAATAAATATTAAATGATTGTAATACTCGTTTGATGTTTTGATTGATATTAAGCAAGTTAAATTCAAACTTATATGATTTTACAAATAAACGGTGATCCGAAAATGTGTTATATAAATTATAGATTTATTAAAAATGTATTTAGGATCTATTTGTTTAGTTTTATTACTCCATGTATTTTACTTGAGATTGAACGCTAATAATTAATTAACTTTTATGACTGATTTTTACACCCTAAAAGACCGAAATAATTAAATGCACTTAATTTAAAAATTCGGTATTTTTTTCTGAATATTTTTATCCGCCCTTGATTAACAACGGTTCACGATATAATATTCGTAATTAAAACCGTTGGTAATTAGAATTCAAATGTTCGATGGCTTCACTAGTTATGATTGATATTATGATTGAATGATTAAATTAAATTACTGTTGGAGTTTTGTTTTTGTCTCCCCACCATCTCAAATGATTGGAGTAATATATACATATACATGAACTTGAACTCTGTTTTAATTCTATATTCAACCACTCTCACATTTATATATAAATATATGGCTAACATATACAGACCACCAAGAACAAACACCACTTCACGATCACCACCTTTCCATATCCCTCTCCTCTTTTTGTTTCTCTATTATTCGAGTACTACAACCCAGCTGCTGCTGCCGCTCATTACTGTTCTGTTTACAACTCACAGGCCAACACCAAATCACTTCATCCCCTTAGTCATTAGACTCCATCGCCATTAACCACCACACGCGATGACTTTTGCAGCTGCTACAATACTCTCAGGTTCATGAATCCGAGGCCAACCCTGCATTGTTCAAAGTCGTCATTTGTATTTTTACTACAAAATACAGGATAGTGAGTTCATTTGCTCCCTTTTACTCTTTATATTTTTGGGACTGAGAATACATGCGCTACTTTTACAACTGCTTTATTAAATGCTTTTGAAATACATTTTGAACTGCGAATACTTGAAATGCTTTTATAAATGTTTGACGAGATAGACACAAGCAAAACATTCCTCGAATGAAATATGTGGACGCGATAATTGCCACCATTGAATTATGTGGACGTGATAATTGCCACAATTGATATGAATATCTTTCCCCTGATTATTATTGCTTGGTAACCTAAGAATTAGGGAACATCACTAATTATGAGAATTAGTGCACGCCTAAATGACGCGAATCCTAAAGGTAGCTACCGGATTTAACACCCCCACGCAGAATGTTCACTAGACGGAAGGGCTAGTAAAACGACCCGTCCTAATCTATCCGGACGAAGTCCATATCAATTATAAACGATTCATAATAGTTGATTACATCGCGAGGTATTTGACCTATATATGATACATTTTACAAAACATTGCATTCGATTTTAAAAGACAAACTTGCTTTACATCAAAAGTTGACGGCATGCATATCATTTCATAATATATCCAACTATAATTGACTTAATAATAATCTTGATGAACTCAATGACTCGAATGCAACGTCTTTTGAAATATGTCATGAATGACTCCAAGTAATATCTCTAAAATGAGCAAATGCACAGCGGAAGATTTCTTTAATACCTGAGAATAAACATGCTTTCAAGTGTCAACCAAAAGGTTGGTGCGTTCATTAGTTTATCATAAACATTCATTATCATCATTTTAATAGGCCACAAGATTTTCATTTCTCATAAATATACGTCCCATGCATAGAGACAAAAATAATCATTCATATGGATTGAACACCTGGTAACCGACATTAACAAGATGCATATAAGAATATCCCCTATCATTCCGGGAAATCCTTCGGACATGATAAAAACAACATCGAAGTACTAAAGCATCCAGTACTTTGGATGGGGTTCGTTAGGCCCAATAGATCTATCTTTAGGATTCGGGTCAATTAGTAGATCGGTTTACTAATTCTTAGGTTACCAAGCAAAAAGGGGCAAATTCGGCTTCGATCATTCACCCATATAATGTAGTTTCAATTACTTGTGGCTATTTCGTAAAACAGTTATAAAAATTGCGCATGTATTCTCAGCCCAAAAATATAAAGGGTAAAAAAGCAAATGAAACTCACCTAATGTATTTTATAGTAAAAATACATATGACGATACTGAACAATGCAGGGTTGGCCTCAGATTCACAAACCTATATCATTCGTATATATATTAAACATATAATCGTAATTGAACAAATTCATATTATATATCTTTTCATTATATTTTATATATATATATATATATAGTTTGTGCACCTAGTTAATTTGATTAGTATTTATATAGTCATTTTAATATATATGTTTGATTAGTATTATATTTATGAAATTTTATTAGTTTGTTATGTGAATTATTAATACAATCCTAGTATATACCATAAGTATATATATAGTGTACAAAAGATTTATTTGTTAAAATAATAATTTAGATAATAATGATTTACTAATAATAATAATAATAATTTTATTAATAATGATAATACTAATAACAAAAATGAAAATGATAAATGTTAATGATACTAATAATAATAACTCTAAAATAATATTAATACTAATAATATACTTATGTTAATAATAAGGGTTCTAATATTTATAAAATGATAAATGATAATCATAATAATGATAATAATTCTTAAAATGATAAACTTAATGATAATAGTATTAACATTATTTATACTAATGCTACTTGATAGTATTATGAATAATGATACTTAATAATAATACTACAGATGATGATAATATAACTATATTATGGTTAATAATCTTATTAACCATGTTATTGTTAATAATATTAATACTAATTAATACTACCATAATACCAATCAATAATAATAATACTAGTAATAATATTTGATAGTGATAATAATATTAGTAATAACAATAATGATAATAATAATTGTAATTATAATCATGATAGTAGTAATAAATAATAACTAGTACTTATAACAATAACAATAACAATAACAGTAATATTAATACTAGTAATAATAACAACAATTAATAATAAAAATAATAATAATAATAATAATAATAATAATAATAATAATAATAATAATAATAATAATAGAAAATGGAACTACCTTAAAAAAAAAAAATCTTAAAAAGAAGACTGTCACGAACGGGACTCGAACCCGAGACCTCTCGCATACTTGTAACCAGCCTTAACCATTGCTCTGTTTAAACTTTTCTGAATTATACTACACCCGATAAAATATATCCTGTATAATTTCTGTTAAACTTCTTCTTCCTCCTCAATAAATCAAACGACCCGTTAACTATACAGAAAGTTTAAGATTTGAATTAAAACTTTCCTACAGAGTATAATCGATCAATAAATGTCTTTGAATTACTTGAGAAGCAAAAATAAAAAAAAATATGTAGAGACCGCTGCCACTGCAGCTTACTGTATTCTTCAAAAAAAAAATATGATTTCGATTTTAGAAATGTATTAGACCAAAATTATAACACGAAAAAGATTGTAATCCATTCCTATAAACTATTGGAATCATTTATTGAACTTGAATTACAATATATAACTCGAATTTAATTGATGAACAACAGTTGACTTTTTAAAACCAAAAGTTTGACTCACAAATTCGTTCTCGATAAAAAAGAATTAGGATCTGCAACTTTGCAGATAGTTTGAGTAACAAAATCCTAACAACTTGGCATTTTTACTTTTTAAAGATTGGTTCAAATTTGAATTGTGGCCAAAAAGTGTATCAACAGGGGACCGAAGGTTTTGTTGGTTTTTCTGTTTAAATTCATCTAGTTGCATTAGCTGTAATTGATAGTGATGTGAGATAATAGAATGATTGTGAAAATACAAGTATCATTCGATTACTCTCAATTATCGTGGGTAGACAAAAGACAAAACCAGAAGAAGAAAAAACACAAAAAATATAGAAACCGATAAAGAACTTTAATAAAGTTGTACAATTGATATAGATGGCTAACCGTTCTTTGATTTGTATTGAGGACAGAATCACAATTAGATTAAAAGCATAACACTGAATTCGATTTCATCTGTATTATTATATTTAGCATTGTTAATTAATAAAAATGAATATATTAATAATAATAAAAATACTAATAATAATAATAATAATAATATATATAATAATAATAATCTTAAGATAATACTAATAATAACAATAAATTATATAAAAATCATAATTACAATAATGGTAGTGATAGTAATGACAATATTAATAATAAATGATAGTTTTTTTTAATAATAAGAACTAATAATAATAATACTGGTAATAAATAATAATTATAATTATTATAAAGGTGATAATAATAATACTTTTTATGATAATTATAATGATTTGTATTATTTTTATAATAATACATATAATAATAATAATGACTTTATTGATTATAACATCATAATATTAATCAAAATTTCACTACTAATTATATTAATAATGTTATTAATAATGATAACAATATTATTAGTAATAATAATGTTATAACAATTTTAATGTATTTAATTTCATATTTTTATATTATGTATAATAATAGTGTTAATATTGATATTAATATTTATATTGATTTTAATAAAAGTAATGATAGTATTAATGTAGTAAATTTAATTTATCTTGTAAGTAAGTTTAATATGTGGATATTATTAACTATGTAATATTTACTAACTATCTAATATATAATAACACCTATTGATTATTTAATTTTTTTATATATTTTATATATATTACAATATACATATATTATTAATCATGTATAGAAATCATATATATTTATATATGGATTTACTTAATAACAACATTATTATCTTGTATATTATTTTACATACTTAATTCTAATATTTCAGTTATATTTTATTATTTCCAATTATTATATATGCTTTTGTTATATTATATTATATTATATATATGTACACATTTATTTACATACAATTGTTCGTGAATCTTCGGGCACAGTCTAAAGGTAAAATGTATACATGAACACAGTTCAAAGTTTTTGAGACTTCATCATTACAGACTCTGCTTATCGTGTCGATATCCTATGAAGATTTAGTTTAAATTTGGTCGAAAATTTCCGGGTCATCACAGCTAGCAGGCGTGGTGTTTAGTACTTCAAAGTTTATATGATTATTATACAGACGAGATGTTCTGTTTTGGAGATATTATTTATGCGCATTATATGTTAAGGTCGGTTACCAAGCCAAGCTATGAAAGCAATGAAAAGTGAATGTTATGTATCGAGAGAATGATTTTATACACAGGTCATGTGTATGTTATATTTTGTGCACAAGATATGTGTACGGTTACTAAGATTTATGAAAGATGATTTCGTACACGAGAAAGGTGTACTGTATTTAAAAGATATCGCATGTACATTACATGTGGGTATAGGATTCGGGCCCATTTGTACCATGCAACATTTAAATCTTGTGGTCTATCAAAATGATGAATTTTATTGTTATATAATAAACCTACGAACTCACCAACCTTTTGGTTGACACTTGAAAGCATGTTTATTCTCAGGTATGAAAGAAATCTTCCGCTGTGCATTTTCTCATATTAGAGATATTACTTGCAGTCATTCATGACATATTTCAAAAGACGTTGCATTCGAGTCGTCGAGTTCATCAATACTATTATTAAGTCAATTATAGTTGGAGGTATTATGAAATAGTATGCATGTCGTCAACTTTCGATGTAAAGAAAGTTGTCTTTTAAAAACGAATGCAATGTTTGTAAAATGTATCATATAGAGGTCAAATACCTCGCGATGTAATCAACTATTGTGAATCGTTTATATTGTATATGAACGGGGCATTTCAGAAGTCTATCAGATACAACGTAAGATCGATCGAGGCACACCGGTTGTAGTAAGTCTATCGAGCTTTAGATTCCGACTGAGGACTCTTTCGTAGTGAAACATCTGACTAGACCCTTAGTACATTATCGGTCCTAGACAATGATAGTGTAGTCACCAATAAACTTCGTTCGTGCCTCTGAAGCACAGCGGTTGTTGTAAGCTGTACCTCTGCTAAGTAAGGCCATGGAACCCAGTTATTGTTGACCAGTACACTGCACCATAACGCGGTCTGAAGCATTGCACCCCGCTTGAGGGATTCTTAGTTAATTAAGGAACTGTTTGTTTAGACACATAAAGGATTGGACCGTTAGGATAACCGAACGTGTTCATGGAAGTCAGCTTGACTTGGCCATGGTGTTCTTTATGGTTGAACTCTTTTTAAGGGCCTAACTATCTTTTACCAATCATTAACGAAAGCATTGAAACGTATCACGTCTCTCGGATATGGTAAACCATGTATTCTATTATGCTTAAGAAAGTTTAGACCATTTCGGAATGTTAATACGTCACCCAATCGAGTCGCTCAATTGGATGAGTCGTCTGAAAGTGTATGCCTGTAGTCAGACTGCACGGGGGTAAGGGATGTTGCTGTCTATTCAGAATCTTCAAGCCTAACGCAGTACCCAATGACATGTCTTATGACAGGGGCGTTTAGGACCAGTGTAATGAATACAAGGCCTCTGCCTATTCATGAGCCAGCATTCCATAATCTCGGCAGAATAACTGATGAAGTCATAGTATGCACTCACTTTAACCTTATCTGAATTATGAATTTTATCGCATTTACTTTATCTGTCTTATAAACTAGAAAAACCCCAAAATAAATATTCACTACTCCCTAACTATCTTAGGCTTAAATATAGGTTCGATTCTACTGATATCTTAAAAATACGCCTCTAGGTCATACTTCCCTTACTTATAAGAAGTAGTAAGATTTAGGCCCCGCTAAATATAAATTTAAAATAGTACCTTCCTCCCACGAGTGGCTGATCCTGGCGAGCCGCAGCCTGACGACACCGCGCGAATAAAAACCGTCCGTTTCGGCCATATCACGGGAGGATACTAGTTTTTGGCGCCGCTGCCGGGGACCAGGTATCAGGCAATACTGCTCTCTATCAAACTTATTCATAAGCATTTAGTGGTGTCTAAGAAAGACAATTATACACGGACTTGGTTATTGGATTTTCCGAACAGTCGCCAATTATATTGGGACCAAAAGGATCCTGCCTCTCCGTAGTCGGCCTGGCCACTTGGTTTGTTGAATAGTTCGTGCAGAGCTCTGTTATCGAAATACCAGGGAATCACTAGCCAGAACTAAAAACATATTCCACCGTAGGATAGTTAGTTAATTAAATTAGATTACCTTAGATTACTTTAGACTACCCTAGATTAAATTAGATTAGATTACCTTAGACTTAGATTACCTTAGATTAGTTTAGCTTACTTTAGATTACTTTATAATTTAGCCTATTTGCGAAAAATTAAAAACAAAAAAGGCATACCTAGTGTATGACCCAAACCCGATCTAGACCAGGGCCGTTGTTATTTGTACCTGATCCATACGCAATAATCTCTAAAGCACGCAAGGAAGCACGAATCAGAAATCGAATGGCGTTACATGTTACTTTAGCAGAAAATACCAAACCCTCGATTGAAGGTCGAGGAGGACCAATCAGATTTCCAGAGATTCAAGGACACTCGTTCGAGTTAAAACATCACATCATCCAACTCATCCAGAATAGCTGTCAGTTTCATGGATTACAGAATGACGATACTAATTCTCACCTTGATAAATTCATATCTCTTTCGAACTCCTACAAAAGCCAGGGATAGGACAAGATATAGTCCGGCTATACTTGTTCCCCTATTCTCTCACTCATCATGCTCAAACTTGGTTCGAAGGACTGGAAAAAGATTCCATCACGTCATGGACGGAGATGGCTACTAAATTCCTAACTAAATATTTCCCTCCTTCTAAACAAACGAAACTGAAGAATGACATCATTAACTTCAAACAAAGTTATGATGAATCTCTTTACACTGCATGTGAGCGATTCAAAACCCTGCTAAAGAAATGCCCTAATCACCAGCTAGAACAGTCAACCCAAATCTGTACCTTCTACAATGGTCTTATGGTAAATCATAGGACGACGATCGATGCAGCAGCTCAAGGGAATCTGATGAACCAAACCGCAGACGAAGCATTGGAATTGCTCGAGAACATGACAGTGCATCATCATGATTAGAATAGTGGTGAAACAACTTCATCATCTGCCCCACTATCTGTACTTAACAATCAAATGGAGGTCATCAAATCCCTCACGGATAAGATGGAATCTCTTGCTAAACAACTCAGAGAACTGAAGACGCAGCCGCATCAGGTTAACCAAGCTCAGGCTTGTGTTAATTGTACCAACCCGCAACCTACTGAAGAATATCAAGTTGAGTACGAAAACCCTGACGGTTCAGTCTGTTACGTCCAATACCCAGCTCGTCCACCAAATCCCGGATTCAATCAACCACCTAGGGTTAATCAATTTCAGCGAAGCAATCAACCTTTTCGCTATCGCTATCCACCTTATCCAGCCCAACAATCTCAATTGACCTACGATCAACCACTTCCACTCACTGGTCCCCCAGTTGAGGAAAATTCCCCTACCACCTAGATTACAAAAGCAACTAACCCCACTCTTGGAGCTGATGATCAGTTAACTTAGTTCATTCAAGGGCAACAACAGCTAAATCAGAGAACTGCAACCATACAAGATCAGACGGAGATACTAATGAGAAATCAATTGGCTCTGCTCAAAAGTTTGGAAACGCAGCTCGAACAGTTATCACAACGCCTTAAAACCCGACCGCAGGGAAGATTGCCAAGTAATACTATCCAAAATCCCCACTGATGTTATGCGAGGTGTATATGAAATAGCTTATATTTTACTAGGAAATACTATTAAATATGATACAATTTTACACAAGATATTTATTTATTTATAGAATGGATATACCTAAACCTTGCTACAACACTTATAGGCAGTGTACCTAATCGTACAGTAGTGTAGTTTTTAGTAAGTCTGGTTCGTTCCACAGGGAAATCTTTTAAACAAAGCTTAACACTATATTAGTTTTAATTTATAAAAATACAAATATATATAAGTAATATTATTATTATTATAAAAAGGGGGTTTTTACCGTTTAATGACCGGTTTGTCGATTTTTAAAACTTTAGTCGCAGTTAAAACCTAATGTAAAATATTAAATAAATAAAAGACTTAATTTAAAGCGTAAAGTAAATAACGATAATGAAATTGCAATAAATAAAAGTGCGATAAAATAAAATTACGATAATTAAAAAGTACGATAATTAAAAGTGAAATTAAATAAAATGACAATAAATAAAAGTGCAATTAAATACAATAACAATAAATAAAAGTGCAATAATTAGAAGTGCAATTAAATATGAAAATAAAGAAATTATGCTTATTTAAACTTCCGTAATCATGATGTTTGACGTGTTGATTTTAGTTTATTCCCATGGGTTAATTGTTCTTTGTCCTGGATTATTTAATATGTCCGTCTGGTTTTTGTCCATAACAGTCCATCAGTCATAAATATAAAGTGCGAGTGTCCTCGTCAAATTATTCTTATACCCGAAGTCAAATATTCCAACTAATTGGGGACTTAAACTGTAACAAGGTTTTAATACTTTGTTTAATAATTACACCAGGATATCGACTGCGTGTAACCCAAGGTTTTAATACTTTGTTAACAATTACGCCAAGTGTCCTTGTACATAATTTCACCCTTGTTTTAATAAATCTATTAACTATTAATTCATTCCCGTGTCCGGTTAAATGAACGATTATTTATACATATAAATATCCCGTCCATCGTGTCCGATCGAGTGTATATGGTTATTTATAGGTACGTCCAATTGTAAATCTTTATATTAAAATTAACAAACTATCATTTAGTTAAACAAATATAAAGCCCATTAATAGCCCATAGTCTAATTTTCACAAGTGTCGTTCTTTTGTCCAAACCCCAATTATGGTACAAAGCCCAATTACCCAATTTTAGTATTTAGCCCAACATCATGATTACTTCATTTTAAATAAGCATAATAATAACTTAGCTACGAGACATTAATGTAAAAAGGTTGAACATAACTTACAATGATTAAAAATAGCGTAGCGTTACACGGACAGAATTTTGACTAACACCCTTACAACATTCGCTAACATACCCTTATTATTAGAAATTAAAATTAAAATTAAAATTAAAATATATATACATATACGTTGATGAATGAAGAGAAAAAGATGTGTTTGATTTTCACCAAAAACGCGATTTTTATAGGCATGTGGGCTGGAAAAGTTAGCCATACGATCGCATGGGATTTCTTCCTCCAGTCCATGCGATCGCATGGCCGTCGGTGACAGCTCAAAGTTCCTTGTTTTCTTGTTTGTCGACGTTTTAATTAAATAAATATAATATATAAAATAAGAATTATTTAAATATTATATTATAATTATGTGCATAGTTGACTTGTAATTTTTAGTCCGTTGCGTCGAGCGTTGAGAGTTGACTCTGGTCCCGGTTCCGGATTTTCGAACGTCCTTGCGTATAATTTAATATCTTGTACTTTGCGTTTAGCGTCTTGTACTCTTGTAATTTTGAGACGTTTCTCATCAATAATTGGAACCTCTTTGATTGTACTTTGTACTTTTGAGCTTTTTGGTCGTTTGCGTCTTCAATTCGTCGAATCTGTCTTTTGTCTTCACCTTTTATTATTTAAACGAATATCACTTGTAAATAGAACAATTGCAACTAAAAGCTTGTCTTTCTTGAGGGATAATGCTATGAAATATATGTTCGTTTTTAGCATTATCAAATATTCCCACACTTGAGCGTTTCTTGTCCTCAAGCAATATAGTCTTGAAATATACTAGAATCACTTCTTTATTCTTCACACTTTGTACATCGGTGATTTCTATACGGCGGTATAAACAATGGTAGTAACGATGTGGTTTACAGTCCCACATGACTATAAAATTTAGATCCATTAGAGAAATTGGATCTTTATGAAAACATTTGATCTTTTTGAAAATTAAATCTAACTTTTACCCTAGATAAGTTTTCCGGAATAACCCTTCACCGGTGTTTGCAAATTCTTTTTGTGGGTTTGGTGGGTTTCAGATTTGAAAATTTTAGCTCAAAACTTGTGGTTTTGTGTCACCCACTTGCTAACCTTGTATTGGGAAAGCAACACGTCCAGTATACTTGCTCCGAATATTACCTTTCAGTAAACTACCGTCCGGTTGTAAAGGAAAGCGTTGAACAAGCAACTGTTAAGGCAATGTCCCCTGACATGCTTTTAATTATGGTCTATAACGTATCGGATGCAATTACTATCCTTTGTAGGAGCAATAGTAAAGCTCACCCTTATAATTTTTCGGTCTGGCACAAGGTCCTGTCTTTGACCATGCTATGCAACCACCGTTGTTACGGTTGACACCCGAATTGGTTCAGGTGACCTAATGAATTCCAGGTGAATTCCTAGGATTTTACATTCAATGGTAATGAACGCATTGAAAATGGGTTTTCAGAAAACAAATCGGTTTGTAATTTTGATCAAAATATTTTCTCGTTCAAGCTCGAGTTTAGATATCATTGAATTCCATGAGTTTGTAATTCTCAATCTTTAAGGTCAATCTCAAGGATTGAGTAATATCAGTCTTAAAAGCTGATTTTTGATCTTTAAAGGAGATTATCCTTTCTGGGGATTTGATTCATTAGTCTTATCTAGCTAATTTGCACGGCGTCCTCCCCATTTTACAAGACAGATCCTCTCATGGTTAGGATAAGTCTGACCACTTGGCGACCCTGTTTGATGCTGAGGTCCGTGGATTTCCTGCTGATTTTAGAGATGACTTTTCTAGATTTTTTGTCAACCTATAGCTGGTCTAGACGACAACTTCATGACCTAAATCAAGAAGCGCGTTTCTTTTTCGGAAGACTTTACTTCCTTTTAACGATGGAATTGATTCATCGTGTAGATCCATCTTTCTTACAGTAAATCGGGTAAAACTGTTTAGTTTAGTCCAAAGCAAAAGTATCTTCAATTATTTGTTACAGAAATATGTGACATATGTTTAAAATAACTTGGTAAATTTTCCCACACTTGGCTTTTATTTTCTTTTATTTGCCTTTTTATTGTCCTCTATTCCATTTTAAATGAATTCTAACATTTTGGTTTGTTTCTCAATTTATGTCCTTTCCGAGGTAACAATAATTTCGGTGTTAACACCTAGTTTTATCGTTCATAAATATGTATAAACATGATTTTGAGTTCATTTAATTGAAAATTTTGAAAAATTTTACTAGAATTGGGTAGTCAGTATATAAGACTAGGGCTGTTCTTTGTTATCAGAGAGCACTAGATTTTAATACAACTACTACGTTACTAGTATTTTTAATGATAACCAAGTGTTTAACTTAAAAATTTTAAAAATCCGAAAGAATTTAACCCCTTCCCACACTTAAGATCTTGCAATGCCCTCATTTGCAAGAAATCAGTAACAATTTAAATTATTAAGGGTGATTAGCGTAGAAAAATGATTAAATTTTACCAAAGTTTCCAAACATATTGGCGTTTGTTTGTTGAATGATAAATGGTGCATATCATTTGTTCATTCCGTCTGTTGGTACATCACATTTGTTTTTCGTTTTGTCGTCAAAATTACTAGCTTTTGCTGAACTTAATGCCAGTCTTTGAAAATGCGTTGTTTTACCCTGTTTTGTAAAATCGACAATATACATACATACAAATATAAACATGCATGGCAATTTGAAATAGGACTTAATATCCCGCTTTCAAATCCTAAATGTTAGTACACAATAATAATAAAAATGATAAAAATTACATAGATATATCCAATAACATAAGTTTAAACATGAATAAGTAAAAAGATAAAAACATAAAAATCATAAAAATAACCAATGGAACCAAATTAGTCTGGATAGGGGTTCCAGTTCATCTCATCAGGTGGGTTCCATTGTTGGTTATAGGTGTTCTGATAGGCTTGGTTATAGTCATACCGGTTAAAGGGTGGTCGGATGTCGGGGTTGTGTGGCGGAAAATGAGCAGGTCGAGTAGGCACGTAATTATTTAGTACTTGATATGATAGCTGGCTCATGATTGGGTGCTGATGAACTAACCAGCTATCGTGTTGGCGTCACCTATAATCCTCGTATACTCGCTTGGAGTTCCACTGCTCATACATACTATGTTTGGCTGCGCTCGTCATTGCTTCCTCATCTATACGAACGTGGACGTCAAGAATAGCATCTCAAAAGACATCCCTAATGTCTTCCACTTCCTCCATTTCCTCGTCTGAGCCTCTCTCTACCTGAGAATGATTACCTTCATAGGGCAATGCCTGGTTGCGTCTACTCTTTAATACCTTAGCACCCACATAAACCCGCAATCCTATGGTCTCATCCTGTTCTCTACAAACCTGTAATGGACCCCCTTGGTTCCAATCAACACCTAAATACTCTCCAATGAGAGTAACAAAAATACCTCCTCCTATTATACTCCCGTCCTGCATTCCTTCTACCATTTTAGATAAATAAAAACCAACACAGTAAGGGATATTAACAAAGCTTCTCGGGTCTCGAATACACTTTAGGTAAAATAAATCATGTAAGGTCATTTTCTCCTTATTGTGACCACTCTGTGTAATCGAGTTAGCCAAAAATCTATGAATTACACGAAGCTCGGCTTTGTTAATATGTAAGTAGGAGTTTTTTCCTCCTAGTGTAAAAACATTATAGTTTGACATACGCCTCCAAACGGCGTTCGCATCAAAGTTCCTATCTACCCTTTCACCACGATAAATCAAACTCATACAATCGGGTAGTAGCAATTCACTAGGAGTGTAAATCTGTAATGCCCTGGCCATGTCCATTATGGACATCCTGTACATCCTACCGCCAAGGATAAATCTAAGAAAACTTCTATCATCTAACCTATCTACATCTACATTTAACGCTATAGTACTCATCAGCTCAACACACCATTCCTTATATACAGGTCTACGAATGGTGAAAAGACGTTCCCAATCTGTAAAAGAAGAACTGCCATACCTTTGAATCAAATGCTGTCTAACACGGTCCGCTAGATGGACCGTTTCCAAAGGATTCCAATCAATTACCCTCGGCACCTCTACCTCTTTTGTTACTAATTTGAATTTATTACTTTGATATGATGGGTAATCTCTCCATCGTCTATCGAATCTCAAATTAGGATGCAATGTGTGTTCCAGAATTGTTGGGTATTCTACAGGCGGATGCGGGGGAAATACTATGAATTCATTAGGTAACTGTAGCGGATCATAGTAGGGTACGAATCAGGCTGTTGTTGTGGTTCCTGTTGTGGTACTTGTTCAGGTTCTGGCTCGTATTGCATTTCTGGTTCTGGTTCTGGAGCTGGAGCAGGTCGTCTAGATGATGATGATCCTGAACCTCCAGTATCGGCTTTCTGCAAAACACATTAAACACAAAATTTGTGCATCCAAATATGCATTAGTGTTAGAAAAATAACAACTTAAAACAATCACAATAACATGTTAAAACAAAATTAAACTTATACACATTTTCACATTTTTTACAATTCTATACTTTTTCAAATGAGCACATATGAAAATGTAGACAAAGTTCATAAGTATTTAACTCAAATAACATGTCAAAATAGTCATTACTAATAATTAAACAAGTCTTAAATGGCAAATATATCAAATTAATCAAGTTCATGAATTTTCGCCTAAAAAGTCCACTTTAATCTTTAAAAATCATGTTTAGGATCAATGTTTGGATCATTTAACTACCTAAATATGTTACACTACTCAATTTAGCAATAATTCATGACAAAAATCGGCCATAACCTGTTTATATCAAAAAGCCCCAAATTGCTCAAGAACACAAACCCTAGATTTCTAAAATTTTTGAAGTTTTTGGCTTCAAATCATGTTAAATAGCATCAATCTAGGTTATACATGCATAAAATACTATTAATTTAACACTAATTACACTAGAAATTAACAAAATTGCATTAGGTAAAATATTGGTAATTATCACAAAAACTAGGAATTTATAGAGTTTAGGGGTGTAATTTTTACCTTTTTGCTGAAGAATGCGAATCTAGGCATGATTAGAGCAAGAAATTTGATGAATTACGGTGGAAAAATGATAAAATTTGGTGAGGTTTTGAGAGATTTTCGTGTATGTGTGTGTATATTGTGGTGAAGAGCAGAACAGACTGCCATTTCTATCCGGCCTGTTTTCCAGCTCCATGCGATCGCATGGATTTGGAGTTCAATTCCCATGCGATCGCATGGGTGTCCGGGAACAGTGTTTTGGCCTTTTTTTTTTAAAAACCTTACACTTTATAAAACAAAAAATTAATAAAATTTTAAAAATTTGTTTCTTTTTAGGATGAGGGCGTTTCGGATCGATGTCTTAGTCCGTCCCTCGACAAAATTTTAAAATTTGTCATTTTTTAAATCGCGGTTTTAAAAGTAACGATTTTTGGGTTTTTTTAATATTTTTGGCATACTTTAATTCAATAAGATTAAAAATAATGATAATAAAAGTTCTCGTCCCTCCCTCGGGTAAAGCAATTTCGGTTCAACGACCTAGTCTTCAACTCACGACGAATTTTAAAAATCATATTTTTAACTTAGCGAAATAAAGTAAATTTTTATTTTTAAATTCACACTAAACTTAAATTTAAAATGCATAAAATTAAAAATTCATATTAAAAATTCACACCAAACTTAAATTATATTTTTGTTTTTATACATACAAACTTATATTAAAAATATTAATTTTTCAAATATTTACAATTTTAAATATATTGATTTAAAAAGTTTACAATATTATTTTAATATTAATTTTAAAAACAAAGTAAAAATAAAATTAAAAATCTTTTTGGTCTTTTATCCCACTTTAATCAATCAAATATTATCAAAAATATACGCCCCTCTTTTCGGTAAAGTAATTTCGGTTTCATAACCTAATTTAACTCATGACGAATTTTTGAAATATTTTTGGTTGAATGATTAAAGATATTTATACCTTAAGAATAAACGTTAAATTTCGCAGTGATGTAATACATTTTTGTATGATATCAATAATTTCGGTCGCAAGACCTAATTTTATCGAATACCAATTTAATACTTTATAGCGAACAATTTAGCGTTTATTATCAAAAGGTTAAAAATAAAAATCAAAATAAAAATGAAAACTGTACAAACTTACCTGTGAAAGAGATTTCTTAGTGATATGCTCTAGCCCACTCATAAGATAGTCGGACTAATTGGTTTTCCATAGCTACATAGGCGTAACCTCGAGCATTTATCAGTTTTTCTTCTAAACATATGAACGGTCCGTATCTGCATAAAGTAACAAATTCGGTGTTTGAATTGGTTTGATTATTTGAACATTTACCTTCGTGTGACCATTTTCCGCATTTATGACATCTTTCAAGGTGTCGTGCTCTTCTTTTCGCTGCGGATTTTGATTTTCCTTTACCAAATTGTAACTTATTATTTTCGCATCTGGATTCTTTTCTTACTTCGTCCAATTTGCCTCTGATTAATGATACTATTTCACTTGGAAGGGTGTCATTATTCCGTTTAGTAATCAAAGCGTGTAGCATTAGACCATGGTTTAATTCACAGGAAGTCTTCATTTCGTAAAACCTAAAAAAATAAAAATTTAGAATGGGGGGAGAAGACTAGTTCTTTAGGGTCTGCTAGGGAAAGACCATTCGGGTTCCATTTTCGAGAACTACACGAAAACAGAAAATCTAACTCTAACAGAAATACATATTATCCTTAAAAGACTTGATTCTCCCCACACTTAGTTAGCTGTGGTGTCAAAATTATGATTAACTTCGTTGTTAACTTCCATTGGACTATCTATGTAATGTTTAACTCTGTGACCATTAACCTTGAATTCAATCCCATTTGAATTTATCAATTCTACTGTTCCGTATGAGAAAACTCTTTTGACTATGAATGGTCCAGACCATCTTGATTTCAATTTTCCAGGAAATAGCTTGAATCGTGAATTGAAAAGAAGAACTCTGTCTCCTTCTTTAAATTCTTTTGAACTTCTGATTCTTTTATCATGTCATTTCTTCATTCTTTCTTTATAGATCAACGAATTTTCGTATGCTTCATGTCTCAATTCTTCTAATTTGTTTAATTGACTTAACCGTAGACGTCCAGCTTCATGTAAATCAAGATTACATGTCTTCAAAGCCCAGAATGCTTTGTGTTCAATTTCTACTGGAAGATGACATGCTTTTCTATAAAAGAGTTTAAAGGTGTGGTTCCAATTGGAGTTTTGTAGGCTGTTCTAAAAGCCCAGAGTGCATCCTCCAATTTCATGGACCATTCCTTCGAATTTGATCTTACGGTTTTCTCTAGAATACGTTTAAAAGCTCGGTTGGTATTTTCAACTTGTCCACTTGTCTGTGGATGATATGCGGTTGAGATTTTATGAGTTACTCCATATCTTTTAAGAACTTTCTCAAGTTGATTATTACAGAAATGAGTTCCCCGATCACTTATTAAAGCTTTCGGTGTTCCAAACCTTGCAAAAAGACGTTTTAAAAAGTTGAATACAACTCGTGCATCGTTAGTTGGGAGAGCTTGTGCTTCCGCTCATTTAGATACATAATCAATGGCTACGAGAATATAGAGATTATTATGAGATTTTGGAAAAGGACCCATAAAGTCAATACCCCAAATGTCAAATACTTCACATACTTGAATGACATTTTGTAGCATTTCATCACATTGACTTATTTTTCCGGCCCTTTGACAAGCATCACAGGATTTGCAAAGAAGGTGTGCATCTTTGTAAATTGTAGGCCAACAGAATCCAGCATCGTAAACTTTTCTTGCTGTTAGTTGAGGCCCATAATGCCCTCCTGTTGGTCATGTGTGACAATGGTTTAAGATTTTACTAGCTTCATCTTCGAATATACATCGGCATATTATTCCATCTGGAGAACTTTTAAACAAATGTGGATCTTCCCAGAAATAGTGTTTTATATCACTAAAGAATTTCTTTCGTTTTTGGTACGACAATCCTTTTTCAAGGAATCCACATACTAAATAGTTTGCATAGTCTGCAAACTATGGAATTTCATTATAATCTATCTTCAATAGATAGTCATCAGGAAAGTTGTCTTGTATGGCCGATTCATTTAGAACTTCTAATTCGGGATTTTCAAGACTGGAAAGATGATCAGCGGCGAGATTTTCTGCTCCTCTTTTATCTCGGATTTCAATATCGAACTCTTGTAAGAGTAAGATCCAACGGATTAATCGTGGTTTAGCATCTTGTTTCGAAAATAGGTATCTAAGGGCAGAATGGTCTGTATAGACCACCGTTTTAGCTAGAACGAGATATGAACTAAATTTGTTAAAAGCAAAGACAATAGCAAGGAGTTCTTTTTCAGTAGTTGTGTAATTCGTTTGTGCTCCTTGTAACGTCTTACTAGCATAATAAATAGGTTGAAATTGTTTTTCAATCCTTTGTCCTAAAACGGCTCCCATTGCAAAATCACTTGCATCGCACATTAGTTCAAACGGTAAATTCCAATTTGGTGTTATCATGATCGGCGCATTAGTGAGTTTTTCTTTAAGAATATTAAAAGATTTGATGCAGTCATCTGAAAAGATGAATGGAGCATCTTTTTCTAGGTGCTTATTCATAGGAGTGGTAATTTTAGAAAAATCTTTTATAAAACGTCGGTAAAAACCGGCATGCCCTAGACAACTCCTAACTCCTCTAACATTGGTGGGATGTGGAAGTTTATCAATTACATCTACTTTAGCTCTATCCACTTCAATTCCTTCCTTTGAAATTTTATGTCCAAGAACGATGCCTTCTTTAACCATGAAATGGCATTTTTCCCAATTAAGAACTAGATTTGATTGTTCACATCTAATAAGCATTCGTTCAAGATTAACTAGACATGATTCAAATGTATCACTGAAGACTGAAAAGTCATCCATAAAAACTTCCATGCATTCTTCTATCATGTCATGAAAAATCGCCATCATGCACCTTTGAAAGGTTGCAGGGGCGTTGCAAAGTCCAAATGGTATGCGTTTGTAAGCAAAAGTACCATAAGGGCACGTGAACGTGGTTTTTTCTTGGTCCTCGGGTGCAATTGGAATTTGAAAATATCCGAAAAAACCATCAAGGAAACAATAGTAACTATTTCCGGCTAATCTTTCCAACATTTGATCAATAAAAGGTAAGGGAAAGTGATTTTTTCTGGTGGCGTCATTTAATTTTCTATAATCAATACATACACCCCATCCTGTTACAGTCCTAGTAGGAATAAGCTCATTTTTCTCATTTGTAATGACAGTCATGCCACCCTTCTTAGGCACGCATTGAACTGGGCTTACCCATGGACTATCAGAAATTGAATAAATTAAACCTGCATCAAGCAGTTTAATAATTTTTTTCTTAACAACATCTTGCATATTAGGATTTAGTCTTCGTTGGCGTTGCACATATGTTTTTATGACCTTCTTCCATAAGGATTTTATGTGTGCAATACGAAGGACTTATTCCTTTAATATCATGAATCTTCCATGCAATAGCTGGTTTATGAGCTTTTAGCATAGAAATGAGTTGAGATTTTTCATTTTCAGTAAGAGAAGACGATATTATTACAGGTAATTCAGATTCACCATGTAAATAAGCGTATTCCAAATGGTTTGGAAGTGGCTTTAACTCTAATTTCGGTGGTTCTTCTATCGATGATTTATATCGATATCTGTCTTCTTCTTTTAGCATTTGAATTTCTTCTGTTATTGGTTCATATCCATTAGCCATAAGTGTAGCTAACATTTCAGTTTCATCAATTGGTTCAGTTCCTTCTCCTTAAGAACATTCTCCTGTTCCTTGTAATTCTGAAAATTCTTCTAACAATTCTGCATGTGATTCTATAGTTTGAATATAATAACATGTATCATCTGCAGATTGCGGTTGTTGCATTGCTCTATCAACAGAAAAGGTAACACTCTCGTCCTCTATACTTAGGGTCAGTTTCTTACCAAACACGTCTATCATTGCTTTAGCCGTGTTTAAAAATGGTCTTCCTAATATGAGAGGAACTTGAGAATCTTCTTCCATGTCCAGAACAACAAAATCTACTGGAAATACTAAAGTACCAACTTTAACTAGCTTGTTTTCCATTATCCCTCTAGGATATTTTACTGATCTATCGGCTAGTTGTATGCTTATTCTTGTTGGTTTCAATTCTCCAAGGTCTAGTTTAGCGTATAGTGAATACGGCATTAAATTAATACTAGCACCTAAGTCTGCCAATGCTTCCTGGATCAGATAGTTTTTCTGGTATCTTATTCAACAGCACTGCTGAACAATTAACATTCATAGTAACAGCCGAGAGTTCTTCCATTTTATTTCTATTTGAGATTAGATCTTTCAGAAATTTAGCATATATAGGCATTCCTGAAATCACATCAATGAAAGGAAGATTTACATTTATCTGTTTAAACATATCCAAGAATTTGGATTGCTCGACTTCAAGTCTCTCTTTTCTCATTTTACTTGGGTAAGGAAGTGGTGGTTGGTATGGTTTAACATAAGGTTTTGCCTTAACTGTGTTATCTTCATTAACCTTTTCAACTACCGGTTCTTTTTCCTTATCTTGTTCAGGTTGTGGTTCTTGTGGAGTAGGAATAGCTTCATCAGAAATTACAGGTATTTCAGGTGGTTTAAGTGTAATACCACTTCTTGTGGTAATGGCTTTAGCTGTTTCATTCCGGGGGTTAGCATTTGTATCACTAGGTAGACTTCCCGATTTTCTTTCACCTATTAACCTTGCTAGGTTACTTACTTCTTGTTCCAGATTTTGAATAGAAGCTTGTTGATTTCTAAATGCTTTAGCATTTTGTTCATTGGTTTGTTTCTGAGATGTTAAAAATTGCGTTTGAGATTCAACTAGCTTCGTCATCATATCTTCTAAATTCGGCTTTTTATCATCGGTTTGTGGTGGTTTGTTTTGAAAATTAGGTCTTTGCTGATTGTAAGTATTATTGGATACTTGTTGATTGCTAGGTCCTTGTTGGTTGTTGTATGAAACATTTCGGTTATAATTCTGGTTTTGATTATAAATTGGTCTTGGCGGTTGATAATTATTCTGATAATTATTTTCAGGCCTTTGGTTTAGATATGAAACATTCTCTCTTTGTTCCATTGTTAGTTCCATACTGAGACAATCTTTTGTCAAATGTGGTCCTCCACACTGCTCACAACTAATTCGTATTGAGTGTATATCCTTAGTCATCTTTTCCATTCGTCTCTCGACAGCATCTATCTTTGCAGAAATGGAATCTAAGTCATGGCTAGAATCGGCTCTAGCTGCTTTAGATGATCTAACGATATCTTTTTCTTGGTGCCACTCATGTGAGTGGGGAGCAGTGTTATTAATAATTTTGTAAGCATCAGTTTCTGTTTTCTTCATAATAGAACCACCAGCTGCTATGTCTATGTCTTTCCTTGTAGTGATGTCGCATCCTTGGTAGAATATTTGTACTATTTGACAAGTGTCTAAACCATGTTGCGGACATCCTCTCAATAACTTTACAAATCTTGTCCATGCCTCATATAGAGTTTCATTTGGCTTTTGTGTGAACGTAACAATTTCTCCTTGAAGTCTCACGGCTTTAGATGCCGGAAAGAATTGTTTAAGAAATTTTTCAGTTAAAACGTCCCATGTATCAATCGCCCCTTCAGGTAACGATTCTAACCAATCTTTGGCTTCTCCCTTTAAAGTCCAGGGAAATAACATGAGATATATCTGTTCATCTTCCACTTCTCTTATTTTAAATAGTGTGCAGATCTTATTAAAGGTATGAAGATGTTCATTTGGATCTTCCTTCGGTGCACCACTAAATTGGCATTGATTAGTCACCATGTGTAGAATTTGTCCTTTGATTTCATAATCTGGCGCATTAATGTCTGGATGAGTAATTGCGTGATGTAAGATCCTGTTTTCTTTTGGTTTGGACGCCGTCCAAAAATCTGGGACGCCGTCCCATTATGAAGGCCTGGACGCCGTCCAGAAATTTGGACGCCGTCCAGATGATCTGTCGAGCCAGAATTGGGTTTTTAAATATTTTAGATGGGTAAATTGGTAATTTCACTTGGTGGACGAATTAAAGGCCCTAGATCAGTTTGGTTGAGCCTCATTACTCCATTCCTAACCACCAAACTTCATTCACTTAAATCCTAGTGAGAGAGTGTGATTCAAGTGTGAGAAAGCTCAAATCGGAGAAGAAGAAGCTTGTTTCGGGTTTTAACTCGAGCATTAAAGTTGTTCATCTCCTCGTTAGCTTCGTTTTGATTGTTGTGGTAAGCCCTAAACTTGATTACCTTAGTTTAATGTGTTTAAGGGTTAGGGTTTGGGTTAGTATTGCACATAAAACCCATTTGTGAGTAATTTGGGGTTTTTGGGTAAGTTTGGGTCATGAAGACCCAAATGGTGACTAACCTAGGGTTTTGAAAGGGTAAATGGTGTAAATGGGTCTTAAAGACCTAAGTAAATACTAATACACTTATAGTTAATGTTAGTGGGTATGATTTGGGTTGTGGGTGACCCAAATGGGTGTGTTGACCTAGAAATGGGTCAAATGGGTCTTTGATGACCTAGGTTGTCTTGCATGTATGAAAACGAGTTAACTTTGTGGTTAAAAGTGTGTTAAGACCTTAATTGGCTAGAGTTAGGGTTTTTGGTGAAGTTGACCCATTATTAGGGTTAATGGTGCAAAATGGATCGGGATTGCATTTTGGGTTAAAATGACTTAGAAATGGTGAAAGAATTGGTTGACCGACTTGAGTTTGCATTTAATAATATGTATAACGTGATAGGTACGTTACTTTGAGGTTTCGCAAGCTCGGGTATCTTTTCACAAGACTTTGAGGTGAGTGGAATAATTATATGCGTAGGTATATAATGTATCTATTTGTTGTAGCGTGAAATGTGTAGTGTCGAGGTGTTAAGACACCACGTTTCACATGAAGAGTGTAGCATCGAGGTGTTAAGATGCCACTCGGGTGTAGCATCGAGGTGTTAAGATGCAACCTAGGAGTGTAGTGTCGAGGTGTTAAGACACCACTCCGTAAAATAATGAGTGAAGCATCGAGGTGTTAAGATGCCACTCGGGGTGAAGTGCCGAGGTGTTAAGGTGCCACCCTAGGGGTTAGTGGTGCGAGGTGTTAAGTGCCCTAACGGATGTTGTGAACACTGATGGCGTTTTCGCGAGCGTCGTTCCCTTGTACTATTGGTTAACCATGGTTATTTGTGTTGTAAGCATATTATATTATTCGAGTTATATTTATATGCGGTTGTTATGCTAGCTGGGGGTATTGGCGAATTATAGCTTGTTATTGCGACGATAAGCTACTGTTGTTTGCTAGCATGTTTGCGGTTGTATAAGTGTGTGCAAGTAGGTATAATTGTATATGTATTCGTATAATTATTGCATTCACTAAGCTTTGCTTACCCTCTCGTTGTTTACCTTTTTTTTATAGGCTCGGGCATTGACAAGGGTAAGAGCGTTCAATTGGATTAGTGATCTCCCACTTGTTTTGTTAGAGGATGCTTTTGGGTGTTAGCTTTCGGAGTTCGACCGAGATTGGGTAGTTTAACCCCAAACACCATGCTCTAGTGTCGTTTGGAACTTAAACTTATATTTGGTCGAAACTTTTATTTTTGAACGAAACTCGTAAAATGGGCGATGTGGGCCCGTTGATGTAAAGCTTGATTTGATGATGAAAATATCTTAGTTTCACTTATATTGACTTGTGGTAAAAAGGTTTTCGTTTGAAAATGTCGGGAAGCAGGTTTTCCGCTCGTGTGAGTTGGACCCGTGATCAGTAGCTGGAAGGGCATTGGGACGCCGTCCCAATTGATTGGACGCCGTCCCAGTTGTGTTGAGCTGGACGCCGTCCCAAACTTTGGATGCCGTCCCACATTTCTGAGCTAGACGCCGTCCAGGATTCTGGACGCCGTCCAGATGCACTGACATACAAATTTTTTTTTTTGTACGCATTTTGAGTTTATGAAGTTGGGTTGTTACAAGTGGTATCAGAGCATGGTCTAAGGGATTTAGGCAACTTGAGATAGGTGCCTAGACTTAGACTTTATTGTGTGAGCGCTTTATGCGGGACTTGTAGGACTTTGGGTCTAATCGAGAATTGTTAGTGCTTTGGTTTATGAGAATTAACCTTGTGCTAATTGTTTTGTGTTGTGTTTAGCAATCATCAAGCAAGACGGACGTTGTACTAGCAAGTGAATGCGACGTGCTCACGTAACAACGATTAGCTACCATTGTTACAGGTGCAAATCGTGTCAAACGAGTAATGTACGACGATTGTCGAGCAGGATGGAGTAGTGTGGTGTACATGTATATACTTATGTGTTATGTCTTTTCGTTACATGGTTCAACCTATTCCGTTTTATAGAATGAAGACGAGAAATGGTCCCGATCATGATAACGGAAGTACAAGCGAGGACGCCGAGTTTTCGGCCAAGGTTGAGGCCATCTTTAAAAAGTTAAAAGCGGATTTTCTTACGGATGTCCGAAAGGTCTTTCAAGATTCGGTCGATGGGCAGGTGACCGATTTGATAAATGAACGAATGAAGGCCACTATCGAAGAGGCCCTTGATGCTAGAAACCTTTATCCTCGCGGTGAAGAAAGTGAAGGAAGGCGGGACTTCTATTATAAGAATTTCAAGGACACTCAACCCCCGATGTTTAATGGGGTGCGAGATCCTTTGAAGAGTACATGTTGGATCTCCGATATCGAGGGAGCTTTCCGTACCGCGGAATGCCCTCCTGAGAAGAAAACAAGGTTTGGTTCAAGCATGTTGCTGGAGGAAGCTAAGTTGTGGTGGGACGATAAGATCAACTTATATGGTGAAGAACAATGTATGGGCTTGACATGTGAGGAGTTGAAGAAAGAATTTTTCAAAGAATACCGAACTTCATCCGATCTCGATAGAATCCGGGACGAGTTGCACCATCTGCAACAAGGGTCAATGGACTTGGTTACACTCAAGTCTACCTTCTTGGCAAAGACTCGTTTTTGCCCGGAATATGTAGGCGATGATCACAAGTTAATGAAGGATTTCTACCGTACATTGAATGATGAGTACAACGGTAAGATTAGTCGGGGATTGGCTAAGACTTTTGAAGAACTATTCAAGTTGGCTCGGGGTTTTGAACTGGAGGTTCCAAAGAAGAGTGATTTCACTTTTTCAAAGAGAAAGTTTGAAGGTTTTAGTTACTCTAACTCTTCAAACAAGAAGAACAAGAACAAGAAGGGTTTCGAAAGTGTCAATAGCGTGAAGAAGGGCGCTACCGGTGGTTTTTCTTATGCGTGCTACAATTGTGGGCAACCGGGTCATATGGCTCATGAATGTCCGAAACCATTTTCCGGAAACAAAATCACTTGTTTTAATTGCGGAAAAGAAGGGCATAAGAAGCCGGAGTGTCCTGACTTGCGCAATGATAATGTTAAGCGGTTAGAGAAGGCGGCGGGTACGGCAAGGGGTCGAAATTATTTGTTGACCAATGATGAAGCCAAGCAATCAAACGAAGTTGTCTCAGGTACTTTCGTGGTTAATTCTAATTCGGCAAGAATTCTATTTGATAGCGGTGCAAATTTGTTGTTTGTGTCTCCTAAATTTGTGCCTAAACTTGATAGACCGTTAGCTAAGTTAAGTCGTTTGGTAGAAGTCGAAATAGCAGACGGCAAGACGGTGCTAGTGGTTGATGTGTGTGAAAATTGTGATGTTGTTTTCGGTGCCGAAACCTTTAAAATTGATCTCGTTCCAATGACCTTGGGCGATTTTGATATTGTCGTTGGTATGGATTGGCTCGATCGTTATAGAGCCGATATTGCATGTCATGATAAGTTTATTCGTGTGAAGACCCCAAGTGGGGGAGAGTTGATTATTCATGGTGATAAGCGAAGGAGACCGGTGCCGATATGCACTTTGCACGGGCACCTCATCTCGTTGTTACCGGTGGCATGGCTTTCCTTTCTCATGTTGTTGATACTCGCAATGAGCCACCACCCATTCGTGAAATTCCAATGGTTAATGAATTTGAAGACATTTTTCCGGATGAGTTACCGAGTGTTCCGGCGGAAAGACAAGTTGAATTTCGCATTGAGTTGGTTCCGGGGGCTACCCCCATTGCTAAAACTCCTTATCGTTTAGCACCGAAGAAAATGCAAGAGTTGTTAAATCAAACCAAAGAGCTACTTGAAAAGGGTTTCATACGACCGAGTGCTTCGCCCTGGGGCGCTCCGGTTTTATTCGTGAAAAAGAACGATGGTAGTATGCGGATGTGCATCGATTACCGGGAGTTGAATAAAGTGACGATCAAGAATCGTTATCCGTTACCTAGGATTGACGATTTGTTTGATCAACTTCAAGGTGCAACGTATTTCTCGAAAATCGACCTACGGTCCGGCTATTACCAAATGCGGGTCCGTGAGGAAGACAGTGAGAAAACGACCTTTCGAACGCGTTATGGGCATTTTGAGTTTGTTGTGATGCCTTTCGGTCTTACGAATGCACCGGCGGCATTCATGGTTCTTATGAACCAAGTGTGCCAACCTATGTTGGACAAGTCGGTAATAGTGTTCATTGACGACATACTAGTCTACTCGAAAAGTATGAACGAACATGAACGTCATTTGCGTGAAGTATTGAAGACGCTACGAAAGGAGAAGTTGTATGCAAAGTTCCCCAAATGTGAATTTTGGCTAAGGGAAGTTCAATTCCTTGGTCATATTGTGAACGAAAACGGTATCCAAGTAGATCCGGGGAAGATCGAGACGGTGAAGAGTTGGGGACGACCGACTACGCCTACGGAAATCCGAAGTTTTCTCGGATTGGCCGGTTATTATCGTCGGTTTATCCAAGACTATTCTAAGATCGCTTCTCCATTGACGAAATTGACAAGAAAGAATGCAAGATTTAATTGGGAGAACGAGCAAGAGATTGCTTTTCAATTGTTAAAAGAGAAGTTGTGTCAAGCTCCGATGTTAGTGTTGCCGGAAGGGGTAGAAGATATGGTGGTTTATTGTGATGCTTCCTTAAATGGTCTCGGGTGTGTTCTAATGCAAAGAGGTAAAGTCATCGCTTATGCCTCTCGACAATTAAAGGAACATGAAACGAGGTATCCGACTCATGATCTTGAGTTAGCAGCGGTTGTGCATGCGTTGAAAGTTTGGCGCCATTACTTGTATGGTGTCAAGTGTACGATTTATTCGGATCATAAGAGTTTGAAACATCTCTTTAATCAACGAGATTTGAATTATCGCCAACGTAGGTGGATGGATGTGGTGAAAGACTATGATTATGAGATACTTTATCATCCGGGTAAGGCGAACGTTGTCGCGGATACGTTGAGTCGAAAGAGTCAACATCCGGCGATACGTGTAGGATCGTTACGTTTGATTATTACTAATGATTTTCTTGTGAAGCTTGGTGAGATTCAAATAGAGGCTTACGTTCACAACAAGAATACGGAGCGAATCGTGGGCCAATCGGAGTTTATTACTATGGGTTCGCGTGGGTTGTTGTCTTTTCAAGGAAGGGTGTGGGTGCCTAAGATGGGTGATTACTGATGGGTGCTACTTGATGAAGCACATAAGTCAAAATATTCCATTCACCCGGGCGCGACGAAAATGTATCTTGACTTGAAGAAAGATTATTGGTGGCCGGGCATGAAGCGTGATGTTGTGAAGTATGTTGAGCAATGCGTCACGTGTTTGCAAGTAAAAGCCGAACACCAAAAGCCGTATGGTAAATTGCAACCGTTAGAAATTCCAAAATGGAAATGGGAGCAAATTACCATGGATTTCATAACAAAGTTACCTAAGACGGCGAGAACCCAATTTGATACGATTTGGGTGATAGTTGACCGGTTGACAAAAAGTGCTTTGTTTCTTCCCATTAAAGAAGCAATATCGTCGGAGGCCTTGGCTAAGTTGTTTATCAAGGAAGTGGTCTCTTGACACGGGGTTCCTATATCTATTGTTTCGGATAGAGATACTCGTTTTACATCTCGGTTTTGGGAAAAGTTTCACGAAGATATGGGTACGCGATTGAAATTGAGCACGGCGTGTCATCCTCAAACGGACGGTCAAACCGAACGTACGAATCAAACTTTGGAAGATATGTTACGGGCGTGCATTATTGATTTCAATGGTAGTTGGGATGAGCATTTGCCTTTGGTGGAATTCTCGTACAATAATAGTTATCATACTAGTATCGGGATGCCACCTTATGAGATGCTTTATGGGCGAATGTGTCGAACTCCAATTTGTTGGGGTGAAGTGGGTCAAAGGGAAATCAGGAGTACCGATTTGGTTTTGGAGACGAATAACAAGATTGATATTATTCGGGAACATTTGAAGAAGGCTCAAGATAGACAAAAGTCGTATGCCGATAAACGTAGACGAACGATCGAATTTCAAGAAGGTGACATGGTGATGCTTAA
This sequence comes from Rutidosis leptorrhynchoides, assembly GCF_046630445.1. Lineage (NCBI taxonomy): Eukaryota > Viridiplantae > Streptophyta > Magnoliopsida > Asterales > Asteraceae > Rutidosis > Rutidosis leptorrhynchoides. The sequence goes on from NC_092336.1 coordinate 338,547,169, forward strand.
GGTTTCGCCTTGGAAGGGTATTATTCGATTTCGAAAATTAGCTCCTTGGTTTATTGGGCCATTCAAAGTTTTAGCTCGTGTTGGCGAAGTTGCTTATCGTTTGGAATTACCTGAAGAACTTGCGGGGATCCATAATACATTTCATGTTTCCCATCTCCGTAAGTGTCTTGCGGATGATTCTTCGTGGGTGTCGTTAGACGAGATTGAGCTAAATAATAAGTTAGAGTATGTTGAGGAGCCGGTTGCTATACTTGATGAAAAGGTTAAGAAATTGAGAAATAAGGAGGTGAGGACTTTTAAAGTCCAATGGCGTCGAAGTATAGGCTCCGAGTTTACTTGGGAGCCCGAAGAGTTTGTCTTGGTTTATCTTCCTGCTTGTCATGTGGCGTGGATTGCGAGGTCGCAATCCGGTTCAAGTGGGGGAGAGTTGTAAGATCCTGTTTTCTTTTGGTTTGGACGCCGTCCAAAAATCTGGGACGCCGTCCCATTATGAAGGCCTGGACGCCGTCCAGAAATTTGGACGCCGTCCAGATGATCTGTCGAGCCAGAATTGGGTTTTTAAATATTTTAGATGGATAAATTGGTAATTTCACTTGGTGGACGAATTAAAGGCCCTAGATCAGTTTGGTTGAGCCTCATTACTCCATTCCTAACCACCAAACTTCATCCACTTAAATCCTAGTGAGAGAGTGTGATTCAAGTGTGAGAAAGCTCAAATCGGAGAAGAAGAAGCTTGTTTCGGGTTTTAGCTCGAGCATTAAAGTTGTTTATCTCCTCGTTAGCTTCGTTTTGATTGTAGTGGTAAGCCCTAAACTTTATTACCTTAGTTTAATGTGTTTAAGGGTTAGGGTTTGGGTTAGTATTGCACATAAAACCCATTTGTGAGTAATTTGGGGTTTTTGGGTAAGTTTGGGTCATGAAGACCCAAATGGTGACTAACCTAGGGTTTTGAAAGGGTAAATGGTGTAAATGGGTCTTAAAGACCTAAGTAAATACTAATACACTTATAGTTAATGTTAGTGGGTATGATTTGGGTTGTGGGTGACCCAAATGGGTGTGTTGACCTAGAAATGGGTCAAATGGGTCTTTGATGACCTAGGTTGTCTTGCATGTATGAAAACGAGTTAACTTTGTGGTTAAAAGTGTGTTAAGACCTTAATTGGCTAGAGTTAGGGTTTTTGGTGAAGTTGACCCATTATTAGGGTTAATGGTGCAAAATGGATCGGGATTGCATTTTGGGTTAAAATGACTTAGAAATGGTGAAAGAATTGGTTGACCGACTTGAGTTTGCATTTAATAATATGTATAACGTGATAGGTACGTTACTTTGAGGTTTCGCAAGCTCGGGTATCTTTTCACAAGACTTTGAGGTGAGTGGAATAATTATATGCGTAGGTATATAATGTATCTATTTGTTGTAGCGTGAAATGTGTAGTGTCGAGGTGTTAAGACACCACGTTTCATGTGAAGAGTGTAGCATCGAGGTGTTAAGATGCCACTCGGGTGTAGTATCGAGGTGTTAAGATGCAACCTAGGAGTCTAGTGTCGAGGTGTTAAGACACCACTCTGTAAAATAATGAGTGAAGCATCGAGGTGTTAAGATGCCACTCGGGGTGAAGTGCCGAGGTGTTAAGGTGCCACCCTAGGGGTTAGTGGTGCGAGGTGTTAAGTGCCCTAACGGATGTTGTGAACACCGATGGCGTTTTCGCGAGCGTCGTTCCCTTGTACTATTGGTTAACCATGGTTATTTGTGTTGTAAGCATATTATATTATTCGAGTTATATTTATATGCGGTTGTTATGCTAGCTTGGGGGTATTGGCGAATTATAGCTTGTTATTGCGACGATAAGCTACTGTTGTTTGCTAGCATGTTTGCGGTTGTGTAAGTATGTGCAAGAAGGTATAATTGTATATGTATTCGTATAATTATTGCATTCACTAAGCTTTGCTTACCCTCTCGTTGTTTACCCTTTTTTTATAGGCTCAGGCATTGACAAGGGTAAGAGCGTTCAATTGGATTAGTGATCTCCCGCTTGTTTTGTTAGGGGATGCTTTTGGGTGTTAGCTTTTGGAGTTCGACCGAGATTGGGTAGTTTAACCCCAAACACCATGCTCTAGTGTCGTTTGGAACTAAAACTTATATTTGGTCGAAACTTTTATTTTTGAACGAAACTCGTAAAATGGGCGATGTGGGCCCGTTGATGTAAAGCTTGATTTGATGATGAAAATCTCTTAGTTTCACTTATATTGACTTGTGGTAAAAAGGTTTTCGTTTGAAAATGTCGGGAAGCTGGTTTTCCGCTCGTGTGAGTTGGACCCGTGATCAGTAGCTGGAAGGCCATTGGGACGTCGTCCCAATTGATTGGACGCCGTCCCAGTTGTGTTGAGCTGGACGCCGTCCCAAACTTTGGACGCCGTCCCACATTTCTGAGCTGGACGGCGTCCAGGATTCTGGACGCTGTCCAGATGCACTGACATACAATTTTTTTTTTTTTTTTTTTTTGGTACGCTTTTTGAGTTTATGAAGTCGGGTTGTTACACGTGACCTTGGCCAGTGCGTTTAGCTCTCATTCGGTCTTCTATACTTAAAGGTTCCAGATTCTCCATGATTGAATTTGTTGAATCTGAATCACTAGAGGATTCTGATTTAATGGTTCGTTCCTCAACAATCTCTGTTTGAATGATTGGTGGTTCCGGGGGAAAGATTAGTGGTTCAGGATCTCGGAATCGTCCCTGAATATTCTCCGGATTCTCAATTGTGAGGTCGGGTTCAAAAAATGGATTATCGGAAATTTGAATTGGAGTACTTGGTCGACTGGATGACGATTCTAAAGAAAAATCAACGGCGACAATATTTGCTAGATGTCTTGATCGAGTTATAGGTGGTGAACGTACAAAAGGTGGTGAACGTCTTGCTCGGTGTATTCACTGAATAACCTATTAGTTTTTAAAAGGAAAGAAAAATTATATAAGTTATCCAATTAATAGACTTTTCTGATTTTGCCCACGTTTCGAATAGCCAAAAGATGCAGCAGAGGGGCAGGATTCGTTTGGTCTCAATATAATTGAGTCCTGTTTGGCTCCAATAACCCGGTCCATGTACAAATCCAACTATTACTACGAACCAGAAAATTTTGATGTCTATCAATTTAACCGCTTAAAATAATTTTTCGTTGAAATTTAAGAAATTTAGATAAGAAATAGAGAAAATTCTAAGTCCTAAAAACTAGAATGTCGAGAAATAAGAAAGAAAAAGAGCGCGTCGAAAAACGTCGAAAAATAAAATATTGAAAAATAATAGGCGTCGAAAAATAAAAATAAGAAAGTAGCGCGTCGAAACTTAAAAAGGAACTAAAAACTAAGAATTAAAAGTTGCGTCTAAAAATATTAAAGCTTACAAGGAATTCTATATCCCAAATGACAATATCTTAAAAAGGTACTAAAAACTTAGAACAGCGTCGCAAAATTCTAAAGCACCTAAATCTTAGTCTAAAGAAAAAGCACTTAAGGGATTTTACGGCAAAGCCTAAAAATCTAGAAATAAAAATAACTATGGCAAATACTATGATTTAAAACTAAATACGAGCGAAAAATACAAATATTACGCTAAAACGAATAAAAAAAAGTACAAAATATAAAAATATACTTAAAGTTGTAAAAAGTACAATTTTTATAAAAATATTATTTTTATATTATTTATTTTATAAAACTATTAATTTTATAATTTAATTAAAACTAAATAAACTAAAAATACAAAATAAATAATAAAACTAAATTAACTAATTAAATACTAAACCCTAATTAGGGTTATAATAAATAATAATAATAATAATTACCGTAATTAATGCTGAACTAGGGTTTCCTGTGGCGTGTCAGACACTCTCATGCGATCGCATGAGATTTTGCCTTCGGGCTCATGCGATCGCATGAGCTAAGGTTTTGGGCCAGGTTACGGGCTGTAACAGTACGGGACTCGAGTGATTTTTTTTTATTTTTTTTTCTGTTTTAATTTTTCTGTTTTATATATTTATATAATATATTAATATAAATTAAATAAAACTTATATTTTTATAAAATAAAGATAAAAAAAACTTTTATAGAAGTTATATATTTAACAAACTCTTAAAAATATATAAATTTTGTTTTTCTTTTTATATTTTTGAATATATTATTTAAAACGTATTTTTTACAAAAATGTATTTTTATAAAAGTAAACTTAAAAATTAATAAAAATCTTTTTTTTATAGCGTTGCGCTTCCAGCGTTTTAGCTGATCCCCAGCAGCGGCGCCAAAAATACTTGATGTTATGCGAGGTGTATATGAAATAGCTTATATTTTACTAGGAAATACTATTAAATATGATACAATTTTACACAAGATATTTATTTATTTATAGAATGGATATACCTAAACCTTGCTACAACACTTATAGGCAGTGTACCTAATCGTACAGTAGTGTAGTTTTTAGTAAGTCCGGTTCGTTCCACAGGGAAATCTTTTAAACAAAGCTTAACGCTATATTAGTTTTAATTTATAAAAATACAAATATATATAAGTAATATTATTATTATAAAAAAGGGGTTTTTACCGTTTAATGACCGGTTTATCGATTTTTAAAACTTTAGTCGCAGTTAAAACCTAATGTAAAATATTAAATAAATAAAAGACTTAATTTAAAGCGTAAAGTAAATAACGATAATGAAATTGAAATAAATAAAAGTGCGATAAAATAAAATTACGATAATTAAAAAGTACGATAATTAAAAGTGCAATTAAATACAATGACAATAAATAAAAGTGCAATTAAATACAATAACAATAAATAAAAGTGCAATAATTAGAAGTGCAATTAAATATGAAAATCAAGAAATTATGCTTATTTAAACTTCCGTAATCATGATGTTTGACGTGTTGATTTTAGTTTATTCCCATGGGTTAATTGTTCTATATCTAGGATTATTTAATATGTCCGTCTGGTTTTTGTCCATAACAGTCCATCAGTCATAAATATAAAGTGCGAGTGTCCTCGTCAAATGATCCTTATACTCGAAGTCAAATATTCCAACTAATTGAGGACTTAAACTGTAACAAGGTTTTAATACTTTGTTTAATAATTACACCAGGATATCGACTGCGTGTAACCTAAGGTTTTAATACTTTGTTAACAATTACGCCAAGTGTCCTTGTACATAATTTCACCCTTGTTTTAATAAATCTATTAACTATTAATCTATTCCCGTATCCGGTTAAATGAACGATTATTTATACATATAAATATCCCTCCCATCGTGTCCGATCGAGTGTATATGGTTATTTATAGGTACGTCCAATTGTAAATCTTTATATTAAAATTAACAAACTATCATTTAGTTAAACAAATATAAAGCCCATTAATAGCCCATAGTCTAATTTCCACAAGTGTCGTTCTTTTGTCCAAACCCCAATTATGGTACAAAGCCCAATTACCCAATTTTAGTATTTAGCCCAACATCATGATTACTTCATTTTAAATAAGCATAATAATAACTTAGCTACGAGACATTAATGTAAAAAAGTTGAACATAACTTACAATGATTAAAAATAGCGTAGTGTTACACGGACATAATTTTGACTTACACCCTTACAACATTCGCTAACATACCCTTATTATTAGAAATTAAAATTAAAATTAAAATTAAAATATATATACATATACGCATGTGTTTGATTTTCACCAAAAATGCGATTTTTATAGGCATGTGGGCTGGAAAAGTTAGCCATGCGATCGCATGGGATTTCTTCCTCCAGTCCATGCGATCGCATGGCCGTCGGTGACGGCTCAAAGTTCCTTGTTTTCTTGTTTGTCGACGTTTTAATTAAATAAATATAATATATAAAATAAGAATTATTTAAATATTATATTATATTTATGTGTGAAATGTCCCGTTCTTATTGATTAAAAACGTTCCATATTAATTGATTTCGTTACGAGGTTTTGACCTCTATATGAGACGTTTTTCAAAGACTGCATTCATTTTTAAAACAAACCATAAGGTTTATTTCATAAATAAAGGTTTAAAAAGCTTTACGTAGATTATCAAATAATGATAATCTAAAATATCATGTTTACACACGACCATTACATAATGGTTTACAATACAAATATGTTACATCGAAATCAGTTTCTTGAATGCAGTTTTTACACAATATCATACAAACATGGACTCCAAATCTTGTCCTTATTTTAGTATGCAACAGCGGAAGCTCTTAATATTCACCTGAGAATAAACATGCTTTAAACGTCAAAAAAAATGTTGGTGAGTTATAGGTTTAACCTATATATATCAAATCGTAACAATAGACCACAAGATTTCATATTTCAATACACATCCCATACATAGAGATAAAAATTCATTCATATGGTGAACACCTGGTAACCGACATTAACAAGATGCATATATAAGAATATCCCCATCATTCTGGGACACCCTTCGGATATGATATAAATTTCGAAGTACTAAAGCATCCGGTACTTTGAATGGGGTTTGTTAGGCCCAATAGATCTATCTTTAGGATTCGCGTCAATTAGGGTGTCTGTTCCCTAATTCTTAGATTACCAGACTTAATAAAAAGGGGCATATTCGATTTCGATAATTCAACCATAGAATGTAGTTTCACGTACTTGTGTCTATTTTGTAAATCATTTATAAAACCTGCATGTATTCTCATCCCAAAAATATTAGATTTTAAAAGTGGGACTATAACTCACTTTCACAGATTTTTACTTCGTCGGAAAGTAAGACTTGGCCACTGGTTGATTCACGAACCTATAACAATATATACATATATATCAAAGTATGTTCAAAATATATTTACAACACTTTTAATATATTTTGATGTTTTAAGTTTATTAAGTCAGCTGTCATCGTTAGTAACCTACAACTAGTTGTCCACAGTTAGATGTACATAAATAAATCGATAAATATTATCTTGAATCAATCCACGACCCAGTGTATACGTATCTCAGTATTGATCACAACTCAAACTATATATATTTTGGAATCAACCTCAACCCTGTATAGCTAACTCCAACATTCACATATAGAGTGTCTATGGTTGTTCCGAAATATATATAGATGTGTCGACATGATAGGTCGAAACATTGTATACGTGTCTATGGTATCTCAAGATTACATAATATACAATACAAGTTGATTAAGTTATGGTTGGAATAGATTTGTTACCAATTTTCACGTAGCTAAAATGAGAAAAATTATCCAATCTTGTTTTACCCATAACTTCTTCATTTTAAATCCGTTTTGAGTGAATCAAATTGCTATGGTTTCATATTGAACTCTATTTTATGAATCTAAACAGAAAAAGTATAGGTTTATAGTCGGAAAAATAAGTTACAAGTCGTTTTTGTAAAGGTAGTCATTTCAGTCGAAAGAACGACGTCTAGATGACCATTTTAGAAAACATAATTCCACTTTGAGTTTAACCATAATTTTTGGATATAGTTTCATATTCATAATAAAAATCATTTTCTCAGAATAACAACTTTTAAATCAAAGTTTATCATAGTTTTTAATTAACTAACCCAAAACAGCCCGCGGTGTTACTACGACGGCGTAAATCCGATTTTACGGTGTTTTTCGTGTTTTAAGGTTTTAAATCATTAAGTTAGCATATCATATAGATATAGAACATGTGTGTAGTTAATTTTAAAAGTCAAGTTAGAAGGATTAACTTATTTTTGCGAACAAGTTTAGAATTAACTAAACTATGTTCTAGTGATTACGAGTTTAAACCTTCGAATAAGATAGTTTTATATATATGAATCGAATGATGTTATGAACATCATTAATACCTCAAGTTTAGTAGGTAAACCTACTGGAAGTGACAAGAAATGATCTAGCTTCAAAGGATCTTGGATGGCTTGAAAGTTCTTGAAGTAGGATCATGACACAAAAACAAGTTCAAGTAAGATTTTTACTCGAATTAAGATACTTTATAGTTATAGAAATTGAATCAAAGTTTGAATATGAATATTACCTTGAATAAGAAAGATAACCTACTGTATATAACAAAGGTTTCTTGATCTTAGATGATTACTTGGAATGGATTAGAAAGCTTGGAAGTAAATTAGTAAACTTGAAGGGATTTTTGAAGTGTTCTTCCTATGATGATTATAGCTTGATTCTTGAAGTGATTTTTGATGAAGATGATGATTAACTACTGGAAAAATACGTTCATAATAGTGTGTGTGTGTTGAGAGAGAATTAGAAAGAGAATTGAAAGTGAAATGGAGTGAATGATGAGTGGTAATTGGTGAGTGGTGAGTGGGGTTAAAAGGAGTTCTAGGTAGTTGACTAGCTCATGGTAGAAGTTAAAATTGATTAGTAATACATGACATAATCAAGAGTGGAATCCCATGCTAGTTCCTATTGGTATATACTCATAGTAAGTACGTTTTGAAGCTGTGTATAATACGGGTAAGAATACGACTAGAATTCTTGATGAAAGAAAAGAATGGAAAAGTAACTGTAACCATTTTCGTTAAGTATGAGTGTTTTGATATATGTCTTGAAGTCTTCCAAAAGTATTTTAATACATCTAAATAAACTACATGTATATACATTTTAACTGAGTTGTTAAATCATCGTTAGTCGTTACATGTAAGTGTTGTTTTGAAACCTTTAAGTTAACGATCTCAATTAATGTTGTTAACCCATTGTTTATTATATCTAATGAGATGTTAAATTATTATATTATCATGATATTATGATATATTAATATATCTTAATATGATATATATACATTTAAATGTCGTTACAACAATAATCGTTACATATATGTCTCGTTTCGAAATCCTTAAGTTAGTAGTCTTGTTTATATGTATATAACTCATTGTTAATATACTTATGGAGATACTTACTTATCATAATCTCATGTTAACCATATGTATATCCATATATATATCGTCATGTCATTTTTACAAGTTTTAACGTTCGTGAATCGCCGGTCAACTTGGGTGGTCAATTGTCTATATGAAACATATTTCAATTAATCAAGTCTTAACAAGTTTGATTGCTTAACATGTTGGAAACATTTAATCATGTAAATATCAATCTCAATTAATATATATAAAAATGGAAAAGTTCGGGTCACTACAGTACCTACGCGTTAAATAAATTTTGTCCCGAAATTTTAAGCTGTTGAAGGTGTTGACGAATCTTCTGGAAATAGATGTGGGTATTTCTTCTTCATCTGATCTTCATGCTCCCAGGTGAACTCGGGTCCTCTACGAGCATTCCATCGAACCTTAACAATTGGTATCTTGTTTTGCTTAAGTCTTTTAACCTCACGATCCATTATTTCAACGGGTTCTTCGATGAATTGGAGTTTTTCGTTGATTTGGATTTCATCTAACGGAATAGTGAGATCTTCTTTAGCAAAACATTTCTTCAAATTCGAGACGTGGAAAGTGTTATGTACAGCCGCGAGTTGTTGAGGTAACTCAAGTCGGTAAGCTACTGGTCCGACACGATCAATAATCTTGAATGGTCCAATATACCTTGGATTTAATTTCCCTCGTTTACCAAATCGAACAACGCCTTTCCAAGGTGCAACTTTAAGCATGACCATCTCTCCAATTTCAAATTCTATATCTTTTCTTTTAATGTCAGCGTAGCTCTTTTGTCGACTTTGGGCGGTTTTCAACCGTTGTTGAATTTGGATGATCTTCTCGGTAGTTTCTTGTATAATCTCCGGATCCGTAATCTGTCTATCCCCCACTTCACTCCAACAAATCGGAGACCTGCACTTTCTATCATAAAGTGCTTCAAACGGCGCCATCTCAATGCTTGAATGGTAGCTGTTGTTGTAGGAAAATTCTGCTAACGGTAGATGTCGATCCCAACTGTTTCCGAAATCAATAACACATGCTCGTAGCATGTCTTCAAGCGTTTGTATCGTCCTTTCACTCTGCCCATCAGTTTGTGGATGATAGGCAGTACTCATGTCTAGACGAGTTCCTAATGCTTGCTGTAATGTCTGCCAGAATCTTGAAATAAATCTGCCATCCCTATCAGAGATAATAGAGATTGGTATTCCATGTCTGGAGACGACTTCTTTCAAATACAGTCGTGCTAACTTCTCCATCTTGTCATCTTCTCTTATTGGCAGGAAGTGTGCTGATTTGGTGAGACGATCAACTATTACCCAAATAGTATTAAAACCACTTGCAGTCCTTGGCAATTTAGTGATGAAATCCATGGTAATGTTTTCCCATTTCCATTCCGGGATTTCGGGTTGTTGAAGTAGACCTGATGGTTTCTGATGCTCAGCTTTGACCTTAGAACACGTCAAACATTCTCCTACGTATTTAGCAACATCGGCTTTCATACCCGGCCACCAAAAATGTTTCTTGAGATCCTTGTACATCTTCCCCGTTCCAGGATGTATTGAGTATCTGGTTTTATGAGCTTCTCTAAGTACCATTTCTCTCATATCTCCAAATTTTGGTACTTAAATCCTTTCAGCCCTATACCGGGTTCCGTCTTCCCGAATATTAAGATGCTTCTCCGATCCTTTGGGTATTTCATCCTTTAAATTTCCCTTTTTTAAAACTCTTTGTTGCGCCTCCTTTATTTGAGTAGTAAGGTTATTATGAATCATTATATTCATAGATTTTACTCAAATGGGTTCTCTGTCCTTCCTGCTCAAGGCATCGGCTACCACATTTGCCTTCCCCGGGTGGTAACGAATCTCAAAGTCGTAATCATTCAATAATTCAATCCACCTACGCTGCCTCATATTCAGTTGTTTCTGATTAAATATGTGTTGAAGACTTTTGTGGTCGGTATATATAATACTTTTGACCCCATATAAGTAGTGCCTCCAAGTCTTTAATGCAAAAACAACCGCGCCTAATTCTAAATCATGCGTTGTATAATTTTGTTCGTGAATCTTCAATTGTCTAGATGCATAAGCAATCACCTTCATTCGTTGCATTAATACACAACCGAGACCTTGCTTTGATGCGTCACAATAAATCACAAAATCATCATTCCCTTCAGGCAATGACAATATAGGTGCCGTAGTTAGCTTTTTCTTCAATAACTGAAACGCTTTCTCTTGTTCATCATTCCATTCAAATTTCTTCCCTTTATGCGTTAATGCAGTCAAGGGTTTTGCTATTCTGGAAAAGTCTTGGATGAACCTTCTGTAGTAACCAGCTAGTCCTAAAAACTGGCGTATGTGTTTCGGAGTTTTCGGGGTTTTCCACTTTTCAACAGTTTCTATCTTTGCCGGATCCACCTTAATACCTTCTTTGTTCACTATGTGACCGAGGAATTGAACTTCTTCCAACCAAAATGCACACTTTGAAAACTTAGCGTACAATTCTTCCTTCCTCAATACTTCTAACACCTTTCTCAAATGTTCACCGTGTTCTTGGTCATTCTTTGAGTAAATAAGTATGTCATCAATGAAAACAATGACAAACTTGTCAAGGTATGGTCCACACACTCGGTTCATAAGGTCCATGAACACAGCTGGTGCATTAGTTAAACCAAACGGCATGACCATAAACTCGTAATGACCGTAACGTGTTCTGAAAGCAGTCTATGGAATATCATCTTCTTTCACCCGCATTTGATGATACCCGGAACGTAAGTCAATCTTTGAATAAACAGACGAGCCTTGTAGTTGATCAAATAAGTCGTTGATTCTCGGTAGTGGGTAGCGGTTCTTGATGGTAAGTTTGTTCAACTCTCGATAGTCGATACACAACCTGAATGTACCATCTTTCTTCTTGACAAACAAAACAGGAGCTCCCCACGGTGATGTACTTGGTCGAATGAAACCACGCTCTAAAAGTTCTTGTAATTGGCTTTGCAGTTCTTTCATCTCACTGGGTGCGAGTCTGTAAGGAGCACGAGCTATTGGTGCAGCTCCTGGTACAAGATCTATTTGAAATTCAACGGATCGCTGTGGGGGTAATCCCGGTAATTCTTTCGGAAATACATCGGGAAATTCTTTTGCAATGGGAACATCATGATGCTCTTTTCTTCAGTTTGTACTTTCTTAACGTGTGCTAGAACAGCATAGCAACCTTTTCTTATTAGTTTTTGTGCCTTCAAATTACTAATAATATGTAGCTTCGTGTTGCCCTTTTCTCCGTACACCATTAAGGGTTTTCCTTTTTCTCGTATAATGCGAATTGCATTTTTGTAACAAACGATCTCTGCTTTCACTTCTTTCAACCAGTCCATACCGATTATCACATCAAAACTCCCTAACTCTACTGGTATCAAATCAATCTTAAATGTTTCGCTAATCAGTTTAATTTCTCGATTCCGACATATATTATCTGCTGAAATTAATTTACCATTTGCTAATTCGAGTAAAAATTTACTATCCAAAGGCGTCAATGGACAACTTAATTTAGCACAAAAATCTCTACTCATATAGCTTCTATCTGCACCCGAATCAAATAAAACGTAAGCAGATTTATTATCAATAAGAAACGTACCCGTAACAAGCTCCAGGTCTTCCTGTGCCTCTGCCGCATTAATATTGAAAACTCTTCCGCGGCCTTGTCCATTCGTGTTCACCTGGTTCGGGCAATTTCTAATAATGTGGCCCGGTTTTCCACATTTATAACAAACTACATTGGCATAACTTGCTCCGACACTACTTGCTCCACCATTACTCTTTCCGACACCATTTGTTCCTTTCGTTCTATTAACTCCTGGTCCGTAGACCTCACACTTCGCCGTGCTATGACCATTTCTTTTACACTTGTTGCAAAATTTGGTGCAGAACCCCGAGTGATACTTTTCACACCTTTGGCATAGCTGCTTCTGATTGTTGTTGTTGTTGCGGTTATTATTGTTGTTGGGATGATTGTTGTAGTTGCTGTTGTTGTTGTTGTTGTTGTTGTTGTTGGGCCGTTTGTTGTAGTTGCGATTGATGTTACGATTGTTGGAATAATTGTTGCGATTATTGTTGTAATTGCTGTTGTTGTTGTATTGGTGATTCTTATCACCGTTTTCCTCCCACTTTCTTTTGACTTGCTTCACATTGGCCTCTTCAGCAGTCTGTTCTTTAATTCTTTCTTCAATCTGGTTCACTAGTTTGTGAGCCATTCTACATGCCTGTTGTATGGAGGTGGGCTCGTGTGAACTTATATCTTCTTGGATTCTTTCCGGTAATCCTTTCACAAACGCGTCGATCTTCTCTTCTTCATCTTCGAATGCTCCCGGACACAATAGGCACAATTCTGTGAATCGTCTTTCGTACGTGGTAATATCAAATCCTTGGGTTCGTAACCCTCTAAGTTCTGTCTTGAGCTTATTGACCTCGGTTCTGGGACGGTACTTCTCGTTCATCAAGTGCTTGAATGCTGACCACGGTAGTGCGTACACATCATCTTGTCCCACTTGCTCTAGATAGGTATTCCACCATGTTAACGCAGAACCTGTGAAGGTATACGTAGCGTACTTCACTTTGTCCTCTTCAGTACACTTACTTATGGCAAACACCGATTCGACCTTCTCGGTCCACCGTTTCAATCCGATCGGTCCTTCGGTTCCATCAAATTCCAAAGGTTTGCAGGCAGTGAATTCTTTGTAGGTGCATCCTACACGATTTCCTATACTACCAGATCCAAGGTTATTGTTGGTATGTAGCGCAGCCTGTACTGCGGCTATGTTTGAAGCTAGAAAAGTACGGAATTCCTCTTCATTCATATTCACGGTGTGTCGAGTAGTCGGTGCCATTTCCTTCAAAATAGTCAAATGGAACAAGTTAATCATACAGAATATTAAGAGTAGTTAATAGTATTTCGTAGCATAATATAAACTCATTTATAAAAGCTTTTTCTTCATATTAGCATTTTATAAGTTTAAATTCGGGTAGTACCTACCCGTTAAGTTCATACTTAGTAGCTAATATACAATTCAACTACTACAATTCTATATGAAAAACTGATTGTAATAATATTTTGCGTTCAAACTTTTATACAATATTTTACAAACTTACAATACCGCTTATTTTACATAAAGCATGAAATATAGCACACAATAACTTTGATACAAGATAGTTGTGAAGATAATTCTAGCTAGTACACAAGTCGTTCAGCAAAGGCAATAAAGACACGTAATTCATACGTCCAGAAACAAGTCATGTATTCTGGTTTTACTAGGACTACTTCCCATCCTTGGTCTTGTGGAACATAATCGTTATGGCCGTTGATAAGACAGCGTGTTGTAACGTCGTCAAAGGGACGAGGGTTACGTAATGATCAACAGTCTCGTAATAACCTAAAAACCTCATTTCTTACCCCAATTACCGACTCCGTCACTTGTGGGAACGTTTTGTTTAATAGTTGTAGCCCGATGTTCTTGTTCTCACTTTGGTGAGAAGCGAACATTACTAACCCGTAAGCATAACATGCTTCTTTATGTTGCATGTTAGCCACTTTTTCTAAATCACGAAGTCCTATATTCGGATATACTGAGTCAAAATAATTTCTTAACCCGTTGCGTAAAATAGCATTTGGGTTCCCCGCAATATATGCGTCAAAGTAAACACATCGTAACTTATGGATTTCCCAATGTGATATCCCCCATCTTTCGAATGAAAGCCTTTTATAAACCAAGGCATTCTTGGAACATTCTTCGAATGTCTTACAAACTGATCTGGCCTTAAATAGTTGTGCCGAGGAATTCTGACCGACTCTAGATAAGATTTCATCAATCATGTCTCCGGGTAGGTCTCTTAAAATATTGGGTTGTCTATCCATTTTGTGTTTTTATACTGTAAAATAGACAAGAGTTAGATTCATAAAAAATACTTATTAATACAAGCAATTTTTACATATATCATAAAGCATAAGCACACTATATTACATATATTACACCACACGAATACAACTATCTTATTCCGACTCGCTCGTTTCTTCTTGTTCGGTTTTGGTTCGTTTTGCCAAGTTTCTAGGGATATATGATGTTCCCCTAATACGAGCCGTCGTTGTCCACATTGGTTTAGAAAAACCTGGTGGTTTAGAGGTTCCCGGGTCATTGTTACAACTTAAGGACTTCGGGAGTTGACGATACATATAAAGTTCATCGGGGTTGGAATTAGATTTCTCTATTTTTATGCCCTTTCCCTTATTATTTTCTTTTGCCTTTTTAAATTCAGTTGGGGTAATTTCTATAACATCATCGGAATTCTCGTCGGAATCCGATTCATCGGAGAATTGGTAATCCTCCCAATATTTTGCTTCCTTGGCGGAAACACCATTGACCATAATTAATCTTGGTCGGTTGGTTGAGGATTCTCTTTTACTTAACCATTTTATTATTTCCCCCACCGGTTCTATTTCTTCTTCCGGTTCCGATTCTTCTTCCGATTCCGATTCTTCTTCCGGTTCTGACTCTTCTTCCGGTTCCTCTTCGGGAACTTGTGAATCAGTTCACGAATCATTCCAATTTACATTTGACTCTTCATTATTATTAGGTGAGTCAATGGGACTTATTCTAGAGGTAGACATCTATCACATAATATCAAACACGTTAAGAGATTAATATATCACATAATATTCATATGTTAAAAATATATAGTTTCCAACAAAAATGTTAAGCAATCATTTTTAAAGAAAACACGGTCGAAGTCCAGACTCACTAATGCATCCTAACAAACTCGATAAGACACACTAATGCAAATTTTCTGGTTCTCTAAGACCAACGCTCGGATACCAACTGAAATGTCCCATTCTTATTGATTAAAAACGTTCCATATTAATTGATTTCGTTGCGAGGTTTTGACCTCTATATGAGACATTTTTCAAAGACTGCATTCATTTTTAAAACAAACCATAACCTTTATTTCATAAATAAAGGTTTAAAAAGCTTTACGTAGATTATCAAATAATGATAATCTAAAATATCTTGTTTACACACGACCATTACATAATGGTTTACAATACAAATATGTTACATCGAAATCAGTTTCTTGAATGCACTTTTTACACAATATCATACAAACATGGACTCCAAATCTTGTCCTTATTTTAGTATGCAACAGCGGAAGCTCTTAATATTCACCTGAGAATAAACATGCTTTAAACGTCAACAAAAATGTTGGTGAGTTATAGGTTTAACCTATATATATCAAATCGTAACAATAGACCACAAGATTTCATATTTCAATACACATCCCATACATAGAGATAAAAATTCATTCATATGGTGAACACCTGGTAACCGACATTAACAAGATGCATATATATAAGAATATCCCCATCATTCCGGGACACCCTTCGGATATGATATACATTTCGAAGTACTAAAGCATCCGGTACTTTGGATGGGGTTTGTTAGGCCCAATAGATCTATCTTTAGGATTCGCGTCAATTAGGGTGTCTGTTCCCTAATTCTTAGATTACCAGACTTAATAAAAAGGGGCATATTCGATTTCGATAATTCAACCATAGAATGTAGTTTCACGTACTTGTGTCTATTTTGTAAATCATTTATAAAACCTGCATATATTCTCATCCCAAAAATATTAGATTTTAAAAGTGGGACTATAACTCACTTTCACAGATTTTTACTTCGTCGGGAAGTAAGACTTGGCCACTGGTTGATTCACGAACCTATAACAATATATACATATATATCAAAGTATGTTCAAAATATATTTACAAAACTTTTAATATATTTTGATGTTTTAAGTTTATTAAGTCAGCTGTCATCGTTAGTAACCTACAACTAGTTGTCCACAGTTAGATGTACAGAAATAAATCGATAAATATTATCTTGAATCAATCCACGACCCAGTATATACGTATCTCAGTATTGATCACAACTCAAACTATATATATTTTGGAATCAACCTCAACCCTGTATAGCTAACTCCAACATTTACATATAGAGTGTCTATGGTTGTTCCGAAATATATATAGATGTGTCGACATGATAGGTTGAAACATTGTATACGTGTCTATGGTATCTCAAGATTACATAATATACAATAAAAGTTGATTAAGTTATGGTTGGAATAGATTTGTTACCAATTTTCACGTAGCTAAAATGAGAAAAATTATCTAATCTTGTTTTACCCATAACTTCTTCATTTTAAATCCGTTTTGAGTGAATCAAATTGCTATGGTTTCATATTGAACTCTATTTTATGAATCTAAAACAGAAAAAGTGTAGGTTTATAGTCGGAAAAATAAGTTACAAGTCGTTTTTGTAAAGGTAGTCATTTCTGTCGAAAGAACGACGTCTAGATGACCATTTTAGAAAACATACTTCCACTTTGAGTTTAACTATAATTTTTGGATATAGTTTCATGTTCATAATAAAAATCATTTTCTCAGAATAAAAACTTTTAAATCAAAGTTTATCATTGTTTTTAATTAACTAACCCAAAACAGCCCGCGATGTTACTACGACGGCGTAAATCCGGTTTTACGGTGTTTTTCGTGTTTTCAGGTTTTAAATCATTAAGTTAGCATATCATATAGATATAGAACATGTGTGTAGTTAATTTTAAAAGTCAAGTTAGAAGGATTAACTTTTGTTTGCGAACAAGTTTAGAATTAACTAAACTATGTTCTAGTGATTACGAGTTTAAACCTTCGAATAAGATAGTTTTATATATATGAATCGAATGATGTTATGAACATCATTACTACCTCAAGTTTAGTAGGTAAACCTACTGGAAGTGACAAGAAATGATCTAGCTTCAAAGGATCTTGGATGGCTTGAAAGTTCTTGAAGTAGGATCATGACACAAAAACAAGTTCAAGTAAGATTTTTACTCGAATTAAGATAGTTTATAGTTATAGAAATTGAATCAAAGTTTGAATATGAATATTACCTTGAATAAGAAAGATAACCTACTGTATATAACAAAGGTTTCTTGATCTTAGATGATTACTTGGAATGGATTAGAAAGCTTGGAAGTGAATTAGTAAACTTGAAGGGATTTTTGAAGTGTTCTTGAAGTGTTCTTCCTATGATGATTATAGCTTGATTCTTGAAGTGATTTTTGATGAAGATGATGATTAACTACTGGAAAAATACGTTCATAATAGTGTGTGTGTGTTGAGAGAGAATTAGAAAGAGAATTGGAAGTGAAATGGAGTGAATGATGAGTGGTAATTGGTGAGTGGTGAGTGGGGTTAAAAGGAGTTCTAGTTAGTTGACTAGCTCATGGTAGAAGTTAAAATTGATTAGTCATACATGACATAATCAAGAGTGGAATCCCATGCTATTTCCTATTGGTATATACTCATAGTAAGTACGTTTTGAAGCTGTGTATAATACGGGTAAGAATACGACTAGAATTCTTGATGAAAGAAAAGAATGGAAAAGTAACTGTAACCATTTTCGTTAAGTATGAGTGTTTTGATATATGTCTTGAAGTCTTCCAAAAGTATTTTAATACATCTAAATACACTACATGTATATACATTTTAACTGAGTCGTTAAGTCATCGTTAGTCGTTACATGTAAGTGTTGTTTTGAAACCTTTAAGTTAACGATCTCAATTAATGTTGTTAACCCATTGTTTATTATATCTAATGAGATGTTAAATTATTATATTATCATGATATTATGATATATTAATATATCTTAATATGATATATATACATTTAAATGTCGTTACAATGATAATCGTTACATATATGTCTCGTTTCGAAATCCTTAAGTTAGTAGTCTTGTTTATATGTATATAACTCATTGTTAATATACTTATGGAGATACTTACTTATCATAATCTCATGTTAACCATATGTATATCCATATATATATCGTCATGTCGTTTTTACAAGTTTTAACGTTCCTGAATCGTCGGTCAACTTGGGTGGTCAATTGTCTATATGAAACATATTTCAAGTAATCAAGTCTTAACAAGTTTGATTGCTTAACATGTTGGAAACATTTAATCATGTAAATATCAATCTCAATTAATATATATAAACATGGAAAAGTTCGGGTCACTACAATGTGCATAGTTGACTTGTAATTTTTAGTCCGTTGCGTCGAGCGTTGAGAGTTGAATCTGATCCCGGTTCCGGATTTTCGAACGTCCTTGCGTATAATTTAATATCTTGTACTTTGCGTTTCGCGTCTTGTACTCTTGTAATTTTGAGACGTTTTCCATCAATAATTGGAACCTCTTTGATTGTACTTTGTACTTTTGAGCTTTTTGGTCGTTTGCGTCTTCAATTCGTTGAATCTGTCTTTTGTCTTCACCTTTTATTATTTAAACGAATATCACTTGTAAATAGAACAATTGCAACTAAAAGCTTGTCTTTCTTGAGGGATAATGCTATGAAATATATGTTCGTCTTTAGCATTATCACCCACATAGAAGAAGCAAAGCAAATGGACTCCGTAATCCCAGAGGAAGAACTACGGAGAAGGTCAACTAGGCTCAAGAACAAATCGACATATACTCAGAAGCTGACCCCTGAAACTCCAGTTCGCATACCTTATCCTGGAAGGCTACAAGAAGAACCATCCAAGCTTGATTCCTTCAAACTTGATGGAGGATTCCTGGACACTATGTCCAAAGTTCCCAACCAGAAGAGATACATCCGAAGGCTTCTTTCTACAAAGGAGAGGATACCAGACTCTAACAAAATTCCACTGAGTGAAGAATGCTCTGCATTACTCAGAAACTCTTTACCACCAAAACTAGGAGATACAGGCCGATTCGTTTTTCCATGTTCAAACTACCAATCTGGAACCATTCATGTGCTAGCAGATTTAGGAGCAAGTATCAACCTAATCCCCTACTCTCTCTAGCAGAGATTAGAGTTAGGAGACTTGTCACCAACCAAAATGAAAATCCAACTTGCCGATCACACAATTCGATATCCTAAGGGCATAGTTGAGAACATCTTGGTGAAAGTTGACAAATTCTTGTATCCTACAAATTTCGTAGTGATGGACATTAAGGAGGACCTAAACACATCAGTGGTGTTAGGAAGACCTTTCATGAATACGGCTAGGACTGTCATTGATGTGTACAATCAAACCTTGATCTTACGATTACATGGGGAGAGCGTTACCTTCAAAATTGACCGACCAACCGATCTTTCTGGACAAGCAGAGATATTTTCTATTTCCACCAGACGGATCACTTCCGATGACGAGTTTTCACCACCAGCCGACGATATCGAGATGGGTGACGAATCACAGTCTGCAGACGACCCAGAAATGGAAGAAGAGGATCCCAGCGAAGAAATAGAGGAAGAGGAGGAATCTGAAGAGGAAGAGGAAATGGAAGACGTAAAAGAAACTGCGACAATCCCCACTCCAAACATTGAGCGTCATGAAGAAGTAATGAGGCTTGAGACGGTAAATCATAGTTTAATCATTCGCTTCAAGAAGAAGACCGATAAGGCTGAGGTTAAGGATATAGAAATTGATCCTGCAAGTATCAAAGTGGAGAATCAGAATAATGAAGAAACCCGTTCATCAGACGCATCCTCAGAAGAACAATACACCGATGATGACGAGGTAGAGCAACATGAAGACATTCTGAATAACTCACACTCTCCTACCGAACCAGATCAAGGGGAGCCGGACTCTTCTTCAGATCGAATTACAGTTATATCCACACATGCAGACATGATCACCTTCATCAATGATACCGATGAATTTGAAGACATTCTCGAAGCCATCTGAAAATCAACCATTGATTTTTCACTACGCTTAACAGAATGAATTATGGCTATCCGAGAAGAACACTGCCTCTATCTCCGAGGAGAAGACAATGATGTTGAAATCCTAGAAGAACGCATTCAAGACTTTATCAATTCTCTTCACCATCATATCTATCACGAAGAAAGGCAACGAGAGCACAATTCAGTGGTTCGCACTATTCTTGAGACAAGATTCTGTCGAGATCAGAAGATCATTTAATCTAAGGTTTATAACGCCTTAGCCGGATCTGCACTTACGTTCTCACGAAACCAACGAGCACTACTGACTCTCATCCGGAAGCATATGGATCTTTCCATCGGACGCCCGACTTATCACTCTGACTTGAAAATGATCGAGGATATTCACAGCTTTTTCACTCTCTTGGAAAGAGATAATTTTGAAAGCACACCAGAGAGGCTAGTAATTTACGTAACCATTGATCACCACGCTGATCTGATTATCAAAGAGCTACGAGATGTTGTTATGGAAGAAGCAAGGAGAAACAATCCATTCTCTCATATTGAACCAGACTGAGTCAACATTGCCACCTACGTTACTAAGCAGATAACACGTATCTTCCAAGAATCCACGGATCCTAGTTTCACATTTAAAGCTGGATGTAGGGAGATATACTCAAAGACGGTGAAATTAATACTCGGGTCAGGGTTGCTCTTCACTTCTTTTCAGCTTCGTCTCTTAACTAATCTGTGCAAAGCAACAGACTCTTACTGTGGAGATCACCGTTCCGAAGACTTCGAAATTCTAAAGATACAGTTTTTGACATTGTTTGAAGACCTCTGAAATGAGCATCCCACCAGAGAAATCATCAACACCAGCACTGCTTCTATGACTGACATTCATGGGTCAACCAGCAGAGCTGTGGATCATATCCTCATCGGAGTTCAAGACTTATCAAGAGGCGAAACTGTGCACTACTTATCGTTCAGAAGATCTTCAAGAGAAGTACCGGATCTTCTACCACTATTGGTCCGACACTTACTTAGGATTTTTTCGCCAAGACTCACATTCCCTCAAGAAGACCAAGATCACAACCATCAGCGAGGAATGTTTGCTTTTTAAAGCATCACTACGGTCGAGCCAACGACCTTAAACAAAAGCACTTCTCGGGAGGCAATCCGTGCAATAAAGTAGAGTAGAAGAATAAAGAACGACAAATGAGCCGATAACGACTCAAGGATTGGAAACAAGTCGCATCTGCTAGGGGTATTTCTTTCTTTTCGCTACTAGCTCAAGATTCAAACTATGCCACATCCTAGCTTATCACTAAGTGTGGGATAACACCCAATAAAAGGGCTAGACAAATACTCCCAAATCTCCAAGTGTGGGATACACTAGGAACATTGAGGACAATGTTCGTCTAAGTGTGGGATGTTGGTATAATTTTTTTATGCTGTATTATAATAACCCATTACGAAGATTCCAAGTCGTTAAGCCAAATTTTAAAATTTTTGCAAAAGAAACCCTTTTCGAAAGAGCATTTTTGAAAACATGAAATGTTTGTGAATAAAAATAAGGCTTAAGTAAGGTGAAAATCTTGTTAGATTGAAATCTCTAATAGAGCATTGCATGACTAAGACATTATCGACCTAAATTGATTATGGTGAGGCACCCCAAATACGACCAGCATTCATCTTTAATGCTTCACTATTTTCCGTTGAGAGTGCCGATGTCTGTGCTCAGAATCAGAACTTGCTTTAGATCTATATCTCCAAGCAGCAAAACGCGATTCTGTTGTAATCAAAAGAGCTAGCCATTTGTCAAACATAAGCCTTCCGCACCTCCACTACTTCTACTCCACCACATCCACATTACCTTTGAAAAATCCCGAAAATGAAATCCCTTTCGAAAACCTGATGTTATAAACCTCTCAAGTATCATGGCAAAGGTCTTGAAAAAGTTTGCCGGCTAAAAGTTTCTCGAGATGAAGTCTCAAAAAAAAAAAAATTTAGTTCTGAGAAAAGGAGCAGAACTTAATAAGAGAAATGCCGAAGAGAATTCGACCGAAAATGATTATCAAATGAAGAAAAGCTCAAAAGTGCTTCTCAAAATACTTCAGCACTCCTATCTATCCAAATAAAAGTCTATATAAAGACCACATTACCCCTTTCATCTCACCCCTCAAAAACAACTTCACTACTACTTCAAAATTCCTTTCCCATCATTGACAAATGACCTATAAAAGCTGAGATTACTACCGCTCTCGCATTAGCAGCAAGGATTTGAGTCTTTATCAAGCCTATGACGATGGGTGCAGCATGACTAGCTATGAGTGTATTCATTTCTTAGATCTATAGGGAACCCTAAACACTTGAGTGATTCGAGTGACCCGTGAAAGCTAGCCTATGTCATGAAACCTCCTCGCATGCTTGTAGAGATAATTTCAATTCTAACATAGATGACTCATCTTATCTTTTGCTCTTAGAATAAAAGCAAACCGCTTAGGCTATTAGAAAAGAAATGCCGAAAAGATTCTTAAGAATGAGAGTTTGCTTGAGGACAAGCAAAGTCTAAGTGTGGGATATTTGATATCGGCTAAAAAGTCTCGTTTTCACCCCGGTATTAAGGCCCAAAAAGAACAAAGATTCGAACTTTATCAGCAAAATACCCACTTCGTTGGTTAGAATTGAAGAACAAGTAATTACGAAGGTGGTGCAAAAAGAATCAAGAGAATCGGAGCTAAAACGAAGATTCTAGAGCGAAAACGGTGAAAGACAAGAAATCAAGTTACGATCTAGTGAATCAAGGCTGACCAGCATCAAAAACGGCCTGCCAAATGACCTGCCATACGGCCAGCCAGCCGTATTTTGGTAAATTTCTAGTTTATTTAAAGGAGCTTTGTCATTCATTCCAACACACACTTCAATTCACTTCTTTCTCTCTCTTGTACAATATTAGTCATACTCTCAAGGCCTTCGACTCCGTGCGGGAACCTAGTACCCGAAGAAGAATGCTGAAGATTGTATTAGGAGTGGTCTAGAGTCTTGAAGTTGTCGCTTTTGTATTTAGAACTCGTTTAATCTACTGGTACTTCTATCCTTTATCTTATATAATGTTTTATGATATTGTTGCCATGATTAGCGAGTAGTTATCTTTAGTGTATGCTATGATGTAAGCAGTTATAATGCCGAAATAATATTATGGTCTGTGTATGCTGTTGAAATGCTTTCCTATTATGCTTTAAACTCAATCACTTTTCCAACTAATAGAACGTAGTTATAGGCTCTGTTATTGGGAAGTCGTGAACCCCGATTCAGAGTACACTATCTGTGTCACCCCTTGGTAAGAGAAGTCTATCGGATACAACGTAAGATTGACCGAGGCACACCGGTTGTAGTAAGTCTATCGAGCTTTGGATTCCGACTGAGGACTCTTTCGTAGTGAAACATCTGACTAAACCTTTAGTACATTGTCGGTCCTAGACCATGCTAGTGTAGTCACCAAGCATATAAACTTCGTACGTGTACGCTGAAGCACATCGGTTATTGTCCACTGTACCTCTGCTAAGTAAGGCCATGGAACCCGGTTAGTGTTGACCAGTACACTGCACCATAACGCGGTCTCAAGCATTGCACCCCGCTTGAGGGATTCTTAGTTAATTAAGGAACTGTTTGTTTAGACACATAAAGGATTAGACCGTTAGGATAACCGAACGTGTTCATGGAAGTCAGCTTGACTTGGCCATGGTGTTCTTTATGGTTGAACTCTTTTTAAGGGCCTAACTATCTTTTACCAATCATTAACGAAAGCATTGAAACGCATCACGTCTCTCGGATATGGTAAACCATGTATTCTATTATGCTTAAGAAAGTTTAGACCATTTCAGAATGTTAATACGTCACCCAACCGAGTTGCTCAATTGGATGAGCCGTCTGAACGTGTATGCCTGTAGTCAGAGTGCAAGGGCGTCGGGGGTAAGGGACGTTGCTGTCTATTCAGAATCTTCAAGCCTAACGTAATACCCAGTGATATGTCTTATGACAGGGGCGTTTAGGACCAGTGTAATGAATACAAGGCCTCTGCCTATTCATGAGCCAGCATTCCATAATCTCGGCAGAATAACTGATAAAGTCATAGTATGCACTCACTTTAACCTTATCTGTATTACGAATTTTATCGCATTTACTTTATCTGTCTTATAAACTAGAAAAACCCCAAAATAAATATTCACTACTCCTTAACTATCTTAGGCTTAAATATATGTTCGATTCTACTGATATCTCAAAAATACGTCTCTAGATCATACTTCCCTTACTTATAAGGAGTAGTAAGATTTAGGCCCCGCTAAATATAAATTTAAAACAGTACCTTCCTCCCACGAGTGGCTGATCCTGGCGAGCAGCGGCTTGACGACACCGCGCGAATAAAAACCGTCCGTTTTGGCCATATCAAAGAACAACTATCTAGGGTTCATCATTAAACCCTCAATCACATCTTTAGCATCTTTTTACTAAGCCCATGACTTATAACCATAAGTCTTCCCATATCACCAACTCAATTTGACCCACAAAACCCATTTTGACTTCTTTAATAAAACACAAGACTTAATATTCATAAGTCTTCTTAATTCTTTACACAACAACAACAAAACCCAATATCACATGAGTGGTGTATGGGGGAGGTGATATGTAGACAATCCTTCCCCTATCCAAGAATAAAGACAAGTCATTTCTCCACCCACAGTGAAAACACTCTCAAGAGTAGAGAAAGTCATCCCTCTCTTTATTCGACGGATAAAGAGATTGCTTCCGAGAGGACCTCCGGCCTTTAAGTAGGAAAAAGTTTTTTTAAAAAAATACTAAATAAAAATAATAATAGACGCTATGAAAATGGTAGAATTAAATTTCCATGGGTTTTAAATCCTGCCTGAAATTTAATTTAGGCTCTAAGAGTCAGTCAAGTCACCAATAAATCGACGATTGATGTCGACTCAATAGAGCACCTTCTAAATTCTTTACTAAACTCAATTTTTTCATAATTCATCACATTAGGTCAACGAGACTAACCATACTAGGGTTCACTTATTTTAATCCATTAAACCCATTTAGTTAAACAAAGTCAAATGCACTTAGGGTTTATCTTTGAAACTCCACAAAACACACTTTCTTACATTTCACTTTAATTAACAAAATCACCATAATTTTTGATTTATAGATTCACTTTCTCTAACAACTAGCCAATTCATATTTATACATAAAATCCATTTCGACACTTGACAATTACCAAGACTTTTATACATAAGTATTTCAAACCCATCACAATCCTTTCAATTTACTAATTTCCATTTAAAGGTTCTAATAAACATGGTTTACTCAAATTCTAACATAATATGTTTATCAATTACATACAAGTTCCATTTTACCCATGCTCATCATCATCCCCAAATTTTTAATCTATGAACCCTAACCCTTGAATTCAAAATTTGGGTTAGATGTAGTTAGAAACTCCATTTCTAACACTAACAAGAATATAACAACACATAAAATAGGAATAAATTTCAACAAAACTCATATCTTAAGTCTAAGGTTACAAAACCCCCAAAATCACCAAGAAGATGAAGAAAAAAGGAGAATCAAGAGCTCCACAAGTGCTTGCAATTGCTAAGAAGGTTAGATACATTCATTGATTTTATTGCATGAAGGAAAAATTAAAATTTTCTTGCTTGATCACCACCCGTCGCCACTTTCACCCATATTTCTCTCTATTACTAAACAAAAACTGCATTAGGAAACAAATGGGAGTGTGTGGACTTCTCTAGAGACTTAGAGACTTATCTTAGCCATAATTACCATTTTGCCCTCCCTCACTTAGAGTCTTGCACACAAGGTCCCTTTTTTAACATGTGTAGTCCTTATCTAACATTTAACAAGTTAATTAGAACCCACCAAAATAAAATAATACCTTAAAAAAACTGGGATGTTACAACTCTTCCCCACTTATCTCAGATCATGTCCTTGTGATCCTTGCCACGTGCAAAAAAAATAGGATTTCGGCAAAAGCCCTTTAACTTATTAGCTTACCCGGAATATTTCTATCCTTTTAATCAATTCTAAGAATCGACCTTTCAACTCTCGAGTTCAAACTTTACCTTCAACTCTTTTATCAACATTACACTAACCTCTTCAGCAAATCATTCTTTAAGTAGGAAAACATAGAAAGTATCATGCATCCCATCAATTCGTTTAAAAACACTAAACGATACGCTACTTTCCACAATTTTAATCACTGTTGAAAACAAAACCCATCATGATATGGACCTATTCTTTATTTCTTTAAAAATCGTATAATTCTTTCCTAGCGTGATGCTTATACATCATCAGATCGCACTCACGAAGGTCAATCGATCACTAATTCTTATTTGCAAGCAACTTTCATCTAAATTGAACCGCTTCTAAACAAGTTGCGGATAGCTTAGTCTATTCAACGTACCTTGTGGATAGCTCAAATTCTTCTCACATTATCAAAGCAAGTACCATTACCGGTACTTCAATCTCAAGTGTGGGGTAACTCTTATCCACATTTCGATGTTTGAATAGTCACCTTGCATCTATGACCCGTTTTTCGATAACAATTTTTCTAGTTCCTACTAACATGACCGATTCTTCCTTATCAATTAATTACTCTTTCTAAAGTCGGGTCCTTATTCAATAGATATGTCTCCCACAACGTCACTTTCTCATTGCATCACATGACCGAACCTCACATTAGGCCTGACACATTTTCACTAACACCATCGCGTTTGGTCTTTCTTCATCATTTCACCTGTCTCCTAAATGGGTATAATACAAGTTTATCGGTCTACCCAACCTATTTCAACAACCAATAGCTCATTTTGTTGAGTTAACCTTAAATTCTCATGCACATAAGAGTAGAGAGATGTACTCGTCTCCTTACTTACCATACATTCTTTATCTTTCATTACCTAGTGATCGCACAACAGCGATTTCATATAACATTAAGTCATACTTCTTTGCTTCCCCACTTAGCTAATTATTATCCTCCTTTCATTTATCTTTACATCTTCTATCCTATGATAAATACAAAAAACTACCAGCACACTGATAGTTATCGCTACTACAAAGGGTCATCACAACACCCTCACGTTCTCTTAGATACCAATGGATAACACCGCACTTATCCTAATGCAACCAGGGTCGAACAATACCTGAGCAGGTACAGTGAGGCACCCGGCGCCACGTCATGTTGACTCCTTACTATCCAATGTCACTTAAGGAACTCGGTCTCCAATTCCATACCTCACAAGGTTTCTAATTTCCCCCACTTAGAACGATGGTACCTTCCTCATTGTCTCTTTAGAACCTCTCAAATGTTCTCTAAGATAATCTCGTCTTCTTAACCTCAGCACCCCTTACTATACGTAAGTTTTGAAACAAATGGTAGTTTTCACCCAACATCATATTCTCACTAGGTATTCATTCAAGAATCAAATTTCTTTCTGGTCATCGTTACTTACAGCGGAAGAACTTACTTCATATCGATGATCCACCTGCTCTTGCTTCCTTGCTTTTCAAAGTCAAACCTTTGTAATACTTTCTGTCGAACTTTCATTCCTAGGTCAAATTAATCAATTTAGTCTATTTCACCATTTAGAATATCATCATCATCATCATCGACATCATCTTCTTCATGAATCTTAGCCTTTAGAGCAATTTACTTGTTCTTCTCTCTTTTGGCCTTTTCTACTTCATCATCTTTGTCTAGTATGACCTCATGTACTTTGAGATTTCCAATGAGTTCATCTAGAGTCAACTTTTCTGCATTCTTTGATTCGTCAATGGCAGTCACTTTTGGTCTCCATCTTGATGGGAGAGCTCTCAAGAATTTTCGAACATATTGCTTATCCGTATAGATTATACCTAGAGCTTTCAAACTTGAACAAAAATTGTTAAATATAGTATAGACACTATCTATTTTTTCATAATCTTCAATAGCAAATTGTTCATATTTAGTTATAAGCAATTCTACTTTATTTTCTATGATTGCGGGTTTCCATGATGAGTAACCATGATACTATCCCAAATTTCTTTAGCACTACCCATCATAAAAACACTCTCATATTCTTTCCGAGGCAACGCATTAAAAATGGTCATTTTAGCTTTATAGTTTTTGCCTACATCTACTTTGTGTTCCTTAGACCACTCTTCCTCAGGTATAAAGATTTTAGTTTTTCTATCTTCACCAAGCTTAAATGGAACATAATCACCTTTAGTAATGATGTTCCAATAGTCTATATCTTTGAAGCGGACATACGTTTCAAATCGATGCTTCCAATAACAAAATCCTTCACTTTCAAGAAGTGGAGGCCTTTGCATGGAGCATCCTTCACTATAGTTCAAGTTCTCAAATTTTTGTTCTTGATCTTAAAATCTAAGATTTGCAAAAAATTAGTCTTAATTCCAAATTAGTAATTTTTAGCAAAATGTTTAGAGCAACCACTCTGATACCAATTGTATGTAACTAGAGGAGGGGGGGATGGGGTTAAATAGTTACTTAGTCGATTTTTAAAAATTTCTTGACGTTTTCTTGAACTTGAACTTGATATAGTGAGATTTGAATTGTTTATTCTCAAATAATATGTATTCAATATATGCAAATGTATATGTGATCAAAAAGATAAGCTAAAAGAGAACAAACACAACGATTTATAGTGGTTCAGGAAGATGTTAACTAATCTTCCTTAATCCACTCCCCAATTCTACGAATTGAGATTTTTCTTCACTATGATATACCAAACTCGATGGAGTGTCCGGATATAACACTAGTACTTCGATAAGCCGCACCTTGTAAACCCTTACGTCCCTTTGAAGACTTCACACTCACCTAAAGCTCTTACCACAAGATCCTAATGTACTATCCTAGTGAAAAACACAACTACCTTCTAGATTCCTTTAAGAAAATAGTTTACAAGTAAACTTACAACTTAAGCTTACAAGTACTCATGCTAGAATCACTCTAAAAGATTACAATGAATGACAAGAATGATATCAGTAAGTATAAGAAAATATGAGTGCAAGAGGTGAGTCTTCAAATGCTCCAACCCTTGGCTTTTATAGAAAGAGAAATCTGCCTGGAAGCTGTACGGCTCGCTGCACGGTCGACCGTGGTTCAACCGTGTACCTCTGACATCTGATTCTTGTAGCCATTTTTGTCCTTTGAAACTTATCATTTTCCTTTGTTGAATGGCTGCAACTAAAAGCCATTTGTCTCTGAAATCATCCCCATTACCCCTTTTGTTTTGGACATAAGTATGGAAGTTGACATGTCCATAAAAGAAGAAATGCTTCAAGCTTTGACCATTTGTCATTGATTACTTAATAGGGTAATTGTAGAATTTTGTCTCTTGACAAAGCATTATATTCCAAAACTTCATTAACCTTTCTTATTTGCTTGTCACTTTGCTAATGGAACCATTTTGCCCTTTGGAATCTTGTTGCATCTTAAATGAACTAGTTTGAATCTAGTTGGAGCTTACTTGGAGATTATTACATCAACTAGTTCATAATTGTACATACATAAAAATGATACACAAAAGTTATGGGAGAGCAACTCTTTTATTGGGACTTTAAATGACCATCATTAGTATGTATTTGAATGACATTTTGTAACAAGTGAAAAATAAAACACTTATGTGTTTAACCTTAATTGAGCTTAAAATGTCATTAAGATGTCATTAGGTGTGATTAGTAGAAATTAACATCTTTTGATTCAAAACTCCTTTGAGATAAAAAAAAAGAGGGCAACTATTATACGTATGTTTAAAAAGGTTTTGTAAATCATAGATGCCTCAAAGTGGTCTAACTTAAAGTGGATGATTTTGGTAACAGAGAAAACTGCAGTCGACCGTGTACTTGACCGCAGACCATAACTTTGAAAAAGATTTCAGCCGTTGGTACAGGGCATCCACGGACAGACCCACGGTCGACCGTGGTGCAGCCGCATAGCAATTTTACGAAGTTAATTATTTATGTATTGGTCTTTTGCTAGAGATAGTGTAGACTTATGAACTCATGTCGTCATACATATGATTAAGCACTCATTTCTTTTGTGTCATAGTCATCATCAAAACAAAGTGATTAACTTTTGAATATTATGATTGGAATCTTAACCAACACTATATATATATATATATATATATATATATATATATATATATATATATATATATATATATATATATATATATATATATATATTTACTTATTTATTAATTATCATATTATTTATTTATATAAAGGGAATTTTATATAGATACATATATACTCTTATACTCCTTTTTATCTTGGTTTCCTTTATAGCGTAAGATAGACACGTGTCGTTGTGATGGTTACTTGAGGTCATGTCCTTCGAGCTTTGTGGCGGGTAGGCCTAGAGGGTCTAGTAGTGGTAATAGGTTATGTGACGACCCGGAAATTTCCGACCAAATTTAAACTTAATCCTTATATGAATTCGGCAAGATAAGCAGAGTCTGAAATGTTGAAATCTTAAAAAAAAAAAAAAAAAACTTTAAACTGTGTTTAATATGTTCATTTGACCTTTGACTGTGCTCGACGATTCACGAACAATTAACTGTAAATAGATATGTGTGTATATATATAAATAATAATTCGAAATATAATTTGAAGTATTATATATTGTTGTTATAAAAAATTAATAAAATAAAAATATAAAATAAGAATTATTATTATTTAAAACATACCTATATATAAATAATGTATATTAAAAATAAATAGTAAATGATTGTAATACTTGTTTGATGTTTCGATCGATATTAAGTAAGTTAAAAACGAATCACGAAATAATTTCCGTATTTAAGTAATGACACAAAATATCAGATAAAATGACTAGCATCTTTCTTTCCACATTTTTATGTGTAATCATTGATTTCTTATATTATATTTATTATTAAGTGTCGTCAAACCAAACATGTAATATTCATATGTATATATATAATATTAAAAGTGGCAACTGTGTTTCTCTTTAAATTCTTGTCATATACGCACAAGTAGGAAATTTTGTATCACTGTTTTCCTTTTGACAATTGCAACTCATATAATTAAACTTTTACTGTTTATGAATGGTTTAAATATCTTGACTAACTTATATAATATACAAGTATCCACATCATATCTATCAAAAATTTCTATTTTTTTTTGTTTTATGCACAACACAGAATCCCATGCCATCATCTATTACCACCACTAGTTTCTTTCTTTTATTAATACATGATTATTATTATTATCTAATATTAAATATTAATGTGCTATGGAAATATATGTCATATATGCGTAAAGAGATATAAGAATCCACTAGTTCTATATCTACCCAATCTACAAAGATATCAAATTGACATAAGACTACAAACAACCACATCACATATCACCCACTTTCTATTATACACTTTAATCATGGATCCGTTAACATATTATAATATAGATACATGAAGACACATAATGTAAAACACTCACACCCATATAGGTTTTATCTCTGTTTCATGTCCATCGAACCACCTCATTCTTCATGCTTAATCTAAACCAAACTCACTTGATTCTGGAAAAGACTTCAACTGATCGATCATTCTTCACGCCCGAGTTGTAGCCTTGGAAAATATGGTGCCAGCTTCAGTAACATCACCGACACCAACATCAATACTAGTAGCATCAACAACCCAAGCTTCAACATCACATGCCTCAACATCTCATTCTGTACCTCGAGTATAATCATCGTTCTACAAATAATTCTACATTATTTATCTTCGTTCGACATGGCAATTATATAATCTCTAATGTTTTAGAGATTATATATTCTTGTTCTAACGGTAAATCAAATGAGATTAATATAATATTGACTCATTAAATCTATGATTACATCTGAAGAAAATATATATGCAAGTATATTTTCATAAAGATTGTAATTAAAAATTCTTTTGTACAACTGTTAATGGTGAAAATATTTTAACGGGTAGGTAATACCCAAGGAATGATTAGATTTCACATTAATAAGTTACACTGTACATTCTTCAATTTAGATTCAGCAGTCATTAACAACACTGCTCAAATCCACACATATACGTATCCGTTCACCAAATAACAACTATTTTCATTCAAATTCAATTTCATATTCGGATTTGGACCGATCAGAATCCAAGTCAAAATTTGACAAGTGGCATAATGAAGAAAATAATGAACAAAAATAAAAATTGATTAGTAACCAACTAATTAAACTACGTAAAATTTTAAACCTATACTGATCAAATCCTAGCTGACTGTTCCTAGCTAACTGTTCCTATATGACTATATCCTTATAATATACTAGTTTTGGTTAAACTATTAGACTATTGGACTACTATCATGGACAACTAAAAAGTATTAAAAGAGTAGGAAATAGTAATTACAACACATTTTGACTTAAAAGATCCTAAATAAATTACATCTACTACAGTTAAATATTTCCTCAGGTTGCCACTTGATTTCATGTTAAACTTCGTTTGTATCATGACGATTACAATCTGCGTTCAAACCTTTCATGATTCTTGAAGACACCTCAATCAAGAGGATGAACCAATCGCACTTCGTCTATGAAAGAAAAGATTGATGCATATAGTTATGCACCTGAAAAACTTCAGAAACTGAGTAAACGTCTAACACATAGCTGTGCTAATTATTTTAGTGTTATTATTACCCCAATATAACTTTGCAGTTCTTTTTCGAAATAGCCAATTTTGTCACAGCTCCAGCAAGTGAACTTCGACTTTTCATTCGAAATAACCTTATTATAACCTTGATATATATGCGTGCTCATTTATTGATACCAGAGAACCTTTTATATTCCACCATATTACCATCAGCGTTTAATCATCTCAAAACACAATTCTCCTGAAAAAACCTCGGATTGATAAACAACGATTCAGATATGGCTGCATTGAATGCAGATTAAACAGTAAATTTATAGATGGCCTAAATGGCCAAGGGTTTGATGATAAAGAATGGAATGTTGGGAACACTCGATAGAAAATTTAGTACCGAAAAGCAGATTATACGAAACTATGAAGGAAGCCGTGGACAAATCACAAAGACTAAACTTACCTTCAAAGAATCCAAATGATTCAATGTCCGATGAAATCTATAGAGAATATCATGCTCCGAAGTCATGTTAAAATCTTGCGGAAAATTTTTCTTCATCAACCTTCGAACTTAGAAATTCCAAAATATCATCATAAATATCTTTGATATTTCTGAGGATATTTTCATAAATATTCTTGTCCGAAATTATCTACCTCTTCGTGCTTTCTGTATTACATTATATTGGAAACTTCTGTAAAATCTAAGTAAAAATTATGAATGAATTGTGGAGAAGCGTTGGGAATTGAAGCATGTGTTAGTATAATATAATGGCGCTTGGCCAACGTGATTATATTACAGTAAGTCATGCTGAGTTTCTAATGGGACGTGATGATCCACAGGACATAACGTCATCATGTGTCATATTACATAACTCTTTCATTCTACTTAACCTCTGAACATATCAAGAAAATGTATTATTGATGGTTCTATCTTCCGTGATATTGATAAATTTAAAAATCAAAACGTGCTATCACTTTCCTTCCTGCTTAGAACATTATAATTATTCGAAACTATATATCTACAAATTCTGGACCATTATTCGCTTGACTTGAAGTAGGAAAAAAAGAAAAAAAAAGTATAAAGCTTCAAAATATAAGGGAGAATATAAAGCCCGATAAACAACACATAAATTACAAACCGTGTATATCAATGTATATCGCAACATAAAGACACGGGAGAATTAAAAACACTATAACCCCAAGGGCGAAGTAGAAGAAATCAGATTCCTCTGGTGGAAGTTGGAAAAGGAGAATGATTGTTGCGATAGTAAGAATGAGGACAAGGATCAGAACTGGATTAAGCATTATCACAATCGTTTGGATGTATGAACTAAGAAAGAAGGTATATGAATGATGAGAATAATGGAACGTAAGAATTTAATTTATAATGAAAATATCAGATAGAGCAATCGAGGCAGATCAGCAAATTTAATTAAAGAGATCCTAATTTCCTCATTTACCAAAGAATCAGATCTATTAGATTTTATAGATTTTCTTTAAATCCCTAGAATTCCGAAAAATCAACCATATCTACGTCAAAAGATTTGAAGAAATACTAATTATTCATTTCACTCTTTTGTGATAGCTTCACTTATACTCTTTGTGTAATCGAATTATCTTATCCATATTACTCAACAGTAGTAAAACTTTATTTATCAACTCATATTCGTCATGAAAACATTTTTATTGTTAGCCATGACCACCTCACTCAAATTTCGGGACGAAATTTCTTTAACGGGTAGGTACTGTGACGACCCGAAAATTTGCGACCAAATTTAAACTTAATCCTTATATGAATTCGGCAAGATAAGCAGAGTCTGAAATGTTGAAATCTAAAAATAAAAACAAAAAAAAAAACAAAAACAAAAAAAGAAAAAGAAAAACTTTGAACTGTGTTTAATATGTTCATTTGACCTTTGACTGTGCTCGACGATTCACGAACAATTAACTGTAAATAGATGTGTGTATATATATAAATAATAAATCGAAATATAATTTGAAGTATTATATATTGTTGTTATAAAAAAAATTAATAAAATAAAAATATAAAATAATAATAATTATTATTTAAAACATACCTATATATAAATAATGTATATTAAAAATAAATAGTAAATGATTGTAATACTTGTTTGATGTTTCGATCGATATTAAGTAAGTTAAAAACGAATCACGAAATAATTTCCGTATTTAAGTAATGACACAAAATATCAGATAAAATGACTATCATCTTTCTTTTCACATTTTATGTGTACTCATTGATTTCTTATATTATATTTATTATTAAGTGTCGTCAAACCAAACATGTAATATTCATATGTATATATATAATATTAAAAGTGGCAACTGTGTTTCTCTTTAAATTCTTGTCATATACGCACAAGTAGGAAATTTTGTATCACTGTTTTCCTTTTGACAATCGCAACTCATATAATTAAACTTTTACTGTTTATGAATGGTTTAAATATCTTGACTAACTTATATAATATACAAGTATCCACATCATATCTATCAAAAATTTCTATTTTTTTTTTGTTTTATGCACAACACAGAATCCCATGCCATCATCTATTACCACCACTAGTTTCTTTCTTTTATTAATACATGATTATTATTATTATCTAATATTAAATATTAATGTGCTATGGAAATATATGTCATATATGCGTAAAGAGATATAAGAATCCACTAGTTCTATATCTACCCAATCTACAAAGATATCAAATTGACATAAGACTACAAACAACCACATCACATATCACCCACTTTCTGTTATACACTTTAATCATGGATCCATTAACATATTATAATATAGATACATGAAGACACATAATGTAAAACACTCACACCCATAAAGGTTTTATCTCTGTTTCATGTCCATCGAACCACCTCATTCTTCATGCTTAATCTAAACCAAACTCAGTTGATTCTGGCAAAGACTCCAACTGATCGATCACGAATTTTGTCTTTATCTTGTTTCTTCATAAACCCACAAACCACTAACAACACCACCAACACTTACGGCTAACAGCAACTACTGCTATGCCTGCTGTTTTTCGGTTTCAATCAAGAACAAAAACCACTAAAACTGCTGCTGCATACTACTTATTAATTCTAATTACAATCTAACACCTCATGTTGCTTATTATTATTTCCTGTGTCAAGTTCAAGACCAAATCAACACCACCCTTGAATTTATGTCTGCTTCCCGATCCTTTCTGTTTTACTGGTTCAGCTCATGTAAACAACACCACAAACTATCATCTTTTCTACTCAAAAACCCTATCGAAAGACTGCATCTGTTATAGCTATAAAACTGTTATTCTGCTGCTTTGTTATACTCGCTGCTACTATTCAGAGACCTTCACAACCAACAAAACAAAGAATACTATTGTGCTGCTGTTTAGTTGTATTTAACAGCAAATCCTAATGCTGCTCATCTGTCTTACCTCAGACCTGCTGCACGACTACTTGTAGTTTTGAAATCATTTTGATAAACTACTGCTACTATGAACAACCACAAAACTACCATTTCCCATTACCTACCCACTTTCTAATTTGTTTTCTATTTCATTCATAAAAACCCATTTAATTACCACTACCCACAACCATAAAACCCAGGTCAAGAATATTCAAAATCAATCAAAGAAATACATGACAATAGAACACAAGTACAATTCTGCCATTGGTAATGTTCTGTGCAAAAGTGGAGACCCGGAGAAAGCTGGTATAATTTTAAATCTATATGTGTGATCTTTTATTTATCTGAATTTCCCAAATATCATTGTAACTTTAAAGATACTAAAACCTAGAACTTAAGTAACAAATTATCAGTTGCAAAGGAATTAAATTACAAACTACAAATTTATGAATACAAGTAAAATACACAGAATAATATATATATATATATATTTATCTATATATATATATATATATATATATATATATATATATATATATATATATATATATATATATATATATATATTATCAATTAATCAGAAAGCAAAATACTCTGTATAAATTATGAACAAAAATATGAGCTCATAACTTTAAACTAATTAATTCAATTTGCATCAAATCTAAAAACCCTAATTTCACATTAAACCCATTACATCAGTAAGAAGTGAAGATTGAAGGACTAGTTAAATTGTCGATATGATAACTGATTTAAAATAATACAGCTTTAAACCATGAGACTTTTCAATTGTCATACCTGATGATAATGATGAACAACGATGATAATGAAGATTGATGATGACGATTCTGAACGATGATGATAATGAATCGATATTCTATTAAACATTTATGATTTTGGATTGATTAATCTGTTGAAGAATCGAATAACCCTAAATCGTTATATGTTTCCTCTGCATTTTTTTTTACTTTTGCTTTATCGATCTGTTTTGGAGCAGATACACAAAACACGTTTTGACTTAAATTAGGTATTATTATTATATTTTATTTATTATTATTATTATTATTATTATTATTATTATTATTAATAAAATAAATATTATTATTAATAGTATCATTAAAATTACCAATAGTATTATCACTAAAAATTTGTATTATTATGATAATTATTATAATTAATACTAAGATTTACATATAAAGATTTCAAAATACATTACATATTATTATATTTAATAAGTTAATATTATTTAAATTTACATATGATAGTATTAATTATATTATTAATAAGATGTATATAATTATTTATATATATATATATATATATATTACATAAACATATTTGTATAAGATAAATTGTAATATATATTATAAAACATTAATACAATATTAGTTAGACTTTATTATAAAATTTTATAAGAAGACATAAATTTAAAACATTATATAACGTATATAAATATTAAAATTTAATACAGTATTGATAATATATTTAAAACATAATTATACTATAATAAATTATAAATAAACTATTAAATACTTTAATAAGGAATTACTATATTAATATTAATAAATGAATATTATAATAATTTAACATCATAATATATAAAAATAAATATATTCAATGTATATATATATATATATATATATATATATATATATATATATATATATATATATATATATATATATATATATATATAACATATAAATTAAGGACATAATAGATAAATAAAGTAGATATATTGGAGTTTAACTTAAAATTTTTATTAAATATTATATAATTAATATTTGATTTATTACCATTATACGTTTATAATATTATCTGATATATAGTACTGATATAGGTTCGTGAATTCGAGATCAACCCTACACTTGTTAAATGACGTCATATGTATTTTTACTACAAAATACAGTATGGTGAGTTCATTTGCTCCCTCTTACTCTTTACATTTTTGGAACTGAGAATACATGCGCTATTTTTACAACTGCTTTATTAAATGCTTTTGAAATATATTTTTGAATTACGAATACATGAAATGCTTTTATAAATGTTTGATGAGATAGACACAAGCAAAACATTCCTCGAATGAATTATTATGCAGACAGAAGTTCTGTGGATTATTATTGAATTATGTGGACATGATAATTGCCACCAATTGATGAATATATTTTCCCCTGATTATTATTGCTTGGTAACCTAAGAATTAGAATCGGGTATGGCTCTAATTCACGCGAATCCTAAAGGTAGCTACCGGGTTTAACACCCCCACCCAGAATGTTCACTAGCGGAAGAGCTAGTGGGCGTGGTGTTTAGTACTTCGAAGTTTATATATTATACAGACGAGATGTTCTGTTTTGGGGATATTATTGATGCGCATTATATGTTAAGGTCGGTTACCAAGCCAAGCAATGAATGCAAAGTGAATATTATGTATTGAGAGAATGATTTTATACACAGGTTATGTGTATGATATTTTGTACACAAGATATGTGTACGGTTACTAAGATTTATGAAAATGGTTTTGTACACGAGATAGGTGTACTGTATCTAAATCTTGTGGTCTATCAAAATGATGAATTTTAATTTTTTATGATAAACTTATGAATTCACCAACATTTTGGTTGACACTTTAAAGAATATTTATTCTCAGGTACGAAAGAAATCTTCCGCTATGCATTTGCTCATATTACATGGAGTCGTTCATGGCATATAGAGGTCAGGACCTCGCAATGGGACCAACTATTGAAGACTTCGTCCAGATGGATTAGGACGGGTCCTTTCAGGTTAGTGAACTTGGTTAAGATTAGAGTAGGGAGTTGGAACGTAGGGACGTAGGGACATATTGTGTGTCCAAGATACTAGATGAAGGGGAGAAGAGGCGGTTGTCATTTGTGACAACCCGGAAATTTCCGACCAAATTTAAACTTTATCTTTATATTATTCCGACACAATAAGCAATGTTTGTTAAGTTAAATCTCAAGAATTTTAAACTGTGTTCATACATTCATTTAACCTCGACCAAATTTCGACGATTCACGAACCATTATATAAATGGATATGATTATATATACATATATACATATTTATGACTAGTGCTTGAGTATTTATGATTATGCATGTTTGTATGTTTAATTTCGTCATTAAATAGTTTATGATAGATCATGAATTTAATACATATGTTACAGAAATAAGGTATATGATATGCATGTCATTGGAAAACTGACAAAAAATTAATAATTTTTCATTTAGAAAGCGTATGATAATATAATATATAATTAATTATATAAATTATATATATATTATATTTATATATTAAAATCGTCGGCAGACTAGGATCCAAACTTGTGTGAGCTGGATTTACGAACTCCGCGACTCGCGGAGTTTGTAGTGCAAAAATGCCGCAACTCGCGGAGCTGTCCTGGACAAAAATGCCTATAAAAGCTCACGCATTCTGAACGTTTTATATATCTTTTTCTTCTCCTCATTCAAACGTAATATATATATATATATATATATATATATATATATATATATATATATATATATATATATATATATATTATTTTAATTTTAATTTTAATTTTAAATCCTAATAATAAGGGTATGTTAGCGAATGTTGTAAGGGTGTAAGTCGAAATTCTGTCCGTGTAACGCTAAGCTATTTTTAATCATTATAAGTTATGTTCAACCTTTTTACATTAATGTCTCGTAGCTAAGTTATTATTATGCTTATTTAAATCGAAGTAATCATGATGTTGGGCTAAATACTAAAATTGGGTAATTGGGCTTTGTACCATAATTGGGGTTTGGACAAAAGAACGACTCTTGTGGAAATTAGACTATGGGCTATTAATGGGCTTTATATTTATTTAACTAAATGATAGTTTGTTAATTTTAATATAAAGATTTGCAATTGGACGTCCCTATAAATAACCATATACACTCGATCAGACACGATGGGCGGGATATTTATATGTACGAATAATCGTTCATTTAACCGGACACGGGAATGAATTAATAGTCTATGGAATTATTAAAACAGGGGTGAAATTATGTACAAGGACACTTGGCATAATTGATAACAAAGTATTAAAACCTTGGGTTACACGCAGTCGATAACCTGGTGTAATTATTAAACAAAGTAATAAAACCTTGTTACAGTTTAAGTCCCCAATTAGTTGGAATATTTGACTTCGGATATAAGGATAATTTGACGAGGATACTCGCAATTTATATTTATGACTGATGGACTGTTATGGACAAAAACCAGACGGACATATTAAATAATCCAGGACAAAAGACAATTAACCCATGGGCATAAAACTAAAATCAACACGTCAAACATCATGATTACGGGAGTTTAAATAAGAATAATTATTTTATTTCATATTTAATTTCCTTTATTTTATATTTAATTGCACTTCTAATTATCGCACTTTTATTTATTGTTATTGTATTTAATTGCACTTTTAATTATCGTACTTTTTAATTATCGCAATTTTATTTTATCGCACTTTTATTTATGGCAATTTCATTATCGTTATTTACTTTACGCTTTAAATTAAGTTATATTTATTTTTAATATTTTACATTAGGTTTTAACTGCGACTAAAGTTTTTAAAATCGACAAACCAGTCATTAAACGGTAAAAACCCCTCTTTTATAATAATAATATTACTTATTTATATATTTGTATTTTTATAAATTAAAACTAATATAGCGTTAAGCTTTGTTTAAAGATTTTCCCTGTGGAACGAACCGGACTTACTAAAAACTACACTACTGTACGATTAGGTACACTGCCTATAAGTGTTGTAGCAAGGTTTAAGTATATCCATTCCATAAATAAATAAATATCTTGTGTAAAATTGTATCGTATTTAATAATTTTTCGTTGTAAAAATAAAGTTATTTCAAACTCACCTCTGCGCATATCAAGTATTTTTGGCGCCGCTGCCGGGGAACTCAATTTCTTGCTTAAACGCCGAAAGCGCAATGCTATATATAAAAAAAAATAAAATGAGAATTTTTATTAAGTTTTATTTAGTTTTTGTAAAAATACATTTTAAATATTAAAAAAATATAAAAATTTAAAAACCGAAAAAGAAAAAAAAATATATATAAATCTATTTTTAAGATTTTTATTTATAAAATTATAAAGTATTTCTATTTTTTTATTTTAGTTTTTAAAATATAAGTTTTTATTTATTATATTTTATATAATTATTAAAAATAGAAAAATATATAAAATATAATTTTAAAAAAAACTACAGAACCTGTCGAACGATATTTGTGCATTTAAAATTTTAACCTCCGTGACTCGCGTGGTTTTCTGGTATGTGGCACCGCAACTCGCGGAGCCACCCTGACACGAGCAGAAGCCCTAATTCTACATTAATTACGTGTAATTATTATTATTATTTATTTAAAACCCCTAATTAGGTTTTGTTAATTAATTAATTTAGTTTAGTTTTAATTATTTTATATATTTAGTTTTATTAGTTTAATTAAATTGTAAAATTAATAGTTTTAATAAATAAATAATATAAAAATAATATTTTTATAAAAATTGTACTTTTTACAACTTTTAGTATATTTTTATATTTTGTCCCTTTTTAATTGTTTTAGCGTAATTTTTTGTATTTTTCGCTCATATTTAGTTTTAATCCATAGTTTTTGCCATAATTATTTTTACTTCTAGATTTTTAAGTTTTGCCATAAAATCCCTTAAGTGCTTTCTCTTTAGACTAAGATTTAGGTGCTTTAGAATTTTGCGACGCCTTTTTAAGTTTTAGTACCTTTTTAAGATATTGCCATTTGGGATATATTATTTCTTTTATGCTTTAATATTTTTAGACGCAACTTTTAATTCTTAGTTTTTAGTTCCTTTTTAAGTTTCGACGCGCTACTTTCTTATTTTTATTTTTCGACGCCTTTTACCTATGTATCAATTATCAATCCAATTAGTAATCTCAATTTGCAATTTTAATTTTAAGTTAGTGATAATAATAAGGTTGGGATAGTCGAGTGTTTTAAAGTTTCATAAGTCACTCTTTTTCTTTCTTATTTTTCGACGCCTTTTATTTTTCAACCCTTTTCTTTTTCGATCTTTTTCGACGCGCTCTTTTTCTTTCTTATTTCTCGACATTCTAGTTTTTAGGGCATAGATTTTTATTCTACTTCTTATCTAAATTTCTTTAAATTACAAAAATTTATTTTAAGTGGTTAAATTGATAGACATCAAAATTTTCTGGTTCGTAGTAATAGTTGGATTTGTATGTGGACCGGGTTATTGGAGCCAAACAGTACTCAATTATATTGAGACCAAACGAATCCTGCCCCTCTGCTGCATCTTTTGGCTATTCGAAACGTGGGCAAAATCAGAAAAGTCTATTAATTGGATAACTTATATAATTTTTCTTTCCTTTTAAAAACTAATAGGATATTCAGTGAATGCACCGAGCAAGACGTTCACCACCTTTTGTACGTTCACCACCTGTAAGTCGATCAAGACATCTAGCTAATATTATTACCGTTGATTTTTCTTTAGAATCGTCATCCAGTCGACCAAGTACTCCAATTCAAATTTCCGATAATCCATTTTTTGAACCCGATCTCACAATTGAGTCAATCCGGAGAATATTCAGGGACAATTCATAGATCCTGAACCATTAATTTTTCCTCCGGAACCACCAATCATTCAAACAGAGATTGTTGAGGAACGAACCATTAAATCAGAATCCTCTAGTGATTCAGATTCAACAAATTCAATTATGGAAAATCTGGAACCTCTAAGTATGGAAGACCGAATGCGAGCTAAACGCACTGGCCAAGGTCACGCAATTACTCATCCAGACATTAATGCGCCAGATTATGAAATCAAAGGACAAATTCTACACATGGTTGTAGTGACCCGAACTTTTCCATGTTTATATATATTAATTGAGATTGATATTTACATGATTAAATGTTTCCAACATGTTAAGCA
This sequence comes from Rutidosis leptorrhynchoides, assembly GCF_046630445.1. NCBI lineage: Eukaryota > Viridiplantae > Streptophyta > Magnoliopsida > Asterales > Asteraceae > Rutidosis > Rutidosis leptorrhynchoides. Next base: position 338,590,944 of record NC_092336.1, read on the forward strand.
ATCAAACTTGTTAAGACTTGATTAATTGAAATATGTTTCATATAGACAATTGACCACCCAAGTTGACCGGCGATTCACGAACGTTAAAACTTGTAAAAACGACATGATGATATATATATGGATATACATATGGTTAACATGAGATTATGATAAGTAAGTATCTCCATAAGTATATTAACAATGAGTTATATACATATAAACAAGACTACTAACTTAAGGATTTCGAAACGAGACATATATGTAACGATTATCGTTGTAACGACATTTAAATGTATATATATCATATTAAGATATATTAATATATCATAATATCATGATAATATAATAATTTAACATCTCATTAGATATAATAAACAATGGGTTAACAACATTAATTGAGATCGTTAACTTAAAGGTTTCAAAACAACAGTTACATGTAACGACTAACGATGACTTAACGACTCAGTTAAAATGTATATACATGTAGTGTATTTAGATGTATTAAAATACTTTTGGAAGACTTCAAGACATATATCAAAACACTCATACTTAACGAAAATGGTTACAGTTACTTTTCCATTCTTTTCTTTCATCAAGAATTCTAGTCGTATTCTTACCCGTATTATACACAGCTTCAAAACGTACTTACTATGAGTATATACCAATAGGAACTAGCATGGGATTCCACTCTTGATTATGTCATGTATGACTAATCAATTTTAACTTCTACCATGAGCTAGTCAACTAACTAGAACTCCTTTTAACCCCACTCACCACTCACCAATTACCACTCATCATTCACTCCATTTCACTTCCAATTCTCTTTCTAATTCTCTCTCAACACACACACACTATTATGAATGTATTTTTCCAGTAGTTAATCATCATCTTCATCAAAAATCACTTCAAGAATCAAGCTATAAACATCATAGGAAGAACACTTCAAGAACACTTCAAAAATCCCTTCAAGTTTACTAATTTACTTCCAAGCTTTCTAATCCATTCCAAGTAATCATCTAAGATCAAGAAACCTTTGTTATATACAGTAGGTTATCTTTCTTATTCAAGGTAATATTCATATTCAAACTTTGATTCAATTTCTATAACTATAAACTATCTTAATTCGAGTAAAAATCTTACTTGAACTTGTTTTTGTGTCATGATCCTACTTCAAGAACTTTCAAGCCATCCAAGATCCTTTGAAGCTAGATCATTTCTTGTCACTTCCAGTAGGTTCACCTACTAAACTTGAGGTAGTAATGATGTTCATAACATCATTCGATTCATATATATAAAACTATCTTATTCGAAGGTTTAAACTCGTAATCACTAGAACATAGTTTAGTTAATTCTAAACTTGTTCGCAAACAAAAGTTAATCCTTCTAACTTGACTTTTAAAATTAACTACACACATGTTCTATATCTATATGATATGCTAACTTAATGATTTAAAACCTGGAAACACGAAAAACACCGTAAAACCGGATTTACGCCGTCGTAGTAACACCGCGGGCTGTTTTGGGTTAGTTAATTAAAAACTATGATAAACTTTGATTTAAAAGTTGTTATTCTGAGAAAATGATTTTTATTATGAACATGAAACTATATCCAAAAATTATGGTTAAACTCAAAGTGGAAGTATGTTTTCTAAAATGGTCATCTAGACATCGTTCTTTCGACTGAAATGACTACCTTTACAAAAACGACTTGTAACTTATTTTTCCGACTATAAACCTATACTTTTCTGTTTAGATTCATAAAATAGAGTTCAATATGAAACCATAGAAATTTGATTCACTCAAAACGGATTTAAAATGAAGAAGTTATGGGTAAAACAAGATTGGATAATTTTTCTCATTTTAGCTACGTGAAAATTGGTAACAAATCTATTCCAACCATAACTTAATCAACTTGTATTGTATATTATGTAATCTTGAGATACCATAGACACGTATACAATGTTTTGACCTATCATGTCGACACATCTATATATATTTCGGAACAACCATAGACACTCTATATGTGAATGTTGGAGTTAGCTATACAGGGTTGAGGTTGATTCCAAAAAATATATAGTTTGAGTTGTGATCAATACTGAGATACGTATACACTGGGTCGTGGATTGATTCAAGATAATATTTATCGATTTATTTCTGTACATCTAACTGTGGACAACTAGTTGTAGGTTACTAACGAGGACAGCTGACTTAATAAACTTAAAACATCAAAATATATTAAAAGTGTTGTAAATATATTTTAAACATACTTTGATATATATGTATATATTGTTATAGGTTCGTGAATCAACCAGTGGCCAAGTCTTACTTCCCGACGAAGTAAAAATCTGTGAAAGTGAGTTATAGTCCCACTTTTAAAATCTAATATTTTTGGGATGAGAATACATGCAGGTTTTATAAATGATTTACAAAATAGACACAAGTACGTGAAACTACATTCTACGGTTGAATTATCGAAATCGAATATGCCCCTTTTTATTAAGTCTGGTAATCTAAGAATTAGGGAACAGACACCCTAATTCACGCGAATCCTAAAGATAGATCTATTGGGCCTAACAAACCCCATCCAAAGTACCGGATGCTTTAGTACTTCGAAATTTATATCATATCCGAAGGGTGTCCCGGAATGATGGGGATATTCTTATATATGCATCTTGTTAATGTCGGTTACCAGGTGTTCACCATATGAATGATTTTTATCTCTATGTATGGGATGTGTATTGAAATATGAAATCTTGTGGTCTATTGTTACGATTTGATATATATAGGTTAAACCTATAACTCACCAACATTTTTGTTGACGTTTAAAGCATGTTTATTCTCAGGTGAATACAAAGAGCTTCCGCTGTTGCATACTAAAATAAGGACAAGATTTGGAGTCCATGTTTGTATGATATTGTGTAAAAACTGCATTCAAGAAACTGATTTCGATGTAACATATTTGTATTGTAAACCATTATATAATGGTCGTGTGTAAACAGGATATTTTAGATTATCATTATTTGATAATCTACGTAAAGCTTTTTAAACCTTTATTTATGAAATAAAGGTTATGGTTTGTTTTAAAAATGAATGCAGTCTTTGAAAAACGTCTCATATAGAGGTCAAAACCTCGCAACGAAATCAATTAATATGGAACGTTTTTAATCAATAAGAACGGGACATTTCAATGGTGACTAATCAATGCCAATTTAGTGGTGCGCTGAAGGAAGATCCAAATGAACATCTTCGTACCTTTAATAGGATCTGCACACTATTTAAAATAAGAGAAGTTGAAGATGAACAGATATATCTCATGTTATTTCCCTGAACGTTAAAGGGAGAAGCCAAAGATTGGTTGAAATCATTATCTGAAGGGGCGATTGATACATGGGACGTTTTAGTTGAAAAATTTCTTAAACAATTCTTTCCGGCATCTAAAGCCGTAAGACTTCAAGGAGAAATTGTTACGTTCACACAGAAACCGAATGAAACTCTATATGAGGCGTGGACAAGATTTGGAAAGTTATTAAGAGGATGTCCGCAACATGGTTTAGACACTTGTCAAAAAGTACAAACATTCTACCAAGGATGCGACATCACTACAAGGAAAGACATCGATATAGCAGCTGGTGGTTCTATTATGAAGAAAACAGAAACTGATGCTTAAAAAATTATTGATAACACTGCTTCCCACTCACATGAGTGGCACCAAGAAAAAGATATCGTTAGATCATCTAAAGCAGCTAGAGCCGATTCTAGCCATGACTTAGATTCCATTTCAGCAAAGATAGATGTTGTCGAGAGACGAATGGAAATGACGACTAAAGATATACACTCAATACGAATTAGTTGTGAGCAGTGTGGAGGACCACATTTGACAAAAGATTGTCTCAGTATTGAACTAACAATGGAACAAAGAGAGAATATTTCATACATAAACCAAAGGCCTGGAAATAATTATCAGAATAATTATCAACCGCCAAGACCAATTTACAATCAAAACCAGAATTATAATCGAAATGTTCCATACAACAACCAACAAGGTCCTAGCAATCAACAAGTATCCAATAATACTTACAATCAGCAAAGACCTAATTTTCAAAACAAACCACAAAAAACCGATGATAAAAAGCCAAATTTAGAAGACATGATGACGAAGCTAGTTGAAACTCAAACACAGTTTTTCACATCTCAGAAACAAACCAATGAACAAAATGCTCAAGCGTTTAGAAATCAACAAGCTTCTATTCAAAATTTGGAACAAGAAGTAAGTAACCTAGCAAGGTTAATAGGAGAAAGAAAACCGGGAAGTCTACCTAGTGATACAAATGCTAACCCCCGGAATGAAACAGCTAAAGCCATTACCACAAGAAGTGGTACAACACTTAAACCGCCTAAAATACCTGTAATTTCTGAGGACGCTATTCCTACTCCACAAGAACCACGACCTGAACAAGATAAGGAAAAAGAACCGGTAGTTGAAAAGGTTAATGAAGATAACATAGTTAAGGCTAAACCTTATGTTAAACCATACCAACCACCACTTCCTTACCCGAGTAAAATGAAAAAAGAGAAACTTGAAGCCGAGCAATCCAAATTCTTGGATATGAATAAACAGATAAATGTAAATCTTCTTTTCATTGATGTGATTTCAGGAATGCCTAGATATGCTAAATTTCTGAAAGATCTAATCTCGAATAGAAAGAAAATGGAAGAACTCTCGGCTGTTACTATGAATGCTAATTGTTCAGCAGTGCTGTTGAATAAGATACCAGAAAAATTATCAGATCCAGGAAGTTTCACAATTCCATGTTTTTCTGGGTAGTCTTAGTTCAATAGAAGCGTTGGTAGACTTAGGTGCTAGTATAAATTTAATGCCGTATTCACTATACAATAAACTAGACCTTGAAGAATTGAAACCAACACGAATAAGCATACAACTAGCTGATCGATCAATAAAATATCCTAGAGGGATAATGGAGAACATGCTAGTTAAAGTTGGTACTTTAGTATTTCCAGTAGATTTTGTTGTTCTGGACATGGACGAAGATTCTCAAGTTCCTCTCATATTAGGAAGACCATTCTTAAACACGGCTAAAGCAATGATAGACGTGTTTGGTAAGAAACTGACCCTAAGTATAGAGGACGAGAGTGTTACCTTTTCAGTTGATAGAGCAATGCAACAACCACAATCTGCAGATGATACATGTTATTATATTCAAACTATAGATTCACATGCAGAATTGTTAAAAGAATTTCCAGAATTACAAGGAACAGGAGAATGTTCTTTAGGAGAAGGAACTGAACCAATTGATGAAATTGAAATGTCAGCTACACTAATGGCTAATGGATATGAACCAACAACAGAAGAAATTCAAATGCTAAAAGAAGAAGACAGATATCGATATAAATCATCGATAGAAGAACCTCCGACATTAGAGTTAAAGCCACTTCCAAACCATTTGGAATACGCTTATTTACATGGTGAATCTGAATTTCCTGTAATAATATCGTCTTCTCTTACTGAAAATGAAAAATCTCAACTCATTTCTGTGTTAAAAGCTCATAAACCAGCCATTGCACGGAAAATTCATGATATTAAAGGAATAAGTCCTTCGTATTGCACACATAAAATCCTTATGGAAGAAGGTCATAAAACGTATGTGCAACGCCAACGAAGACTAAATCCGAATATGCAAGATGTTGTTAAGAAAGAAATTATTAAACTGCTAGATGCAGGTTTAATTTATCCAATTTCTGATAGTCCATGGGTAAGCCCAGTTCAATGCGTGCCTAAGAAGGGTGGCATGACTGTCATTACAAATGAAAAAAATGAGCTTATTCCTACTAGGACTATAACATGATGGCGTGTATGTATTGATTATAGAAAATTAAATGACGCCACCAGAAAATATCACTTTCCCTTACCTTTTATTGATCAAATGTTGGAAAGATTAGCCGGAAATAGTTACTATTGTTTTCTTGATGGTTTTTCCGGATATTTTCAAATTCCAATAGCACCCGAAGACCAAGAGAAAACCACATTCACATGCCCTTATGGTACTTTTGCTTACAAACGCATGCCATTTGGACATTGCAACGCCCCTGCAACCTTTCAAAGGTGCATGATGGCGATTTTTTACGACATGATAGAAGAATGCATGGAAGTTTTCATGGATGACTTTTCAGTCTTCGGTGATACTTTTGAAACATGTCTAGCTAATCTTGAACGAATGCTTATTAGATGCGAACAATCAAATCTAGTACTTAATTGGGAGAAATGCCATTTCATGGTTAAAGAAGGTATCGTTCTTGGACATAAAATTTCAAAAGAAGGAATTGAAGTGGATAGAGCTAAAGTAGATGTAATTGCTAAACTTCCACATCCCACCAATGTTAGAGGAGTTAGGAGTTTTCTAGGGCATGCCGGTTTTTACCGACGTTTCATAAAAGATTTTTCTAAAATTGTCACTCCTATGAATAAACTCCTAGAAAAAGATGCTCCATTCATCTTTTCAGATGAATGTATCAAATCTTTTAATATTCTTAAAGAGAAACTCACTAATGCGCCGATCATGATAACACCAAATTGGAATCTACCATTTGAACTAATGTGCGATGCAAGTGATTTTGCAATGGGAGCCGTTTTAGGACAAAGGATTGAAAAACGATTTCAACCTATATATTATGCTAGTAAGACATTACAAGGAGCACAAACAAATTACACAACTACTGAAAAAGAACTCCTTGCTATTGTCTTTGCTTTTGACAAATTTCGATCATATCTCGTTCTAGCTGAAACGGTGGTCTATACCGACCATTCTGCTCTTAGATACCTATTTTCGAAACAAGATGCTAAACCAAGATTAATCCATTGGATCTTACTTTTACAAGAGTTTAATATTGAAATCCGAGATAAAAGAGGAGCAGAAAATCTCGCCGCTGATCATCTTTCTCGTCTTGAAAATCCTGAATTAGAAGTTCTAAATGAATCGGCCATACAAGACAACTTTCCTAATGAATATATATTGAAGATAGATTATAATGAAATTCCATGGTTTGTAGACTATGCAAACTACTTAGTATGTGGATTCCTTGAAAAAGGATTATCGTACCAAAAATGAAAGAAATTCTTCAGTGATATAAAACACTATTTTTGGGAAGATCCACATTTGTTTAAAAGTTGTCCCAATGAAATAATACGCCGATGTGTATTCGGAGATGAAGCTAGTAAAATATTAAACCATTGTCACACAGGATCAACAGGAGGGCATTATGGGCCTCAACTAACAGCAAGAAAAGTTTATGATGCTGGATTCTATTGGCCTACAATTTACAAAGACGCACACCTTATTTGCAAATCCTGTGATGCTTGTCAAAGGGCCGGAAAAATAAGTCAACGTGATGAAATGCCACAAAATGTCATTCAAGTATGTGAAGTATTTGACATTTGAGGTATTGACTTTATGGGTCCATTTCCAAAATCTCATAATAATCTCTACATTCTCGTTGACATTGATTATGTATCTAAATGGGCAGAAGCACAAGCTCTTCCAACTAACGATGCACGAGTTGTAGTCAACTTTTTAAAACGTCTTTTTGCAAGGTTTGGAACACCGAAAGCTTTAATAAGTGATCGGGGTACTCATTTTTGTAATAATCAACTTGAGAAAGTTCTTAAAAGGTATGGAGTAACTCATAAAATCTCCACCGCATATCATTCACAAACAAGTGGACAAGTTGAAAATACCAACCGAGCTTTAAAACGTATTCTAGAGAAAATCGTAGGATCAAATCCGAAGGAATAGTCCATTAAATTGGAGGATGCACTCTGGGCTTTTAGAACAGCCTACAAAACTCCAATTGGAACCACACCTTTCAAACTCGTTTACGGAAAAGCATGTCATCTTCCAGTAGAAATTGAACACAAAGTATTTTGGGCTTTGAAGACATGTAATCTTGATTTACATGAAGCCGGATGTCTACGGTTAAGTCAACTAAACGAATTAGAAGAATTAAGACAAGAATCTTACGAAAATTCGTTAATCTATAAGGAAAGAACGAAGAAATGGCATGATAAAAGAATCAGAAGTTCAAAAGAATTTAAAGAAGGAGATAGAGTTCTTCTTTTTAATTCACGATTCAAGCTATTTCCTGGAAAATTGAAATCAAGATGGTCTGGACCATTCATAGTCAAAAGAGTTTTCCCATACGGAACAGTAGAATTAATAAATTCAAATGGGATTGAATTTAAAGTTAATGGTCACAGAGTTAAATATTACATAGATAGTCCAAAGGAAGTTGACAACGAAGTTAATCACAATTTCGATACCACAGCTAACTAAGTGTGGGGAGAATCAAGTCTTTAAAGGATAATATGTATTTCTGTTAGAGTTAGATTTTCTGTTTTCGTGTAGTTCTCGAAAATGGAACCCGAATGGTCTTTCCCTAGCAGACCCTAAAGAACTAGTCTTCTCCCCTCATTCTGAATTTTTATTTTTTTAGGTTTTTACGAAATGAAGACTTCCTGTGAACTAAACCATGGTCTAATGCTACACGCTTTGATTACTAAACGTAATAATGACACACTTCCGAGTGAACTGGTATCAGTAATCAGAGAAAAATTGGACGGAGTAAGAAAAGAATCCAGATGCGAAGATAATAAGTTACAATTTGGTAAAGGAATATCAAAATCCGCAGTGAAAAGAAGAGCACGACACCTTGAAAGATGTCACAAATGCGAAAAATGGTCACAAGAAGGTAAATGTTCAAATAATCAAACCTATTCAAACACCGAATTTGTTACTTTATGCAGAGATGGACCGTTCATATGTTTAGAAGAAAAAAACATTGAATGCTCGAGGTTACGCCTATGTAGCTATGGAAAACCAATTAGTCCGACTATCTTATGAGTGGGCTAGAGCATATCACTAAGAAATATATTTCACAGGTAAGTTTGTACATTTTTCATTTTTATTTTTATTTTTAACCTTTCGATAAAATTAGGTCTTGCGACCGAAATTATTGATATCATACAAAAATTTATTACATCACTGCGAAATTTAACGTTTATTCTTAAGGTATAAATATCTTTAATCAATCAACCCAAAATATTTCAAAAATTCGTCATGAGTTAAATTAGGTTAGGAAATCGAAATTACTTTACCGAAAAGAGGGGCGTATATTTTTGATAATATTTGATTGATTAAAGTGGGATAAAAGCCAAAAAGATTTTTAATTTTATTTTTTACTTTGTTTTTAAATTTAATATATAAATATTAAAATACTATTGTAAACTTTTAAATTAATATATTTAAAATTGTAAATATTTGAAAAATTAATATGTTTAATATAAGTTTGTATGTATAAAAACAAAAATATAATTTAAGTTTGGTGTGAATTTTTAATATGAATTTTTAATTTTATGCATTAAAAATTTAAGTTTGGTGTGAATTTAAAAACAAAAATTTACTTTATTTCGTAAGTTAAAAATATGATTTTTAAAAATCGTCGTAAGTTGAAGACTAGGTCTTTGAACCGAAATTGCTTTACCCGAAGGAGGGACGAGAACTTTTATTATCATTATTTTTAATCTTATTGAATTAAAGTATTCCAAAAACATTTAAAAAAAAACGCCAATATGTTTGGAAACTTTGGTAAAATTTAATCATTTCTACGCTAATCACCCTCAATAATTTAAATTGTTACTGATTTCTTGCAAATGAGGACATTGCAAGATCTTAAGTGTGGGATGGGGTTAAATTCTTTCGGATTTTTAAAATTTTTACTTTATACACTTGGTTATCATTAGAAATACTAGTAACGCAGTAGTTGTATTAGAATCTAGTGCTCTCTGATAATAAAGAACAACCCTAGTCTTATATACTGACTATCCAATTCTAGTAAAATTTTCAAAATTTTCAATTAAATGAACTCAAAATCATGTTTATACATATTTATGAACAATAAAACTAGGTGTTAACACCGAAATTATTGTTACCTCGGAAAGGACATAAATTGAGAAACAAACTAAAATGTTAGAATTCATTTAAAATGGAATAGAGGAAAATAAAAAGATAAAGAAAGGAAAATAAAAGCCAAGTGTTGGAAATTTTTACCAAGTTATTCAAAATATATATCACATATTTTTGTACAAATAATTGAAAATACTTTTGTTTTGGACGATAATTAACTGGTTTACCTGATGAAAGAAAAGAATAGATGGATCTACACGATGAATCAATTCCATCATTTAAAGGAAGTAAAGTCTTCCAAAAAAGAAACACGCTTCTTGATTTAGGTCATGAAGTTGTCGTCCAGACCAACTGTAGGTTGACGAAAAACCTAGAAAAGTCATCTCTAAAATCAGCAGGAAATCCACGGACCTCAGCATCAAACAGGGTCGCCAAGTGGTCAGATTTATCCTAACCATGAGAAGGATTTATCTCGTACAATGGGGGGACGCCGTGCAAATTAGCTTGATAAGACTAATGAATCAGATCCCCAGAAAGGATAATCTCCTTAAAGATTAAAAATCAGCATTTAAGCCTGATATTACTCAATCCTAGAGATTGACCTTAAAGATTGAGAATTACAAACTCATGGAATTCAATGATATCTAAACTCGAGCTTGAACGAGAAAATATTTTGATCAAAATTACAAACCGATTTGTTTTCTAAAAACCCATTTTTAATGCGTTCATTACCATTGAACGTAAAATCCTAGGAATTCAACTGGAATTCATTAGGTCACCTGAACCAAATCAGGTGTCAACCGTAAGAACGGTGGTTGCATAGCATGGTCAAAGACAGGACCTTGTGCCAGACCGGAAAATTATAAGGGTGAGCTTTACTATTGCTCCTACAAAGGATAGTAATTGCGTCCGACACGTTATAGACCATAATTAAAAGCATGTCAGGGGACATTGCCTTAACAGTTGCTTGTTCAACGCTTTCCTTTACAACCGGACGGTAGTTTACTGAAAGGTAATATACGGAGCAAGTATACTGGACGTGTTGCTTTCCTAATACAAGGTTAGCAAGTGGGTGACACAAAACCACAAGTTTTGAGCTAAAATTTTCAAATCTGAAACCCACTAAACCCACAAAAATATTTTGCAAACACCGGTGAAGGGTTATTCCGGAAAACTTAACTAGGGTAAAAGCTAGAATGAATTTTCAAAAGATCAAATGTTTTCATAAAGATCCAATTTCCTTAATGGATCTAAATTTTATAGTCATGTGGGACTGTAAACCACATCGTTACTACCATTGTTTATACCGCCGTATAGAAATCACTGATGTATAAAGTGTGAAGAATAAATAAGTGATTCTAGTATATTTCAAGACTATATTGCTTGAGGACAAGCAACGCTCAAGTGTGGAAATATTTGATAATGCTAAAAACGAACATATATTTCATAGCATTATTCCTCAAGAAAGACAAGCTTTTAGTTGCAATTGTAATATTTACAAGTGATATTCGGTTAAATAATAAAAGGTGAAGACAAAAGATAGATTCGACGAATTGAAGACGCAAACGACCAAAAAGCTCAAAAGTACAAAATACAATCAAAGAGGTTCCAATTATTGATAAGAAACGTCTCAGAATTACAAGAGTACAAGATTCAAAACGCAAAGCACAAGATATTAAATTGTACGCAAGGACGTTCGAAAATCCAGAACCGGGACCAGAGTCAACTCTCAACGCTCGACGCAACAGACTAAAAATTACAAGTTAACTATGTATATAAATATAATATAATATATAATTAATTATATAAATTATATATAAATTATATTTATATATTAAAACCGTCGGCAGACTAGGATCCAAACTTGTGTGAGCTGGATTTACGAACTCCGCGACTCGCGGAGTTTGTAGTGCAAAAATGACGCAACTCGCGGAGCTGTCCTGGACAAAAATTCCTATAAAAGCTCGCGCATTCTGAACGTTTTATATATCTTTTTCTTCTCCTCATTCATACGTAATATATATATATATATATATATATATATATATATATATATATATATATATATATATATATATATATATATATATATATATATATATATATATATATATATATTATTATTTTAATTTTAATTTTAATTTTAAATCCTAATAATAAGGGTATGTTAGCGAATGTTGTAAGGGTGTAAGTCGAAATTCTGTCCGTGTAACACTACGCTATTTTTAATCATTGTAAGTTATGTTCAACCTTTTTACATTAATGTCTTGTAGCTAAGTTATTATTATACTTATTTAAATCGAAGTAATCATGATGTTGGGCTAAATACTAAAATTGGGTAATTGGGCTTTGTACCATAATTGGGGTTTGGACAAAAGAACGACACTTGTGGAAATTAGACTATGAGCTATTAATGGGCTTTATATTTGTTTAATTAAATGATAGTTTGTTAATTTTAATATAAAGATTTGCAATTGGACGTCCCTATAAATAACCATATACACTCGATCGGACACGATGGGCGGGCTATTTATATGTACGAATAATCGTTCAATTAACCGGACACGGGAATGAATTAATAGTCTATGGAATTATTAAAACAGGGGTGAAATTATGTACAAGGACACTTGGCATAATTGATAACAAAGTATTAAAATATTGGGTTACACGCAGTCGATAACCTGGTGTAATTATTAAACAAAGTAATAAAACCCTGTTACAGTTTAAGTCCCCAATTAGTTGGAATATTTGACTTCGGATATAAGGATAATTTGACGAGGATACTCGCACTTTATATTTATGACTGATGGACTGTTATGGACAAAAACCAGACGGACATATTAAATAATCCAGGACAAAGGACAATTAACCCATGGGCATAAAACTAAAATCAACACGTCAAACATCATGATTACGGAAGTTTAAATAACCATAATTATTTTATTTCATATTTAATTTCCTTTATTTTATATTTAATTGCACTTGTAATTATCGCACTTTTATTTATTGTTATTGTATTTAATTGCACTTTTAATTATCGTACTTTTTAATTATCGCAATTTTATTTTATCGCACTTTTATTTATCGCAATTTCATTATCGTTATTTACTTTACGCTTTAAATTAAGTTATATTTATTTTTAATATTTTACATTAGGTTTTAACTGCGACTAAAGTTTTTAAAATCGACAAACCGGTCATTAAACGGTAAAAACCCCCCCCCCCCCCCTTTTATAATAATAATATTACTTATTTATATATTTGTATTTTTATAAATTAAAACTAATATAGCGTTAAGCTTTGTTTAAAGATTTTCCCTGTGGAACGAACCGGACTTACTAAAAACTACACTACTGTACGATTAGGAACACTGCCTATAAGTGTTGTAGCAAGGTTTAAGTATATCAATTCTATAAATAAATAAATATCTTGTGTAAAATTGTATCGTATTTAATAGTTTTTCGTTGTAAAAATAAAGCTATTTCAAACTCACCTCTGCGCACATCAACTGCCAAGGCCGTAATCGACGTTCACGAGAAATCTCTAAAGTTAAGGGTTGAAGGAGATGAAATCACATTCAATGTTGATCGCGTCATGAACCATCCTACGGAAGAAGATGTGAATCTCTCTGATTCTTTTCAAAAACTCATCAACGAATAACTGGAAGAGACTATGGCTATTTGCAGTCAAGATCAAATTTCTAAGGATATGTTCTTTACACCTCCTGAAGGAAATCACGACAACCATTTAGCCATAGACCTTAGTCATCCCATATCTCCCTTCTCTGAAAGTAACTTTCTTGGCAATACTATTCAAATAGCACCGCTAGGACAAGGCATTCCTTTACCTATATTAAGGAGAAGACCGAATGAAGAAACAGATTTCATTCCGGTATATCAGGAACCCCAGTCAAGGGAAGACTGTGAGGAGTTTCCCGAACCTACCTTCAAAACTAAAGAAGACGTTTCTGAAGAGGAAGCATTAAGAAGGACAATTTCCAAAAATGAAGAACAGATAGCATCAATGACCGCTACTGAAGAATCAATATTCCAGGAGAGATACGACTCGTTAGACCGAAAGGAAATAGCTCGGATGAAACCATCTATCGAGGAGCCTCTGGAGTTAGAATTGAAGAAGTTACCCGACAATCTGGAGTATGCATTCTTAGAAGGAGAATCGCAACTCCTTGTGATCATATCAAAAGACCTCGCGCCACAAGAGAAGGCAAAATTGATTCAAGTTTTGAAATCACATAAGAAGGCAATTGCTTGGAAGATCTCCGACATCAAAGGAATCAGCCCCAACTATTGCACCCACAAGATCTTCATGGAGGATGATTTCAAACCATCAGTTCAGAGGCAAAGAAGGGTCAACCATATGATTCAAGAAGCCGTCAGGAAAGAAGTAATCAAACTTCTCGACGCCGGTCTGATCTATCCCATCTCCGATTCACCATGGGTCAGTCCTGTTCAAGTGGTACCCAAAAAGGGAGGGACGACCGTAATTCAAAATGAGAATAATGAGCTTATTCCAACTCGGGAAGTCACCGGTTGGAGGGTTTGCATAGATTATCTTAAATTAAACGATGCAACCCGGAAGGATCATTTTCCATTACCTTTCATTGATCAAATGTTGGAACGTCTATCAGGAAATGAGTACTACTGTTTCCTAGATGGTTTTTTCGGCTACTTTCAAATCCCCCTTGATCCAAAGGACCAAGAGAAAACAACCTTTACCTGTCCTTATGGAACGTTTGCTTATCGACGTATGCCCTTTAGGTTATGCAATGCACCAGCTACATTCGAGCGATGCATGGTAGCAATATTCCACGACATGATTGAGCGTTGTATGGAAGTCTTCATGGATGAATTCTCAGTCTTTGGTAGTACCTTTAATTCGTGCCTTTCAAACCTTGACAACATCCTCACCCGGTGTGAAGAGTCAAATCTAGTTCTAAATTGGGAAAAATGTCACTTCATGGTAAAAGAAGGGATAGTTTTAGGACATAAGATCTCTAAAGCAGGAATAGAAGTTGATAAGGCTAAGATTGAGACTATCACTAAACTTCCAGAACCTACCACAGTAAGAGCAATAAGGAGTTTCCTAGGACATGCCAGTTTTTACCGACGTTTCATTAAGCATTTTTCAAAGGTCACACGACCTATCACTCATCTCTTAGGAAAGGAAGTTTCGTTTGTCTTCAATGAAGAATGTCAAAAAGCATTCAACTATCTGAAAGAGCAGCTAACACATGCACCGATCATGATAGCTCCTGATTGGAGTCTACCCTTTGAGATCATGTATGATGCAAGCGATTTCGCAGTTGGGTCAGTGCTTGGACAACGGGTAGATAAACACTTTCATCCAATCTATTACGCAAGAAAAACCTTAACCGGAGCTCAAGAGAATTACACTACCACGGAGAAGGAGCTGCTAGCCGTAGTATTCGCCTTCGACAAATTCCGTTCCTATCTTATCCTGTCCAAGACTACAGTCTATACAGATCATTCAGCCCTCAAATATCTATTCACAAAGCAGGACGCAAAGCCAAGACTCCTACGATGGATCTTACTCCTTCAAGAATTCGACATTGAGATTAAAGACAAGAAAGGAGCAAAGAACGTCGCAGCAGATCATCTTAGTCGTTTGGAGAACCCAACGATGGAAAAACTTGCAGAACAAGATATCAGAGATAAATTTCTGGAAGAACAGCTTATGAGTTTAGGACAAACTCACATAGGATCACAGTTTGCTGACACTCCTTGGTATGCCGACATGGCCAACTACCTAGTTGCCAGAATAGTACAAAAGGGGATGAGTACCTCCCGAAGAAGGAATTTCTTCAGGGATGCCAAGTACTACTACTGGGAAGATCCCTACCTATTTAGAAATTGCCCTGATCAGATAATCAGGAGATGCGTAGATGAAAAGAAAGCAGCAGGGATTCTTCACCAATGTCACCATGGACCAACTGGAGGTCATTATGGAGCAAACTTAACCGCGAGGAAAGTCTACGAATCAGGATTTTATTGGCCGTCTATATTTCGAGATGCGTAAGAGCTTGTAAAGCGTTGCGACGCATGCCAAAGATAAGGCAATATCTCTATGAAGAATGAGATGCCTCGGACTAATATCCAAGCTTTCGAAATCTTCGATATATGGGGATTAGACTTCATGGGCCCATTCCCAAAGTCTAACGGGAAAGAATATGTCCTCGTAGCAGTAGATTATGTCTCCAGATGGGTCGAAGCTCAAGCATTTCCGACTAATGATGCCAAAGTCATCACAAACTTCTTGAAGAGACTATTCTGCAGATTTGGAGCTCCCCGTGCGATAATAAGTGATAGAGGCACACACTTCTGTAACACTCAGTTTATGAAGGTGATGCAACAATACGGAGTTAAACACAAGATGTCCACTGCCTATCATCCGCAGACCAACAGACAAGCAGAGGTCATGAACAGAGCACTCAAAAGAATCTTAGAACGAACAGTCGGCCATCATGGAAATAAATGGGCCGAGAAGCTAGATGATGCTCTGTGGGCATTCCGGACTGCTTACAAGAATCCTCTAGGAACTACACCCTACCGAATGATCTATGGAAAAGCTTGTCACCTTCCGCTAGAACTCGAATATAAAGCTCTCTGGGCACTGAAGACCTGCAACCTCGATCCCTCAGTTACCGGAAGACATATGAAAATGCAAATGAACGAACTCGCCGAATTGAGAGACCAAGCATATGAAACGTCATACATCTACAAGGAACGAACGAAGCTTACGCATGATGCAAAATTAATCCCTACAAAGTTCGCCCATGCAGATAAAGTTCTTCTCTTCAATTCTCGGTTCAAGAAGTTCGCAGAAAAATTTAGATCAAGATGGAGTGGCCCATACAAAGTTGTACACGCTTTTCCACATGGAGCCGTGGAATTGGAAGGACCTACTAGTAATTTCAAGGTCAATGATCACCGGTTGAAAGTTTATTTAGAAGACCACGATAAGGAGGAGCACCTCTTCTCCTTTGATCCATTCTGAAGATCTGGCAAGGAAAAGTCGAGCTGTAACGACTTGATAAACAAAGCGCTCTTGGGAGGCACCCCTTGCTTATCCTTTTTATCACTTATTTTTACTTTTATTTTCAGTCTTAAGATATTATTTCTGTACTAACAACTAAGCGCCATACTTGCGCTTAGTACTTACAAGTTTGTTGAATGTGTTTAGGCGAAATGCCAAGTTCAGGAGCATCAGCTTACATTTCAGTTCGCAGGAGGAGGACTCCTGTAGTTTACTCATCCGGAAGTAGTACTGATCAGAACAGGCCATCAACAGGGCAATTAGGCCCAAGGCGATTGATATTAGAGAGTGTAGAGGAGGATATCAGCACAGCACCGCCAGCTCCTCCCGTCCGACGATCTAGACGTCTAGCCAGGAGACCAGCCGAGCACACCGAGTTACCAGATACGCATGAGCCAGAGATAGTGATACATTACAGAGCTACGTTGAGTGACCCTGATGTTGCATAGGCACTACTCAGAGATCAGCAGAGACTTTACAAGGCTCTAAGAGCATACCTCCAGCGTGAAGGGATGCCACGTAGCACTCTGGGCCCATCTTAATTTAGGCTAGAACCCCGTGTTCATCCGACATGACGAGCTACGCCCAGGCGCTCCACACCAGCTTCAGTTCACTCTGTTGCCTCAGCTGCTATGCCTGCACACACTACTCCTATCCCAATCATGCCGCCTGCCCCAGTCACAGAGCCAGTTTCAGTCACTGAGTTACCAGAGGGTTGTCACCTAGTCACTATTCCTATTTCAGTGGAGATGCCAACGGCCAGGCATTTGAGATCACTGGAAGCATACCTGACGAGGAGCCTTTCCCAGACTTATCCCACCTGGAGATGCCAACAGACTTATGTCTAGATTCATTACTTGGCCCTGAGTTGGATATAGGGCAGCCTCTCGAGTACCTGCCAAACCTAGAGGATGACGAGATCTTCAGATACTTCGCAGAGCCGACACACATTGACCAGGATAGTATCCCATAGACTACTCTATTTTATTTTATTTTTAGTTTTTATCTTTTTGAAGCATTGTACTAAAAAATTACATATAGTGGAAATGCTGCCTTTCTCTTTTTGTTCTTCATGCAGAAATATTATTAAAAGAGACTGGTACGTAGGAGATTGACCGTAGGAAGGCCCAGCGCTAGGAAAGTAACACGACCATAGGGAAGTAATCCTTCCTCAAACCTATTTCAATTATAACGCACTAAAATCTCTAAGTGTGGGGTAACCCCCGCAACTAACTTAGAATTTTAGAAGTCATGTCCTTAATCTATATAGTATCAAAATATTCTTTCTAGAGAACATTAGGGACAATGTTCTTCTAAGTGTGGGGTAATGGGTAAGGTTTTTAAAGGTCGAAAGTTTTAATAGTCAAGTAACCATAAAACGCCAGGTTTTGAAAAATTCTTTTGTCCAAAATTAATTAAGCAATGGATATTGGGTAATTTTGAAGAATTTTTACTTTGTTTTCACCCAAAAGATCTAATAAAATTGCTAGAAATCGATTTTTGAAACATTTATTAGAACGGAACGATTAAGCTCAAACTAACGTTTTGTGTCAAAAGATTTCTTTTAAGAAAATATGTTAAAGGCTACGCATGAACAAGCACGACCCCTACTCTAAAAAAGTGAGAAATCTTGGACCCAGAGTATCTGTATGACCCATCAAATCTACAGTACTTTGTTATTTCAATTGATGAGCGTGCTGGTGTGCGGTTCAAATTAGAACTTGGTCCAGTCATACGTTTCAAGACCAATGGTTAGTAAGCGCCATACGTGGTGCAGGTGCGATACTCCTTCCGAAATCATTCTGAATCGAGAAGACAAAAAGCCATCCATTTCTGTTTCCACTCTACGCAATTTAAACCGACCAACTCACATCAAAGAGTTGATGAATCAGAAATATTCACCCCAAATTCACTCCCCAAAAAAAAAAAAACCATTCATTCCCCTTTCCATTCATCCAAAGATCCATAGATAAATGAAGAGATAGATCGATCAAAATTCGCTTCAAAAGCACTAGTCAAAAGATTCCGAATCCCTGATTGTTTTTGATATGTCAAAGACCTATTTTCAGTGGATTATAACTTCCTCTCTGGGCACCAGGAACGAAAGACAAAAGTTATGAAGAAAGGGATGCCGATATAAAAAAAAATGTGTTTATGAAAGAGCAAAGTCTCTAAGAGCAAAGTCTCTAATAAGGAAAAAAGAAACCCGAGAAGATGCCCTGAAGAAGAATGCTGGAAGAGCAAAAGAAAATTCTAGACAAAGTCTTAGCAAAATCCGCCTCTTCCGAAGAAAACCTTTACGAATTCTCAGCCGTTATCTATCCAAAATGGATACTCTGAAGAATCAAAGTCTATCAATTCTCTCAAATCAAAAGATCTGGATACCTTTCACCAAATTCATAAATTTCCATCTAAACCCTATAACCCGTCTTCCTCTTGAAAGAATGCTTAGGAAGAAGATCAGTGCCATCCTTACTTAACCAGTGGAGATATCAATGCTTTACCAAGCATATGATGAGAACTATTACACGACTGGCTTCTGAGCGACAATACAATTAGAATAGGACACCCTAAAGACTTGAGTGATATGAGTGATCCGTCAGTGAGGAGCCTGATCATGTATACTCTACATCCGAGAGTTGGAAAGTACGCCTTTTTCACTATGGACGCAATTGAAATCTAGCTGCTAAATCATCGAAGCTCGAAACTTTTTCTAATACTTTCGAAAGATGTGCTGACTTCTGATGAAGGCATAATAAAAAGATCTACGGGTGGGGCAAGGGAGAATCTAGTAAAAATATCCTGATATTCCCACTTTCTTGCTTGAGGACAAGCAAAGCTAAGTGTGGGGTATTTGATATCGGGCAAAAAGTCACGTTTTTACCCACTAAATTAAGCCCTAAAACAATAAAGATTAAAACTTTTTCAGCAAAATTATCGTTTTTTCATTTGATTTTGTTGATTAAGTAATTACAAAGGCAATGCAAAAAGAATCGAGTAAAACGGAGCTAAAACGAAGATTCTAGAGCGAAAACGATGAAAGTCAAGAAATCAAGTTACGATCCAGTGAATCAAGGCTGACCAGCATCAAATCCAGCCTGCCATACGGCCTGCCTGTATGGGTACGGCCTACCAAATACGCCCCACCAAGTGCCTGCCATACGGCCTGCCAGACGTATTTGGCAAAATTCTGGTCTATTTAAAGGGCATTCTCCATTCATTCCAAGACACACTCAACTTACAATTCAATTTACATTTTCAATTTTTAGTTAGTTTTTAGTTAGTAGTTAGCTTAGCTTTTATTTTCCGGAGGATATCCCGGCGAGTCCCTGCGATCCCGGGCAGATTAGTTCGGCTTTTTCAGGTTTTTATCCGAAACGCTTGTCTTTTGTATTAAACGTGTATTCTTATCTTTTATGTTTAATAATGCATTCCGATATTGCCATGATAGCTTAATTTATCTGTATGTTGCCATGATAGAAGTTTGGGTTAGCGTAATTATGTTAATATAGTACGGTTACTGTTATAATGCTGAACTAGGAAGTCTGATAGATTTGTATGCTAGCATCTTAAGGATTGACCAACTTAGGTTGTGATCAGGACTTGTCCACCTATATGAAATTAGCTACTTCATAGGATTAAGACCCTTGGTTATACTGTATCTGAAGATTCTATGAACTCGGTATGGGCGAAGTTCCCGAGAGGCATCTGATGCACTTTTAGGACACGGAACCTAGGAATTGAGACATGAATGACCTAGTATGCCTATTGACTATTCTGGAGAGACCTCTTAGGAGCTGTTAAGATCTAGTTAGTGCCTTTACTGTATGACCCAAGCCTATTGCATGTTCTTGTCTGATTGTTGCCCTAGGTCTTAGTCATATCAACTGTTCAGGTACTCATTAGGTTTCTATCTGCTTTACTATCAGTATATTAACTGTGATGCTGTATAATGTTTGACTTGTTATGATCTCACTAGTATGATGAAATGGTTGTTAGTTTTCATTTAAGGTTTTGCCAACTTAAACCGACGGACTCCTTCCGTTTGTGATCAGTGTTCAATCAAAACGGCACATTGTTATTTAGTTATCTAAACTGATAACGAGGGTTAGGATTAGAGCTTAACTCACTAATAAACCTAGTACTTTACTGAGGATAACCTCCGAGGTATTGTTACACTTTAGTTATAAGGCCACGTGACATACTTCTCACTGCTCAAAGAGAACTCCGAGAGTTCAGTGATAAGTAGGTCTGTGTAATTGGCTCATCCAACTAGATCTACAACAATCCAAGCAT
This sequence comes from Rutidosis leptorrhynchoides, assembly GCF_046630445.1. Taxonomy (NCBI): domain Eukaryota; kingdom Viridiplantae; phylum Streptophyta; class Magnoliopsida; order Asterales; family Asteraceae; genus Rutidosis; species Rutidosis leptorrhynchoides. The sequence continues at coordinate 338,612,266 of NC_092336.1, forward strand.
AGTCTTAACATAAGCATAATTACCTTTCCCTAACCCAATACTAATATCTTAGCCAACATTTCCTTGATCACATTACTCCAGATATCCTCCCACTTTATTTACTTTTCTGCATTTAGGACCTTTAGCTAAAATCAACTACTATCTTCTATCCAGGTAATTTAACTAAAAGACAATTACCCACTTGATCTTCAATTCGTTAATCAGCATAAAATTCAACACTAGGTTAACTTACACCTTCTACACCTTAGAAAGTAAAAGTAAATTTAGGCCCCGCATAATATAAATAAACGAAGACACTGTGTGCTACCGAATCGGGCATCCTGCGACCTAACGACACCGCAGAAACAAAACTGTCCGTTAGTGGCATATCAAGAACAACTTTTAAATCAAAGTTTATCATAGTTTTTATTTAACTACCCAAAACAGCCCGCGGTGTTACTACGACGGCGTATATCCGGTTTTACGGTGTTTTTCGTGTTTCCAGGTTTTAAATCATTAAGTTAGCATATCATATAAATATAGAATATGTGTTTAGTTGATTTTAAAAGTCAAGTTAGAAGGATTAACTTTATTTACGAACAAGTTTAGAATTAACTAAACTATGTTCTAGTGATTACAAGTTTAAATCTTCGAATAAGATAGTTTTATATGTATGAATCGAATGATGTTATGAACATCATTACTAACTTAATTTTAGTAGGTAAACCTACTAGAAATGAGAAAAATAGATCTAGCTTTAAAGGATCCTTGGATGGCTTGAAAGTTCTTGAAGCAGAATCATGACATGAAAACAAGTTCAAGTAAGATTTCCACTTGAAATAAGATTGTTATAGTTATAGAAATTGAATCAAAGTTTGAATATGAGTATTACCTTGTATTAGAAAGATATCTTACTGTAAATAAGAAAGATTTCTTGAGGTTGGATGATCACTTTACAAGATTGGAAGTAAGCTAGTAAACTTGGAAGTATTCTTGATTTTATGAAACTAGAACTTATAGAATTTATGAAGAATACTTAGAACTTGAAGATAGAACTTGAGAGAGATAAATTATATGAAGAAAATTGAAGAATGAAAGTGTTTGTAGGTGTTTTTGGTCGTTGGTATATGGATTAGATATAAAGGATGTGTAATTGGTCATGAATGATTACTAATATTTTTGTAATTTTATGAGATATTTCATGCTAGTTGCCAAATGATGGTTCCCACATGTGTTAGGTGACTCACAAGGGCTGCAAAGAACTGATAATTGGAGTGTATATACCAATAGTAAATACATTTAGAAGTTGGGTATTTTACGAGTACGAATACGAGTGCATACGAGTAGAATTGTTGATGAAAATGAATGAGGATGTAATTGTAAGCATTTTTGTTAAGTAGAAGTAATTTGATAAGTGTCTTGAAGTATTTCAAAAGTGTATGAATACATATTAAAACACTACATGTATATACATTTTAACTGATTCGTTAAGTCATCGTTAGTCGTTACATGTAATTGTTGTTTTGAAAACTTTAGGTTAATGATCTTGTTAAATGTTGTTAACCTATTGTTTATTATATCTAAAGAGATGTTAAATTATTACATTATCATGATATTATGATGTATTAATATATCTTAATAGGATATATATACAATTAAATGTCGTTACAACGATAATCGTTACATATATGCCTCGTTTCGAAATCCTTAAGTTAGTAGTATTGTTTTTACATATGTAGTTCATTGTTAATATACTTAATTATATGTTTACTTATCATAATACCATGTTAACTATATATATATATATATATATATATATATATATATATATATATATATATATATATATATATATATATATATATATATATATCCATATATATGACATCATATACTTTTTAGTTTTAACGTTCGTGAATCACCGGTCAACTTGGGTGGTCAATTGTCTATATGAAACCTATTTCAATTAATCAAGTCTTAACAAGTTTAATTGCTTAACATGTTGGAAACACTTAATCATGTAAATAGAAATTTTATTTAATATATATAAACATGGAAAATTTTGGGTCACTACAGTACCTACCCGTTAAATAAATTTGGTCCCAAAATTTTAATCAGTTGGAGGTGTTGACGTATCATCTGGAAATAAGTGTGGGTATTTCTTCTTCATCTGATCTCCTCGTTCCCAGGTGAACTCGGGTCCTCTACGAGCATTACATCGAACCTTAACAATTGGTATCTTGTTTTGCTTAAGTCTTTTAACCTCACGGTCCATTATTTCGACGGGTTCTTCGATGAATTGAAGTTTTTTGTTGATTTGGATTTCGTCTAACGGAATAGTGTGATCTTCTTTAGTAAAAAATTTCTTCAAATTTGAGACGTGGAAAGTGTTATGTACAGCCGCGTGTTGTTGAGGTAACTCAAGTCGGTAAGCTACTGGTCCGACACGATCAATAATCTTGAATGGTCCAATATACCTTGGATTTAATTTCCTTCCTTTACCAAATCGAACAACGCCTTTCTAAGGTGTAACTTTAAGCATGACCATCTCTCCAATTTCAAATTCTATATCTTTTCTTTTAATGTCAGCGTAGCTCTTTTGTCGACTTTGGGCGGTTTTCAACCGTTGTTGAATTTGGATGATCTTCTCGGTAGTTTCTTGTATTATCTCAGGACCCGTAATCTGTCTATCCCCCACTTCACTCCAAAAAATCGGAGACATGCACTTTCTACCATAAAGTGCTTCAAACGATGCTATCTCAATGCTTGAATGGAAGCTGTTGTTGTAGGAAAATTCTGTTAACTGTAGATGTCGATCCCAACTGTTTCTGAAATCAATAACACATGCTCGTAGCATGTCTTCAAGTGTTTGTATCGTCCTTTCGCTCTGCCCATCAGTTTGTGGATGATAGGCAGTACTCATGTCTAGACGAGTTCCTAATGCTTGCTGTAATGTCTGCAAGAATCTTGAAATAAATCTTCCATCCCTATCAGAGATAATAGAGATTGGTATTCCATGTCTGGAGACGACTTCCTTCAAATACAGTCGTGCTAACTTCTCCAGCTTGTCATCTTCTCTTATTGGCAGGAAGTGTGCTGATTTGGTGAGACGATCAACTATTACCCAAATAGTTTCAAAACCACTTGCAGTCCTTGGTAATCTAGTGATGAAATCCATGGTAATGTTTTCCCATTTCCATTCCGGGATTTCGGGTTGTTGAAGTAGACTTGATGGTTTCTGATGCTCAGCTTTGACCTTAGAACACGTCAAACATTCTCCTACATATTTAGCAACATCGGCTTTCATACCCGGCCACCAAAAATGTTTCTTGAGATCCTTGTACATCTTCCCCGTTCCAGGATGTATTGAGTATCTGGTTTTATGAGCTTCTCTATGTACCATTTCTCTCATATCTCCAAATTTTGGTACCCAAATTCTTTCAACCCTATACCGGGTTCCGTCTTCCCGAATATTAAGATGCTTCTCCGATCCTTTGGGTATTTCATCATTTAAATTTCCTTCTTTTAGAACTCCTTGTTGCGCCTCCTTTATTTGAGTAGTAAGGTTATTGTGAATCATTATATTCATAGCTTTTACTCGAATGGGTTCTCTGTCCTTTCTGCTCAAGGCGTTGGCTACCACATTTGCCTTCCCCGGGTGGTAACGAATCTCAAAGTCGTAATCATTCAACAATTCAATCCACCTGCACTGCCTCATGTTCAGTTGTTTCTGATTAAATATGTGTTGAAGACTTTTGTGGTCGGTATATATAATACTTTTGACCCCATATAAGTAGTGCCGCCAAGTGTTTAATGCAAAAACAACCGCGCCTAATTCCAAATCATGCTTCGTATAATTCTGCTCGTGAATCTTCAATTGTCTAGACGCATAAGAAATTACTTTCATTCGTTGCATTAATACACAACCGAGACCTTGCTTTGAGGTGTCACAATATATCACAAAATCATAATTCCCTTCAGGTAATGACAATATAGGTGCCGTAGTTAACTTTTTCTTTAACAATTGAAACACTTTTTCTTGTTCATCTTTCCATTTAAATTTCTTCCCTTTATGCGTTAATGCAGTCAAGGGTTTTGCTATTCTGGATAAGACTTGGATGAACCTTCTGTAGTAACCAGCCAGTCCTAAAAATTGGCGTATATGCTTCGGAATTTTCGGGGTTTCCCACTTTTCAACGGTTTCAATCTTTGTTGGATCCACCTGAATACCTTCTTTGTTCACTATGTGATCGAGAAATTGAACTTCTTCCAACCAAAATGCACACTTTAAAAACTTAGCGTACAGTTTTTCCTTCCTTAACAACTCTAGCACTTTTCTCAAATGTTCTTCATGCTCTTGGTCATTCTTTGAGTAAATAAGTATGTCATCGATGAAAACAATGACAAACTTGTCAAGGTATGGTCCACACACTCGGTTCATGAGGTCCATGAACACAGCTGGTGCATTGGTCAACCCAAACGGCATAACCATAAACTTAATGCGTCCTAAAAGCAGTCTTTGGAATATCATCCTCCTTCACCCGCATTTGATGATACCCAGAACGTAAATCAATCTTCGAATAAACTGACGAGCCTTATAGTTGACCAAATAAGTCGTCGATTCTCGGTAGTGGGTAGCGGTTCTTGATGGTAAGTTTGTTCAACTCTCGGTAGTTGATACACAACCTAAATGTACCATCCTTCTTCTTGACAAACAAAACAGGAGCTCCCCATGGTGATGTACTTGGTCGAATGAAACCACGCTCTAAAAGTTCTTCTAATTAACTTTGTAATTCTTTCATTTCGCTGGGTGCGAGTCTGTATGGAGCACGAGCTATTGGTGCAGCTCCTGGTACAATATCTATTTGAAATTCAACGGATCGATGTGGGGGTAATCCCGGTAATTCTTTCGAAAATACATCGGGAAATTCTTTTGCGACGTGAACATCACTGATGTTCTTTTCTTCAGGTTTAAATTCCTTGATGTGTGCTAGAATGACGTAACAACCTTTTCTTATTAGTTTTTGCGCCTTCAAACTACTAATAAGATTTAATTTCGCATTGTTCTTTTCTCCGTACACCATTAAAGGTTTTCCCTTTTCACGCATAATGCGAATCACATTTTTGTAACAAACGACCTCTGCTCTCACCTTTTTCAACCAGTTCATGCCAATTATTACATCAAAACTTCCTAACTTGACTGGTATTAAATCAATTTTAAACGTTTCATCCCCTAGTTTAATTTCTCTATCCCGACATATATTATCTGCTGAAATTAATTTACCGTTTGCTAATTCGAGTAAAAATTTACTATCCAAAGGCGTCAATGGGCAACTTAATTTAGCACAAAAATCTCTACTCATATAGCTTCTATCCGCACCCGAATCAAATAAAACATAAGCAGATGTATTGTCAATAAGAAACGTACCCGTAACAAGCTCCGGGTCTTTCTGCGCTTCTGCCGCATTAATATTGAAAACTCTTCCGCGGACTTGCCCATTAGTATTCCCTTGGTTTGGGCAATTTCTAATAATGTGGACCAGTTTTCCACATTTATAACAAACTACGTCGGCATTATTTGTTCTGACCTTATTTGTTTCTTTATTTTTGTTGTTCTTTGGTCCGTAAACCTCACATTTTTCCGCGCCATGACCACTTCTCTTACACTTGGTGCAAACTGTTGTGCAAAACACATTCGGATGGTACTCTGCACACCTGAAGCATGGTTGTTTCTGTTGTTTGTTGTTATTGAGTTTGTTGTTGGGATTGTTATTGTTGTTGAAACGGTTGTTGTAGTTATTGTTGTTGTTGTTGGGACGTTTGTTGTAGTTATTATTAGGATTGCGGTTATTGTTGCAATTGTTGTTGCGGTTGTGGTTGTAATTGTTATTCTTGTTGTACTGGTGACTCTTGTCACCGTTTTCCTCCCACTTTCACTTGAGTTGTTTCGTGTTGGATTCTTCGGCCGCCTGTTCTTTAATTCTCCCCTCAATCTGATTTATGAGTTTATGAGCCATTCGACTTGCCTTCTGTATGGAAGCGGGCTCATGTGAACTCACATCTTCTTGAATCCTTACTGGTAACCCTTTTACAAACGCGTCGATCTTCTCTTCTTCATCTTCAAACTCTCCCGGACACAATAGGCACAACTCTGTGAATCGTCGTTCATATGTGGTAATGTCGAATCCTTGTGTTCGTAACTCTCTAAGTTCTACCTTGAGCTTATTGACTTCGTTTCTAGGACGGTACTGCTCGTTCATCAATTGCTTGAATGCCGACCACGGTAGTGCGTAAGCAGCATTTTGTCCTACCTGTTCAAGATAGGTGTTCCACCACGTTAACGCAGTACATGTGAAGGTATGCGTAGCGTACTTAACTTTGTCCCCTTCAGTACACTTACTTATGGCAAACACCGATTCGACCTTCTCGGTCCACCATTTCAATCCAATTGGTCCTTCGGTTCCATCAAATTCCAAAGGTTTGTAGGTAGTGAATTCTTTGTAGGAGCATCCTACACGATTTCTTGTGGAATTAGTTCCACTGCTAGATACAGAGTTATTATTATTTTGCATCGCAGCCTGTACTGCGGCTATGTTTGCTGCAAGGAAAACACGAAAGTCTTCCTCGCTCATGTTCAAATTCTGACGAGTCGCCGGTGCCATTTCCTTCAAAAATAGCCCAAAAGAATTGAGTTAATCATATAGAATTTAATAGTAGTCAATAGTATTTCGTAGCATAATATGAACTTATTTATAAAAGCTTTTTCTTCATATTAGCATTTTATAGTTTTAATTCAGGTAGTACCTACCCGTTAAGTTCATACTTAGTAGCTATTATACAATTCAACTACTACGATTCTATATGAAAAACTTATTACTATAATATTTCGCATTCAAACTTTTATACAATATTTTACAAACATACAATACCACTATTATACATATAGGATGAAATATAGCACATAATAACTTGCTCCACTACAGCTAAAAAGGTAATTCTAATTAATACGCAAGTTGTTCAGCAAAGGCAATAAAGACACGTAATTCATAAGTCCAGAAACAGGTCATGCATTCTGGTTTTACTAAAATGACTTCTCATCCTTGATCTTGTGGAAAGTAACTATTATGACCATTGGCTAGGCAGCATGTTGTAATGTCGTCAAAAAGACGAGGGTTTCGTAATGCCCAACAGCCTCGTAGCAATCTAAAAACCTTGTATCTTACCCCAACTACTGAGTCGGTCACTTGTGGGAATGTTTCATTTAATAGTTGTAATCCGATGTTCTTTTTCTCACTTTGGTGAGAAGCGAACATCACTAACCCGTAAGCATAACATGATTCTTTATGTTGCATGTTAGAAGCTCTTTCTAATTCACGAAATCCTATGTTGGGATATGTTGAGTAAAAATAGGTTCTTAACCCGTAGCGAAAAATTGCATTTGGGTTCCCCGCATTTAACGCTTTAAAGAAAAAACGGCGTAACTTACGGTCTCCCCAATGTGATATACCCCACCTATCAAAGGAAAAGCCTTTTATAAACTAAGGCATTTCTGGAAAGTCTTTCAAATGTTTGACAAGTTAATTTCGCCATAACTAATTGTGCTGATGAATTCTGACCGACTCTAGACAAGATTTCATCAATCATATCCTCTAGTAGGTCTTCTAAAATATTCGGTCGTTTACCCTTAACGTCCATTTTGTGTTTTTATACTGTAATAATAGACGAGTGTTAGATTCATAAAAGATAATTAACAAACAATACAAGCAATTTTACATTTATCAAAAAAACACAAGCACACTATATTACATATATTACACAACATGATTACAAATCTTTAATCTGACTTACTCGTTTCTTCTTCTTCGGACTTGGTTCGTTTTGCTAATTTCCTAGGGATATATGATGCTCCCCTAATACGAGCTGTCGTTTTCCACAATGGTTTAGAAAAACCTGGTGGTTTAGAGGTTCCCGGGTTATTGTTACATTTTAGGAAATACGGACGTTGCCGATACATATAAAGTTCATCGGGGTTGTAATCAGGTTTCTCTATTTTTATACATTTTCCCTTATTATTCTCTTTTGCTTTATTAAATTGGGTCGAGGTAATTTCTATAACATCATCGGAATCCTCATCGTGATCCGATTCATCGGAAAATTGGTAATCTTCCCAATATTTTGCTTCCTCGGCAGAAACACCATTGACCATTATTGACTTTGGTCCGTTGGTTGAGTATTTTCTTTTATTTAACCGATTTACTGTAGGTATCAATATTTCTGTGATAACCCGGGAATTTTCGACCAAATTTAAACTTGATCTTAATATGTTTCCGACACGATAAGCAAAGTTTGTAATGTTGAAGTCTCATAAACATTGAACTGTGTTCATGCATACATTTGACCTTTGAACTCATTATATTGATTCAGTGAACCTTTGACTATTTCCGACGATTCACGAACAATTATGGTTAATAAATATGTATATATATATAAATATATGTGTATAAATAATAATGGGAAATAATAAATTACAAATTAATCAATAGAATTAAATATGTAAAATATTATATAATATAATAATGTTGTTATTAAAAAGAATCTATATATATAAACATATATGCTAACTATACATAATTATTATTATATGTATATTGTAATATATATATATATATAAGATATAAATATTATGTGTTGAAATTTATAATATCTATTTCCATTATGGAAAAATTATAGTAAATAGATATATAATAATAATTATATATAACATTATTAATGAATTCATATTTACATATATAATGTACAAAATAACAACAAGTTAAAAATGTAATAGTAATGACAAATTATATTATTACTACTTTCATTATTCTTAATATTATTATTAGTAATATTAATAAATGTTAAATATTAAAATTTTAATAAATTTAAGATCATGATTATCAAATAATAAATACTTAAAAATAAATATTACTATAAGGATGATTAAAAATTATTAATTATATGTAATTTAAATATAATTAGTTATTTTGATTAATTTTATTATTATTATTATTAATATCATATTATTATTATTATTATTTATTGTTATTATTAATAAAATCATTTTTAATATTATTAGTATCATTATTAAGATATATAATTATTAATTATTCATATTATTATCCTTAATATTAACTTTACTATTATTATTATAGGTATAACTAATATTAGTATCAATACAGAATATAATCAAATACATATAGATATATATATTTAAAATACAGCTAAGTATATAATTAAATACATATACTGATATATAATTATCTAAATACAGTATATAGTTATATATATAAATAAATATATACATATATGAGTATATACAGATATTACAGTGACTTCTATCTCAAATCCCTATTAAACTGTATGATTATTTGTTTATATCTGATAATTGGTACGAAAGAATCTGTTAATTTCATAATCAAACAAAATCAGTTAGCCATTAAAATCAAATTGTACTTTTTTTTATTTCTTCTACTGAACGTATCACTTCCTGTCTCAAAATCTATTAAACGTTGATATCATAAATCAAATTGGGATCAAAGTAAACTGTTAAATCACGTACTCAATTATATTAGATAAGTTATCTACTACTAAATCATAAATGGAAACAGAAAATAAAGAAACTGTTAGCGAAACCTCTGCTCTTGAGTTCATTTAAACCAAAACCCGATTTTTAATCATATTTCAAAATGTAAGAATGCAGTTGTATTAGGAATAGTTCATTTAATCTTTTTGGAAAGTCTCAAGATCCAATTTTTACTATCAAGCTCGAATTTTCGAGTCAAAGGATAATTTTAAAAAGTCAAACAATGTGTTCATACAAAAATTCGATTTCGTTTTGAGCTTTCTGGGGAAATTGTTGATGGAGAAAGTTTTTAGAAATCATTTACTACCTTTTTCATGTTATACGTATTATCTAAAACGATCTAAAACTCGAAATCATGATTGGAGTTTATCTATTTTTTTTCTTCTTTCTCCTTCGCGATTGCCTCTGTTGGTGTTTTCTTATTTTATTTTTCTGTTAAATTTAAACGTCCACTATCTGATAATTCTATTTCGGTTACAAGTCATAAATATTTTGTTGATTGCTGTTATAACCTTGGAATTGATATGGGCCGATTGAATGATGAAGAAGATGAAACGGGTATAAATAAAAACGGGTTAAATATATTTTGAATCTGTATTATTTCGGAAAAATGGGTTTTTTATTTATTTCGGTATGAATAAAAAATGGGTTTTTATTTATTTCGGTATAAATAAAAACGGGTTCGAGTCTCGTATGGTGCAAATCTTTTTAGAGAAGGGTATATACTCTTTTATCTTTCTAATTTATTTCTATCATTATTATTATTACTACTATTATTATTGTTATAATTATAATTATTATCAATTTTATTACCATAATTTGATCATTGTCATTATTAAAAGTATTATAGTTATTAGTATCATTAATTAACACTTATTATTATCAGTATGATTATTACTACTAAATATAATTATATTTGTCACTTAATATTAGATATTATTATTATTACAAGTAATATAATTACTATTAGTAATGATAAAATAAGTAGTTAGTATCATTCAATATTATTATTATAAGTATTATTATTATTATTATTATTATTATTATTATTCAAATAAGTATTGTCTTAACAATATCATTATTATTATTATTAGTATTATGATAAAATTTATTGTAAAGATTATAATTGTATATATATATATATATATATATATATATATATATATATATATATATGAATACAAATATGAAAATAAGTAAAACTATAAGTAAGTTATAATCTAAATAAGATATTATTACTATTATTATTATTAGAAGCATTATTATTAGTAAATCATTAATAACTATCATAAAACAGTAAAATTAATATTTTTACAAGTATTATTAGTAATATCATTGTTATTATCACTAATAGGGTTATTATTAACATATGTATATTATTAATGTTATTATCATTATTTTTACTAATATTAACTTAGTATAATAGAACTACTGTTTTGATAAACAAATGAAATACAAACATAAATATATATATATATATATATATATATATATATATATATATATATATATATATATATATATATATATATATATATATATATATATATATATATATATATATATATATATATATATATATATATATATATATATATATATATATATATATATATATATATATATATATTTAACACATATAACATAACAAAATTTAATATATTTGTATACAAAATGAATATATAAAACATATATATATTATTAACATAATAATGATATAATTAATACAGTTATATATATGTGTTCAATTATAACCATGAATATTAATAAATATACAAATGATATAGGTTCGAGAATCTGAGGCCAACCCTGCATTGTTCAATGTCGTCATATGTATTTTTACTACAAAATACAGTATTGTGAGTTTCATTTGCTCCCTTTTTAAATGCTTTTGCAATACATATATTTTTGGGACTGAGAATACATGCGCTGTTTTTTATAAATGATTTACAAAATAGACACAAGTACGTGAAACTACATTCTATGGTTGAATTATCGAAATCGAATATGCACATTTTTATTAAGTCTGGTAATCTAAGAATTAGGGAACATACACCCTAATTGACGCGAATCCTAAAGATAGATCTATTGGGCCTAACAAACCTCATCCAAAGAACCGGATGCTTTAGTACTTCCAAATTTATATCATGTCCGATGGAGGATCCCAGAATGATGGGGATATTCTTATATGCATCTTGTTAATGTCGGTTACCAGGTGTTCAATCCATATCAATGATATTTTGTCTCTATGCATGGGACGTATATTTATGAGAACTGAAAAATGAAAATCTTGTGGTCTATTAACATGATGGAAATGATTATTTATGTTAAACTAATGAAATCACCAACCTTTTGGTTGACACTTTAAAACATGTTTATTCTCATGTACGAAAGATATCTTCCGCTGTGCAATTGCTCATTTTAAAGATATTATTTGGAGTCATTCTTGACATATTTCAAAAGACGTTGCATTCGAGTCATTGAATTCATCAAGATTATTGTTAAGTCAATTATAGTTAGATATATTATGAAATGGTATGCATGCCGTCAACTTTTGATGTAATGAAAGATTGACTTTTCAAAAACGAATGCAATGTTTGTAAAATGTATCATATAGAGGTCAAGTAACTCGCGATGTAATCAACTGTTGTGAATCATTTATAATCGATATGGACTTCGTCCGGATGGATTAGGACGGGTCTCTATAGTTGGTATCAGAGCGGTGGTCTTAGTGAGCCAGGTCTTGCATTAGTGTGTCTAACTGATAGTTGTTAGGATGCATTAGTGAGTCTGGACTTCGACCGTGTCTGCATGTCAAAAGTTTTGCTTATCATTTCATGTCAGAAATCATCTGCTTATCATCCTTAGGAAATTACCTACACATTATTCTTAGTCTAGACACGTTTTACTGTATTGACTGCATAAATAGTGTATAGACAAAATTCATATCTTAGCGTATCTGTCACTGTAGACTATATCTGACACGTTTCCTTAATTATCTCCGTAATTCATGAGATCTTTGGAAGTATGTATAGATATTCTATATATAATTAGAATATCATTCGATATTCGAAAATCATTTCATATCAAAACCCTTTAACTGATCGTGAGAGATTTATCCTACACCTAGCTTGGATTCCATTAGTTCCGGAAACGATTTCGAGATGTATATTGAAGCAGACTCCGAAGTCAATGAACTAGAAGTGTCTCAACCATTTAGTTATTTTTCTTTCTGGAGGAGATGGGGGTGGGTCCGAGACTTACTCACTCGATGGAGAAATGAAGAAGGCGAGCCCTACTGCGAACCCAACTTACCTCCTAACATCGGAGAAAACGATGTACTCACCGGTGAACCTATGCGTAACACTGTATTCACCCTTCTTGCTAAAATATTCCGCCTCGAAGGTCGCATTACTGCAATCTCAGAAAATATTCAACCTCTACTTCCGAATACCAATCGAAGGGGAATATTAGAAGAAGTTAGGGAACTTCGAATTGATAATCAAGATCAATCAAATCAGATGAGTGGATGGATAGAAATGATAGAGGGTAGGATAGAAAACCTAACAAGAATGGTGTGTGATCTACAAGCTATACTTACTACACCAACATCATCACCAACCTCAGCACCAACAACACTTGTAGCACCGACAGCAATAGTACCACCATCAGCAGCACCAGCAGCATAACCAGTACCAACAACAATAACATCATCACACATCTCAACCTCGCAATCTATACCTCAAGTATAATCATCGTTCTACGAATCGTTCCACATAAACTATCTTCATCCTTCATGACAATTATGTAATCTCTAATGTTTTAGAGATTATGTACTCTAGTTCTAGCCGTAAATCTAATGAGTTTAATATCACACTGACTCATCAAAACCATGATTACATCTAATGAAAATATATATGTATATATGTTTTTATATAGATTGTAATTAAAAATTCTTTTGTACAAACTGTTAATGGTGAAAATATTTTAACGGGTAGGTAGTACCCGAGGAATATTTAGATTTCACATTGAAAAGTTACACTGTACATTCTTCGAATCTAATTCCAACAGTCATTTACTATCCTACTTACATTCACGGATATACGTATCCGATCACCGTAGAATAACCATTTTCAATCAATTTCATATTTGGATTTTGATCTATCAGAATCCAACAAGTGGCATAATGAAGAAAACATTGGACAAAATAAAATTTGTTAGAAACAAACAAATTAACTATGAGAATAATTTTGTTAAGAATCCACGCTAACTGTTCCTAGCTAACTGTTCCTAGCTAACTGATTACACTTTATTTATCGCAATTTAATTATAGCAATTTTATTTATCGTCAATTAATTTCTGTTATTTACTTTACGCATTTTATTTATTGTCATTTAATTTCTGTATTTATTTTACGCACTTTAAATATCGGGACACGTATACAAGGTTTTGACATATCATATCGACGCATATATATATTATTTTAAATAATCATAGACACTCTATATGCAGTAATGATCGATTTCTCTATACAGGGTTGAGGTTGATTCTATAATAATATATATATTGAGTTGTGATCGAGTCTGAGACATGTACACGGGTCACGATACATATTAATTAATTCAAATATTATAAACTATGTATGAATTATTGAATTAGTAACTGTGGATTGCTAACTGTGGACTACCAACATTGGACAATTAAAATGAATTAAAATATTTATTATAACATATGAAACTAAACATTTCTTCAAGTTTGCCACTTGATTTCATCTTAAACCTCATTTGTATCTTGATGATTACAATCTGCGTTCAAACCTTCCATGATTCTTGAAAACACCTCAAGCAAGAGGATGAACCAACCGCACTTCATCTACAGAAGAAAAGATCGATGCATATAGTTATGCTCCTGAAAACATTCGGAACTTGAGTAAATGTTTAACACGTATATGTGCTAACTTCTTTGGCGTTGTTATTACCGAAAATAACTTTGCAACTCTTTTTCACAATAGTCAGTTTTGTCACAGCTCCAGCAAGTCAACTTCGACTTATCATTCGAAACAACCTTATTATAACCATGATATATATATATATATATATATATATATATATATATATATATATATATATATATATATATATATATATATATATATATATATATATATATATATATATATATATATATATATATATATATATATATATATATATGCGTACTCTTTTATTGTTACCGGGGAACCTTTTATATTCCACCATATTACCCTCAGCGTTTAATCATCTAAAAATACAATTCTCTTGAAACCACCTCAGATTGATAATCGATGACTCAGATATAGTAGCATTAAATGCAGAGGAAATAGAAAAATTATAGATGGTCTAAACGGCAAAAAGTTTGATGATAAAGAAGGGAGTGTTAGGAACGCTTGATAGAATATTTGGTACTGAAAAACAGATTGTGCAAACCATGAAGGAGTCTCTGAACGAATCACAAGGACTAAACTTGTACATTAAGAATCCTGATGATTCTGTTTCTGATGAAATCTTTAGCGAATACCTTGCTTCTGACTCCAAACTCTTGCGGACAAATTTTCTTCACCATCCTTCGATATTAGAAATTCCAAGATATCATCGTATTTTTCGTTATAAATATCCTCCATATTTCTGAAGATATTTTTATAACTATTCTTATCTGAAATCATTAATCTCTTTGTGCTATCAGTATTACGTTATATAGAAACTGTTAGTTTCTATATTCTGTAAACTTCGAGTTTAAAATATGAATGTTATTGAAGTAATGTTGGGAACTGATGCATGAGTTAGTATAATATAATGACACTTGATCAACGTGATTATATTACATTAAGTCATGCTGAGTTTCTAAATGGGACATGATGATTCACAGATTATAACCTCATCATGTGCCATGTTACACGACTGTTACATTTTATCTGATATATAAACATATCAAGAACATATTTTCTTGATAGTTCTATCTTTCCCGGATATTCTGGTAATTTGACGAATCAAGATCGTGCTATTACCATTTCTTTCTTATAACATTAACTATGTTCATTTCGAAATTCATATCTATGAATTCTGGACCGTTACTCGCTTTACTAGAGGTCGAGAGGATAATAAAAAGGTAAAGAGATCCAAAGTATAAGAGAAAATATAAAGCCCAATGACAACACCGAAATTACAAACCGTGGATATTAATATGAATAGCAATATAAAGACACGGTATAATTAAGAATAGTATCACCCCAAGGTAATAGTAGAAGTAGCTAGATTCTTCTGGTGTAAGATTAAAAAAAAGGATGACAGAAATGATAATCAGGAAAATATCAAGGATTTGAACTGGATGAAGCATTTTCACAATCTTTTAGAAGTATGAATTAAGAATGAAAGTATAGGAATAGCGAGAATAATGGGGCGAAAGAGCTTAATTTATAATGGAAATATCAGACAGAGTAATCGAGACAGATTACCGTATTTAATTATAGATATCTTAACTTCCTTACTCGCTGAAGAATTAAATCTTTTAGATTTCGAAGATTTTCTTTAAATCCCTTGAATTCCGGAATTCAACCAAGACGACGTCAGAAGTTAAGACGAACCTTATTTTCTAAATTCAACCATGACTAGTCAAAAGTTATGATGAAACTTGTCTTTCTCATCTCACTCTTTTGTGATAGCTTCATTCGTACGCTTTGAGTTATCGAATTGTTTTATCTATATTACTCAGTGATGATAAAACTCTATTTATCAGCTCATATTCGTCCGGAAAACATTCTTATTGTTATCCATGACCACCTCACTCAAATTTCGGGACAAAATTTCTTTAACGGGTACGTACTGTGATGATCCGGGAATTTCTGACCAAATTTAAACTTGATCTTAATATGTTTCCGACACGATAAGCAAAGTTTGTAATGTTGAAGTCTCATAAACATTGAACTGTGTTCATGCATACATTTGATCTTTGAACTCATTATATTGATTCAGTGAACCTTTGACTATTTCCAACGATTCACGAACAATTATGGTTAATAAATATGTATATATATAAATATACGTGTATAAATAATAATGGGAAATAATAAATTACAAACTAATCAATAGAATTAAATATGTAAAATATTATATAATATAATAATGTTGTTATTAAAAAGAATCTATATATATAAACATATATGCTAACTACACATAATTATTATTATATGTATATTGTAATATATATATAAAAGATATAAATATTATATGTTGAAATTTATAATATCTATTTCCATTATGGAAAAATTATAGTAAATAGATATATAATAATAATTATATATAACATTATTAATGAATTCATATTTACATATATAATGTACAAAATAACAACAAGTTAAAAATGTAATAGTAATGACAAATTATATTATTACTACTTTCGTTATTATTAATATTATTATTAGTAATATTAATAAATGTTAAATATTAAAATTTTAATAAATTTAAGATCATGATTATCAAAATAAATACTTAAAAATAAATATTACTATAAGGATGATTAAAAATTATTAATTAGATGTAATTTAAATATAATTAGTTATTTTGATTAATTTTATTATTATTATTATTAATATCATATTATTATTATTATTATTTGTTGTTATTATTAATAAAATCATTTTTAATATTATTAGTATCATTATTAAGATATGTAATTATTAATTATTGATATTATTATCCTTAATATTAACTTTACTATTATTATTATAGGTATAACTAATATTAGTATCAATACAGAATATAATCAAATACATATAGATATATATATTTAAAATACAGCTAAGTATATAATTAAATACATATACTAATATATAATTATCTAAATATAGTATATAGTTATATATATAAATAAATATATACATATATAAGTATATACAGATATTACAGCGACTTCTATCTCAAATCCCTATTAAACTGTATGATTATTTGTTTATATCTGATAATTGGTACGAAAGAATCCGTTAATTTCATAATCAAACAAAATCAGTTAGCCATTAAAATCAAATTGTACTTTTTTTTATTTCTTCTACTGAACATATCACTTTCTGTCTCCAAATCTGTTAAACGTCAATATCATAAATCAAATTGGGATCAAAGTAAACTGTTAAATCACGTACTCAATTATATTAGATAAGTTATCTACTACTAAATCGTAAATGGAAATAGAAAATAAAGAAACTGTTAGCGAAACCTCTGCTCTTGAGTTCATTTAAACCAAAACCCGATTTTTAATCATATTTCAAAATGTAAGAATGCAGTTGTATTAGGAATAGTTCATTTAATCTTTCTGGAAAGTCTCAAGATCCAATTTTTACTATCAAGCTCGAATTTTTGAGTCAAAGGATAATTTTAAAAAGTCAAACAATGTGTTCATACAAAAATTCGATTTTGTTTTGAGCTTTCTGGGGAAATTGTTGATGGAGAAAGTTTTTAGAAATCATTTACTACCTTTTTCATGTTATACGTATTATCTAAAACGATCAAAAACTCGAAATCATGATTGGAGTTTATCTATTTTTTTTCCTTTTTTCTCCTTCGCGATTGCCTCTGTTGGTGTTTTCTTATTTTATTTTTTTGTTAAATTTAAACCTCCACTATCTGATAATTCTGTTTCGGTTACAAGTCATAAATATTTTGTTGATTGCTGTTATAACCTTGGAATTGATATGGGCCGAATGAATGATGAAGAAGATGAAACGGGTATAAATAAAAATGGGTTAAATATATTTTGAATCTGTATTATTTCTGAAATATGGGCACAGCCCAGCTGGTTTAAGTGTGTGTCGGGGAAGCGTGAGGTCACGGGTTCGAGTCTCGTATGGGGCAAATCTTTTTAGAGAAGGGTATATTATAGATACCCGTCCTAATCCATCCGGAAGAAGTCCATATCGATTATAAATGATTCAAAACAGTTGATTACATCGCGAGGTACTTGACCTCTATATGATACATTTTACAAACATTGCATTCGTTTTTGAAAAGACAATCTTTCATTACATCGAAAGTTGACAACATGCATACCATTTCATAATATATCTTACTATAATTGACTTAATAATAATCTTGATGAACTCAACGACTCGAATGCAACGTCTTTTGAAATATATCATGAATGACTCCAAGTAATATCTCTAAGATGAGCAAATGCACAGCGGAAGATTCCTTTCATACCTGAGATTAAACATGCTTTAAAGTGTCAACCAAAAGGTTGGTGAGTTCATTAGTTTAACATAAATAATCATTTCATAATTTTAATAGACCACAAGATTTCATATTTCCATTTCTCATAAACATAAGTCCCATGCATAGAGACAAAAATATCATTCATATGGATTGAACAGCTGGTAACCGACATTGACAATATGCATATAAGAATATCCCCATCATTCCGGGATCCTCCTTCGAACATGATATAAATTTTGAAGTACTAAAGCATCCGGTACTTTGGATGAGGCTTTTGGGCCTGATAAATCTATCTTTAGGATTCGCGTCAATTAGGGTATCTGTTCCCTAATTCTTAGATTACCAGACTAAAAGGGGCATATTCGATTTCGATCATTCAACCATATAATGTAGTTTCAATTACTCGTGTCTATTTCGTAAAACAGTTATAAAAGCGCATGTATTCTCAGTCCCAAAAATATATACTGCAAAAACATTTAAAAAGGGAGTAACGAAACTCACAGTACAATATTTTGTAGTAAAAATATTCATATGACGAAACTGAACAATGCAGGGTTGGCCTCGGATTCACGAACCTATACAATTTATATATATTAACACACATAATTGTAATCGAACAAATTTACATTTATTTAGTGATATAGTTATTATTTTAATGTTTCATTAATAATCTCGTCAGATATATTTATGTTTATATACATTAATTAGGTAATTAATATTTATTACAAAATATTGATATAGTCATGTTTTATGTTATAAATACATTTTTATATAGAAAAATCTTTATTTGATGTATTAATAATTTAATAATACTAATAATAATACTAATACATAATGAAAATAATAATAATAATAATAATAATAATAATAATAATAATAATAATAATAATAATAATAATAATAATAATAATAATAATAATAATAATAATAATAATAATAAGAAAAACTACCTCACAAGCTTTTCCAAAAAAAATAAATGCCTCCGCCCGGACTCGAACCCGAGATCTCTCACTTAACATACAACTTTTTAACCATTGCCCCATTTTTCCTACTCATCATCATCTAAATCATTTATGTTTTTATCTTAGAATTATTTCATTTCCCATCCTCATCTTTTCATCATCACGTTATCATCATTTTAATAATCATCATCATCATCATAAATTCCTATCCTATTCATCATCGAATCCGTTTGCCATCACCATTATAATCATAGTCATATATCACAATTATATCTTTCAAAACAACATCGTCATTTTCATATAATCGTAACATAATCCTTATTGTCATAATTTTTATCATCTCCTCTTTATTCATTTATTATTATTATGATCATCTTAATCATCACTTAATCCTCTCATCAATACCATTTTATCATTTCTCCATGATCATATCATCATTATTATCTTAACCTCGTCTCATCATCAATCATCACAGTGGATCACCATTTATATAATAATCCTATGTTTCAGTCTATATATATCCCTCGGCATACACTCAGACAAACTTCGTTCACAACAGGGAAAAAATATCATCACGGCAATACCCTCAGCCCAACAGTTCTCGGCCCAACTGAAGTTATGTGATGGTCCAACATAGTTTTCGGCCCATCTAACAAATAACGGCCCAAACTTGGATGTTATGTGGCTTTTATTTAAAAAAAAAATGTTGGACTTGCGTAGTCTCGGACTGTATCAAACTGGCCGATGTCCACGATCCAAAACAGAAAAGAAAAAATAATAAAGATAGCAGCTAAAGTTCGTATCCAATTAAGTTTGGAGTTGCGGTGGTCCCATTGTTTTCGCACGTTCAATTATCAAATCCCCACATCATATTAAACTATTAAATGTTTTCAAATCTTATGTAGCAACAACAGCACCCCGGTCCATCATCAAACTTTAATATCGAGAAAGAAAAAGGAGTACCAATTGTTTATATGGTATTGTAAAAGGTGGGTTACCCTTTCTTACCCACTTGGATATGTCGACCACTCTTCTAAAGAATAGATATAATACAGAGCACAAGGAACAAATATCATGCAATCATCTCACTTATTCTATTCTCATTAATATCATTATTGTTTGGTTTCTTTTTCCATCATCATTGTTTAATTAGCTAACTAAACAGATACGTATAATAATCACAATAGTTTGAGCAATGGACAGGAAATTTACAAGTGTATGGTGATGGTCTTGTTCATCGACTTTAATAGCATTTGAGGAATGTTTTCGTTTGAACAGAAAAGAAGCAACGAACTTGTTTAGTACCTGCAGTTTTGATATCGGACAGAAGCAGAAAGGAAACAGAATTCGATGGTATTTTACAATGATTCAAGTGATGGTGGTTATAGTGGTGGTTTGGTATATGAATACGTATATATTTATAACTTTGAATAGGTGCACGGTTGTGTGGTAGTTTGAGAGAGAGGATGGAATAGGGATATATATATATACATATATATATATATATATATATATATATATATATATATATATATATATATATATATATATATATATATATATATATATATATATATATATATATATATATATATAAGAGAGTTGTGAAGATGGTGATTGCTTGGTTGTCGTTGGAGGATAACAGGAGGAGGTGATTGATGGAAAACAAGGAGGATGGAGTGGTGATGTTTGAGGTGGAGTGGCGGTTGTTTGCAACACAAAAGAGAGGGGGACGGTGAGATCATGGTTGTTTGGTGTTAACAGAAAAAGAAGAAGAAAGGAAGACGGTGACTTGATTGGGTTGTTGACTAGTTGAAGAAAAGGAAGAAGAAGAGTGGGGTATTTTGTTCAGGGTGATATGGGTTGATCGAGATTTTTTTATGAATGGTAACAATGATCTTAATTGAATAATGAAAGCAGTGTTCATGATTGTTATAATGTGTAGATGATCTACAAGGAATCACAGACAAACAGAAAAGATAAAAAAATTAAAAAGCTGATATGGATCTCTAATTTCGTTTGTATTATGGTTAATTCAACATGACTATTAATCAAGTAGACAATTTTAAAAGTATGAAAAGGATTGGAAACAGATTTTGGAATTGTATGTTGGAATGGAATCAATTAGCAGACAATTTAAATAGGACGGATAATGATTTCAAACAACATTTGATTCTTTCTCTGATATATATAATTTGTAAATATAAGTGTTCTAATAATAATAATAAGACTTTTATTAATAATATTGAAAATAATGCTAATAATGTTAATATCAAATATTATGATAATAATTAATTATTAATAATAATGTTAATAATTATAATAATATTTTTATTAATATTCCTAATTATAATTATAAAGGTGATAATAATAATATCATTTAATGATGAGAATAATAAAAATAATGCTTATTAATGATAAAGGTAATAATAATATCCAATGGTGATACAACTAATAATTAAGATAATATAGGTTACATATATCAAGTTTCATATCTATATCTTTTTAGAAATAATAACATTAATAATACAGATATTAGTATTAATATTAATGATAATATTAATATAACATTTATATTTAAACCTGTAATTAAATTTCATATAATATCATTACATATTATTAATTATGTAATACTTATGTTATATAATAGCATATTTGAATATTTGAATATTTATGTAGTTTATATATGATACAATATACATATATTATTAATTATATAGAAAACATGTATATATGTATATATATATATATATCTACAACACTTGTTCGTGAATCGTCGGGAATAGTCAAAGGTTAAATGAATTCATGAAAACATTTCAAAATATTTTTGAGACTCAACATTACAGACTTTGCTTATCGTGTCAGAAGCATATAAAGATTAAGTTTAAATTTGGTCAGAAATTCTCGGGTCGTCACAGTACCTACCCGTTAAATAAATTTCATCCCGAAATTTGAGTGAGGTTGTCATGGCTAACAATAAAAATGTTTTCATGACAAATATGAGTTGATAAATAGAGTTTTATCATTATTGAGTAATATAGATAAAATGATTCGATTACTCGAAGAGTGCGAGTGAAGCTATCACGAAAGAATGAAATGAGTAAATGCAAGTTCGTCTTAACCAGTGACGTAGTCACGGTTGATTTAGAAAATAAGGTGCGCCAAATCTTTTGACAGAGTCAGGGTTGAATTCCGGAATTCAAGGGATTTAAAGAAAATCTTCGAAATCTAAAAGATTTGATTCTTCGGTGAGTAAGTAAATTAAGATCCCTATAATTAAATACGGTGATCTGCCTTGATTACTCTGTCTAATATTTCCATTATAAATTGAGCTCTTCTGTTCCATTATCCTCACTATTCCTATACTTTCTTTCTTAGTTCATACATCCAAAAGATTGTGAAAATGCTTAGTCCAGTTCTAATCCCTAATATTTTCCTAATTATTATTTCTGTCATCCTTCTTTTCAATCTTCTATCAGAAGAATCTGTTTACTTCTACTATTACCTTGGGTGATACTATTCTTAATCATACCGTGTCTTTATATTGCTATTCGTATTAATATCCATGACTTGTAACCTCCGTGTTGTTATTGGGCCTTATATTTTCTCTTATATTTTGGATCTCTTTGCCTTTTTATTATCCTCTTGATCTCTAGTAAAGCGAGTAACGGTCCAGAATTCGTAAGTATGGAGTTTCGAATGAACTTAATGTTCTAAACGAGAAAGAACGTAATAGCACGATTTGATTTGTCAAATTACCAGAATCACTGAGAATAGAACTATCAAGAATATAGTTTCTTGATATGTTCAGAAGTTAATCAGAATGAAAGAGTTATGTAACCTAACACATGATGACATTATAATATGTGAATCATCATGTTCCATTTAGAAACTCAGCATGACTTATTGTAATATAATCACGTTGATCAAGTGTCATTATATTATACTAACTCATGCATCAGTTCCCAACATTACTTCAATAACATTTATATTTTAAGCTCGAAATTTTACAGAATATAGAAACTAACAGTTTCTATATGATGTAATACTGATAGCACGAAGAGATTAATGATTTTAGATAAGAATACTTATAAAAATATCTCCAGAAATATGGAGGATGTTAATAATGAAAGATACGATAATATCTCAGAATATCTAAGATCAGAGGATGATAGAAACTATTGTCTGCAAGGGTTTAGAGTAAGGAGCAAGATATTCACTAAAGACTTTAGCAGACATTGAATCATTTGGATTCTTTGAAGTCAAACTTATTCTTTGTGATTTGTTCACGGCTTTCCTCATAGTTTCGCATAATCTGCTTTTCGGTACTAAATTTTCTATTGAATGTTTCCAATATAATGATACACAGGAAGCACGAGGAGGTATATAATTTCAGAAGAGAATATTTATGAAAATATCCTCAGAAATATCGAAGATATTGATGATGATATTTTGGAATTTCTAAGTTCGATGGTTGATGGATAAAGATTTTCCGCAAGATTTTAACATGACTTCGGAGCAAGATATTCTCTAAAGATTTCAACGGATCCAGAATTACCGGAATCCTTTGAATATAGGATTTGGTCCTTGTATTTGTCCTTGGTCTCCTTCATGGGTAGCTCAATCTATTTTTCAATACCCAATTTTCTATCGAGCGTTCCTAATACTCCTTTCTTTATCATCAAATTTTTGGCCGTTTAGACCATCTACCATTTTTTCTGTTTCCTCTGCATTTAATGCTATGATATCTGAATCATCAGTTATTAATCCGAGGTGATTTTAGGAGAATTGTGTTTTTAGTTGATTAAACGCTGATGGTAATATGGTGGAATATGAAAGGTTCCCTGGTAACAATAAAAGAGCACGCGTATATATCAACGTTATAATAAGGTTGTTTCTTACGAAAAGTTGAAGTTGTCTTGCTGGAGCTGTGAAAAAACTGGCTATTGTGAAAAATAGTTGTAAAGTTATTTTCGGTAATAACAATGCCAAAGGAGCTAGTACAGATACGTGTTAAACGTTTACTTAAGTTTCGAATATTTTCAGGTGCATAACTATATGAATCGATCTTTTCTTCCGTAGATAAAGTGCGGTTGGTTCATCCTCTCGATTGAGGTGTTTTCAAGTATCATGAAAGGTTTGAACGCAGATCGTAATCGTCAAGATTTAGGATGAAGTCTAGTGGCAAACTTGAAGAATTGTTTTGTTTCATATGTTATAATTAATATTTTAATTCATTTTAATTGTCTAATGTTGATAGTCCTCAGTTGATAGTCCACAGTTGACAGTCCAATAATTCATATATAATTTAATATATAATATTCGAATTAATTAATACGTATCGTGACCCGTGTACATGTCTCAGAATCGATCACAACTCAAATTATATATATTATTGTAGAATCAACCTCAACCCTGTATAGCTAACTTCCACATTACTGCATATAGAGTGTCTATGGTTATTCCAAATAATATATATAGATGGGTCGATATGATATGTCAAAACCTTGTATACGTGTTCCAACATTTAAAGTTCGTAAAATAAATAACAGAATTTAAATGACGATAAATAAAGTGCGTAAAGTAAATAACAGAAATTAAATGACGATAAATAAAATTGCGATAATTAAATTGCGATAAATAAACTGCGATAAATAAAATGTAATCAGTTAGCTAGGAACAGTTAGCGTGGATTCTTAACAAAATTCATCATAGTAAATTTATTTGTTTCTAACAAATTTTATTTTGTCAAATGTTTTCTTCATTATGCCACTTGTTGGACTCTGATAAATCAAAATCCAAATATGAAATTGGATGAATATGGTTATTCTGTGGTAAACGGATTTGTATATCGGTGGATGTAAGTAGGATAGTAAATGACTGTTGATTCAGCTTCGAAGAATGTACATTGTAACTTATTAATGTGAAATCTAAATATTCCTCAGGTATTACCTACCCGTTAAAATATTTTCACCATTAACAGTTTGTACGAAAGAATTTTTTTTATTACAATATTTATGAACACATATATACATATATATTTTCTTCAGATGTAACCATGGATTTAATGAGTCAATATGATATTAAACTCATTTGATTTACCGTTAGAACAAGAATATATAATCTCTAAAACATTAGGGATTACATAATCGCCATGTCGAATGAAGATAAATGATGTAGAATGATACGTAGAACGATGATTATAATCGAGATATAGATTGTGATGTTGAGGCGTGGATTGTTGATGGTACTGGTGCTGTTATTGATTGTACTGTTGGTGCTAGTGATGTTGTTGAAGCTGGTAAATTTTGCACCATATTCTCCAGATTGATTACTCGAGCGCGAAGTTCGTTGACTTCTTCTATTATTCCGGGATGATTTTCGGTCGGAACGAGCGAATGAATAAGGTTTAGAATTTGAGATAGTATTTAATCGTGACGAGATACTCTGGAAATGAGAGAGAAAATGGTGTTTCGAATAGGTTTGCCGGTAAGTGCTTCAAGTTCATTGTCAAGAGATGAATTCGGTTGGTGGAAGGGATCACCTTCTTCGCGTCTCCATGGGGATGGATGATTTTTTGGTTCATTCTGGTGACACTGCTTTCGGAGCTTAGGTGAAACTCCATATCGGAATAGCTGTCGGAATCCGAGGAATTCGAACTGGTTGAGGGATTCATCTCGTACGGTTAAATGAAGTATTTTCGATAAGAAACAGATTATAGGATGTAGATTAGTACCCTGCAATACATAATTTACATATGCATATAAAGTACTAAAATCCCATAAGTTACGGAGGAATCTACGGAAGCTGTCAGGCAAAGTCTACAGTAACAGATATGCTAAGATATGAATTTATCTATACACTGTCTATGCAATAGAGGCAGTAAGACGTGTCTAGACTTTAAGGATGATAAGCAAATAATTTTCGACACTAATGATAAGCAAAACTTTTAACATGCAGACACGGTCGAAGTCCAGACTCACTAATGCATCCTAACGACTTATCAGTTACACACACTAATGCAGACCTGGTTCGCTAAGACCACTGCTCTGATACCAACTGTAGATACCCGTCCTAATCCATCCGAACGAAGTCTATATCGATTATAAACGATTCACAATAGTTGATTACATCGCGAGGTACTTGACCTCTATATGATACATTTTACAAACATTGCATTCGTTTTTGAAAAGACAATCTTTCATTACATTGAAAGTTGACAACATGCATACCATTTCATAATATATCTTACTATAGTTGACTTAATAATAATCTTGATGAACTCAATGACTCGAATGCAACGTCTTTTGAAATATATCATGAATGACTCCAAGTAATATCTCTAAGATGAGCAAATGCACATCGGAAGATTTCTTTCGTACCTGAGATTAAACATGCTTTAAAATGTCAACCAAAAGGTTGGTGAGTTCATTAGTTTAACATAAATAATCATTTCATAATTTTAATAGACCACAAGATTTCATATTTCTATTTCTCATAAACATACGTCCCATGCATAGAGACAAAAATATCATTCATATATGGATTGAACACCTGGTAACCGACATTCACAATATGCATATAAGAATATCCCCATCATTCCGGGATCCTCCTTCGGACATGATATAAATTTCGAAGTACTAAAGCATCCGGTACTTTGGATGGGGCTTGTTGGGTCCGATAGATCTATCTTTAGGATTCGCGTCAATTAGGGTGTCTGTTCCCTAATTCTTAGATTACCAGACTAAAAGGGGCATATTCGATTTCGATCATTCAACCATATAATGTAGTTTCAATTACTTGTGTCTATTTCGTAAAACAATTATAAAAGCGCATGTATTCTCAGTCCCAAAAATATATATTGCAAAAACATTTAAAAATGGAGTAATGAAACTCACAGTACAATATTTTGTAGTAAAAATATTCAT
This sequence comes from Rutidosis leptorrhynchoides, assembly GCF_046630445.1. NCBI lineage: Eukaryota > Viridiplantae > Streptophyta > Magnoliopsida > Asterales > Asteraceae > Rutidosis > Rutidosis leptorrhynchoides. The sequence goes on from NC_092336.1 coordinate 338,639,990, forward strand.
ATGACGAAACTGAACAATGCAGGGTTGGCTTCGGATTCACGAACCTATACCATTTATATATATATATATATTAACACACATAATTGTAATCGAACAAATTTACATTTATTTAGTGATATAGTTATTATTTTAATGTTTCATTAATAATCTCGTCAGATATATTTATGTTTATATACATTAATTAGGTAATTAATATTTATTACAAAATATTGATATAGTCATGTTTTATGTTATAAATATATTTTTATATAGAAAAATCTTTATTTGATGTATTAATAATTTAATAATACTAATAAATAATGAAAATAATAATAATAATAATAATAATAATAATAATAATAATAATAATAATAATAATAATAATAATAATAATAATAATAATAATAATAATAATAATAATAATAATAATAATAATAATAATAAGAAAAACTACCTCACAAGCTTTTCCAAAAAAAATAAAGTGCCTCCGCCCGGACTCGAACCCGAGATCTATCGCTTAACACACAACTTTTTAACCATTGCCCTATTTTTCCTACTCATCATCATCTAAATCATTTATGTTTTTATCTTAGAATTATTTCATTTCCCATCCTCATCTTTTCATCATCACGTTATCATCATTTTAATCATCATCATCATCATAAATTCCTATCCTATTCATCATCGAATCCGTTTGCCATCACCATTATAATCATAGTCATATATCACAATTATATCTTTCAAAACAACATCGTCATTTTCATATAATCGTAACATAATCCTTATTGTCATAATTTTTATCATCTCCTCTTTATTCATTTATTATTATTATGATCATCTTAATCATCACTTAATCCTCTCATCAATACCATTTTATCATTTCTCCATGATCATATCATCATTATTATCTTAACCTCATCTCATTATCAATCATCACAGTGGATCACCATTTATATAATAATCCTATGTTTCAGTCTATATATATCCCTCGGCATACACTCAGACAAACTTCGTTCACAACAGGGAAAAAATATCATCACGGCAATACCCTCAACCCAACTGAAGTTATGTGATGGTCCAACATAGTTTTCCCCATCTAACAAATAACGGCCCAAACTTGGATGTTATGTGGCTTTTATTTAAAAAAAATGTTGGACTTGCATAGTCTCGGACTGTATCAAACTGGCCGATGTCCACGATCCAAAACAGAAAAGAAAAAATAATAAAGATAGCAGCTGAAGTTCGTATCCAATTAAGTTTGTTGTTGCGGCGGTCCCATTCTTTTCGCACGTTCAATTATCAAAACCCCACATCATATTAAACTATTAAATGTTTTCAAATCTTATGTAGCAACAACAGCACCCCGGTCCATCATCAAACTTTAATATCGAGAAAGAAAAAGGAGTACCAATTGTTTATATGGTATTGTAAAAGGTGGGTTCTCCTTTCTTACCCACTTGGATATGTCGACCACTCTTCCAAAGAATAGATATAATACAGAGCACAAGGAACAAATATCATTCAATCATCTCACTTATTCTATTCTCATTAATATCGTTATTGTTTGGTTTCTTTTTCCATCATCATTGTTTAATTAGCTAACTAAACAGATACGTATAATAATCACAATAGTTTGAGCAATGGACAGGAAATTTACATGTGTATGGTGAATGTCTTGTTCATCGACTTTAATAGCATTTAAGGAATGTTTTCGTTTGAACAGAAAAGAAGCAACGAACTTGTTTAGTACCTGCAGTTTTGAAATCCGACAGAAGCAGAAAGGAAACAGAATTCGATGGTATTTTACAATGATTCAAGTGATGGTGGTTATAGTGGTGGTCAGGTATATGAATACGTATATATTTATAAGTTTGAATAGGTGCACGGTTGTGTGGTAGTTTGAGAGAGAGGATGGAATAGGGATATATATATATATATATATATATATATATATATATATAGATAAGAGAGTTGTGAAGATGGTGATTGCTTGGTTGTGGTTGGAGGATAACAGGAGGAGGTGATCAATGGAAAACAAGGAGGATGGAGTGGTGATGTTTGAGGTGGAGTGGCGGTTGTTTGCCACACAAAAGAGAGGGGGACGGTGAGATCATGGTTGTTTGGTGTTGACAGAAAAAGAAGAAGAAAGGAAGACGGTGACTTGATTGGGTTGTCGACTAGTTGAAGAAAAGGAAGAAGAAGAGTGGGGTATTTGGTTCAAGGTGATATGGGTTGATCGAGATTTTTTTATGAATGGTAACAATGATCTTAATTGAATAATGAAAGCAGTGTTCATGATTGTTATAAAGTGTAGATGATCTACAAGGAATCACTGACAAACAGAAAAGATAAAAAATTAAAAAGCTGATATGGATCTCTAATTTTGTTTGTATTGTGGTTAATTCAACATGACTATTAATCAAGTAGACAATTTTAAAAGTATGAAAAGGATTGGAAACAGATTTTGGAATTGTATGTTGGAATGGAATCAATTAGCAGACAATTTAAATAGGACGGATAATGATTTCAAACAGCATTTGATTCTTTCTCTGATATATATAATTTGTAAATATAAGTGTTCTAATAATAATAATAAGACCTTTATTAATAATATTGAAAATAATGCTAATAATGTTAATATCAAATATTATGATAATAATTAATTATTAATAATAATGTTAATAATTATAATAATATTTTTATTAATATTCCTAATTATAATTATAAAGGTGATAATAATAATATCATTTAATGATGAGAATAATAAAAATAATGCTTATTAATGATAAAGGTAATAATAATATCCAATGATGATACAACTAATAATTAAGATAATATAGGTTACATATATCAAGTTTCATATCTATATCTTTTTAGAAATAATAACATTAATAATACAGATATTAGTATTAATATTAATGATAATATTAATATAACATTTATATTTAAACCTGTAATTAAATTTCATATAATATCATTACATATTATTAATTATGTAATACTTATGTTATATAATAACATATTTGAATATTTAATATTTATGTAGTTTATATATGATACAATATACATATATTATTAATTATATAGAAAACATGTATATATGTATATATATATCTACAACACTTGTTCGTGAATCGTCGGGAATAGTCAAAGGTTAAATGAATTCATGAAAACATTTCAAAATATTTTTGAGACTCAACATTACAGACTTTGCTTATCGTATCAGAAGCATATAAAGATTAAGTTTAAATTTGGTCGGAAATTCCCGGGTCGTCACATATATACTCTTTTTATCTTTCTTATTTATTTCTATCATTATTATTATTACTACTATTATTATTGTTATAATTATTATCAATTGTATTACCATAATTTGATCATTGTCATTATTAAAAGTATTATAGTTATTAGTATCATTAATTAACACTTATTATTATCAGTATGATTATTACTACTAAATATAATTATATTTGTCACTTAATATTAGATATTATTATTATTACAAGTAATATAATTACTATTAGTAATGATAAAATAAGTAGTTAGTATCATTCAATATTATTATTATAAGTATTATTAGTATTATTATTATTATTATTATTCAAATAAGTATTGTCTTAACAATATCATTATTATTATTATTAGTATTATGATAAAATTTATTGTAAGGATTATAATTGTATATATATATATATATATATATATATATATATATATATATATATATATATATATATATATATATATATATGAATACAAATATGAAAATAAGTAAAACTATAAGTAAGTTATAATATAAATAAGATATTATTACTATTATTATTATTAGAAGCATTATTATTAGTAAATCATTAATAACTATCATAAACAGTAAAATTAATATTTTCACAAGATAAACTTAGTATAATAGAACTACTGTTTTGATAAACAGATGAAATACAAACATAAATATATATATATTTTAACACATATAACATAACAAAATTTAATATATTTATATACAAAATGAATATATAAAACATATATATATATATATATATATATATATTATTAACATAATAATGATATAATAAATACAGTTATATATATATATATGTGTTCAATTATAACCATGAATATTAATAAATATACAAATGATATAGGTTCGTGAATCCGAGGCCAACCCTGCATTGTTCAATGTCGTCATATGTATTTTTACTACAAAATATAGTATTGTGAGTTTCATTTGCTCCCTTTTTAAATGCTTTTGCAATATATATATTTTTGGGACTGAGAATACATGCGCTGTTTTTTATAAATGATTTACAAAATAGACACAAGTATGTGAAACTACATTCTATGGTTGAATTATCGAAATCGAATATGCCCTTTTTTATTAAGTCTGGTAATCTAAGAATTAGGGAACAGACATCCTAATTGACGCGAATCCTAAAGATAGATCTATTGGGCCTAACAAACCCCATCCAAAGTACCGGATGCTTTAGTACTTCGAAATTTATATCATGTCCGATGGAGGATCCCAGAATGATGGGGATATTCTTATATGCATCTTGTTAATGTCGGTTACCAGGTGTTCAATCCATATGAATGATATTTTGTCTCTATGCATGGGACGTATATTTATGAGAACTGAAAAATGAAAATCTTGTGGTCTATTAACATGATGGAAATGATTATTTATGTTAAACTAATGAACTCTCCAACCTTTTGGTTGACACTTTAAAACATGTTTATTCTCAGGTACGAAAGAAATCTTTCACTGTGCAATTGCTCATTTTAAAGATATTATTTGGAGTCATTCATGACATATTTCAAAAGACGTTGCATTCGAGTCGTTGAATTCATCAAGATTATTGTTAAGTCAATTATAGTTAGATATATTATGAAATGGTATGCATGCCGTCAACTTTCGATGTAATGAAAGATTGACTTTTCAAAAATGAATGCAATGTTTGTAAAATGTATCATGTAGAGGTCAAGTACCTCGCGATGTAATCAACTATTGTGAATCGTTTATAGTTGATAAGGACTTCGTCCGGATGGATTAGGACGGGTCTCTACAATTTCTTCCTCCGAAACCTCTTCTTCTTCCAGTTCTTCCTCTTCCGGTTCCTCCTCTTTCGGTTCCTCTTCTTCCGGTTCCTCCTCTTCCGGTTCCTCTTCTTCCGGTTCCTCTACTTCCGGTTCCTCTTCGGGAATTTGTGAATCTTCCCAAAGTATATTCGACTCTTCATTATTATTAGGTGAGTCGATGGGTTTTGTACTAGAGGTAGACATCTATCACACAATATCAAACACGTTAAGAGATTAATATATCACATAATATTTACATGTTAATAATATATAGTTTCCAGCAAAAAAGTTAAGCAATCGTTTTTTTTTTTTTTTGAAGAAAAACACGGTCGAAGTCCAGACTCACTAATACATCCTAACAAACTCGGTAAGACACACTAATGCAAAAATTTTGGTTCTCTAAGACCAACGCTCGGATACCAACTGAAATGTCCTGTTCATATTGATTATAAACGTTCCATATTAATTGATTTCGTTGCGAGGTTTTGACCTCTATATGGGACGTTTTTCAAAGACTGCATTCATTTTTAAAACAAACCATAACCTTTATTTTATCGACAAGGTTAACAAGACACCACTTAGATTATCCAGAAATGATAATCTAACAAATATCACACTTACACACTACCAATACATATTGGATTACAAATATTAATATGTTACAACAAAATAAATCTCGAATGCAGTTTTAAACAATAATATACAAGCATGCTGACACCAAATCTTGTCCATATAATAGCATGCAACAGCGGAAGCTCTTAATAATCACCTGAGAATAAACATGCTTTAAACGTCAACAAAAAATGTTGGTGAGTTATAGGTTTAACCTATATTTATCAAATCGTAATAATAGACCACAAGATTTTATATTTCAATATACATCCCATACATAGAGATAAAAATCATTCATATGGTGAACACCTGGTAACCGACTTTAACAAGATGCATATAGAATATCCCTATCATTCCTGAACTCCCTTCGGACATGATGAATTTGAAGTACTAAAGCATCCGGTACTTTGGATGGGGCTCGTTGGGCCCAATAGATCTATATTTAGGATTCGCGTCAATTAGGGTGTCTGTTCCCTAATTCTTAGATTACCAGACTAAAAAGGGGCATATTCGGTTTAATAATCCAGCCATAGAATGTAGTTTCATTTACTTGTGTCTATTTTATAAAACATTTATAAAACTGCATGTATTCTCATCCCAAAATATTAGATTTTAAAAGTGAGACTATAACTCACTTTCACAGATTTTTACTTCGTCGAGAAGTAAGACTTGGTCACTGGTCGATTCACGAACCTATAACAAATATGTACATATATATCAAAGTATGTTCAAAATATATTTACAACATTTTTAATACGTTTTGCTGTTTTAAGTTTATTAAGTCAGTTGTCCTCGTTAGTAACCTACAACTAGTTGTCCACATTTAGATGTACAGAAAATAAAGCAATATATATTATCTTGAATCAATCCACGACCTCGTGTATACAAGCCTCAGGCTAGATCACAACTAAAAGTATATATAATATTTTGGAATCAACCTCAACCCTGTATAGCTAACTCCAACATTACTGCATATAGAGTGTCTATGGTTGTTCCGAAATATATATATAGATGGGTCGATATGATATGTCAAAACATTGTATTCGTGTCTATGGTATCCCAAGATTACATAATATATTATAATACATGTATAATACAATATGAGTTAGCTAGGATATGATTAATATAGATTTGTTACCAATTTTCACGTAGCTACAACAAGAAATGGTATGCATGCCTGTCAACTTTTGATGTAATGAAAGTTTGTCTTTTCAAAAACGAATGAAATGTTTGTAAAATGTATCATATAGAGGTCAAGTACCTCTCGATATAATCAACTGTTGTGAATCGTTTATAATCGATATGGACTTCGTCCGGATGGATTAGGATGGGTCTTCACAGTTGGTATCAGAGCGGTGGTCTTAGCGAACCAGGTCTTGCATTAGTGAGTCTAACTGATAGTCGTTAGAATGCATTAATGAGTCTGGACTTCGACCGTGTCTGCATGTCAAAAGTTTTGCTTATCATTTAGTGTCGAAAAATTATTTGCTTATCATCCTTAAAGTCTAAGACACGTCTTACTGCTTTTATTGCATAGATAGTGTATAGTTAAATTCATATCTTAGCGTATCTGTTATTGTTACCTTTACCTGACAGCTTCCGTAGATTCCTCCGTAGCTTATGGGATTTTAGTATTATATATGCATATGTAAATTATGTATTGCAGGGTACTAATCTACATCCTATAATCTATTTCTTATCGAAAATCCTTCATCTGATCGTACGAGATGAATCCCTCAACCAGTTCGAGTCCATCAGATTTCGATAGCTATTTCGATAGTTATTCCGACAGCTATTTCGATATGGATTTCCACTCGAGCTCCGAAAGCAGAATAACCGGAATGAATCGATCAACTAGCCATCATCTATTCTGAATGAATTGGAGATGGGTTCGTAGTTGACTTAATCAATGGAAACGCGAAGAAGGCGATCATTTCCACTAACCAAATTCACCTCTTGACAATGAACCTAAAACGTTTACCTGCGAACCTGTTCGAGACACCATTTTCTCTCTCATTTCCAAAGTATCTTATCACGATCATATACTATCTCAGATTCTAAACCTCATTCATCCGCTCGTCCGAACCGAAAATCATCCCGGTGTAATAGAAGAAGTTAACGAACTTCGCGCATAAGTTGTAGTCTTGGAAAATATGGTGCAAAACGTACCAGCTTCATCCAAATCACCGGCACCAACAGTACAACCAACAACCCAAATTTCAATATCACATGCCTCAACATCTCAGTCTATACCTCGAGTATAATCATCATTCTACATGACATTCTACATCAGTTATCTTCGTTCGACATGGTGATTATGTAATCTCTAATGTTTTAGAGATTATTTATTCTAGTTCAACTAAAAACTAAATGAGTTTAATATTATGTTAACTCATTAAATTCATGATTACATCTGAAGAAAATATATATGTATATATGTTTTCATAAAGATTGTAATTAAAAATTCTTTTGTACAAACTGTTAATAATAAAAATATTTTAACGGGTAGGTAATACCCGAGGAATATTTAAATTTCACATTAATAAGTTACACTGTATATTCTTCGAATCTGATTCAACAGTTATTCACTATCCTATTTACAACCATCGGGATACTTATCCATTCACCAAAGAATAACTATTTTCATTCAAATTCAATTTCATATTTGAATTTTGACCTATCAGAATCCAACAAGTGGCATAATGAAGAAATAATGGACACAATAAAAATTGATTAGAAACAGACTAATTAACAATATTAAATTTTATTAAGAAACCACGCTAACAAAATCCTAGCTAACTGTTCCTAGCTAACTGTTAATTCCGTATTACATTTTATTTATCACAATTTATTTATCGCAATTTATTTTATCGCAATTTATATTCTCGCAATTTTATTTATTGTCATTTAATTTCTGTTATTTATTTTACGCACTTTAAATATCGGGACATGTATACAAGGTTTTGAGATATCATATCGACACATCTATATATATTATTTGGAATCTCCATAGACACTCTATATGCAGTAATGATCGAGTTCTCTATACAGGGTTGAGGTTGATTCTATAATAATATATATACTTTGAGTTGTGATCGAGTCTGAGACATGTACACGGGTCACGATACGTATTAATTAATTCAAATATTATATATTAAACTATATATGAATGATTGCACTGTCAACTGTGGACTATCGACTGTGGACTAATAACATTGGACAATTAAAATGAATTAAAATATTGAATATAACATATGAAACTAAACAATTCTTCAAGTTTGCCACTTGATTTCGTCTTAAACCTCATTTGTATCTTCACGATTACATTCTGCGTTCAAACCTTTCATGATTCTTGAAAACACCTCAATCGATAGGATGAATCAACCGCACTTCATCTACAGAAGGAAAGATTTATGCATATAGTTATGCACCTGAGAAACTCTCGGCAATTGAGTAAAAGTTCAACACGTAGCCGCGTCAGATCCTTTGGCATTTATTAACAAAAACAACTTTGCGATCCCTTTTCAAAATTAGCCAATTTTGTCACAGCTCCAACAAGTCAACTTCGACTTTTCGTACGAAACAACCTTATTATAACGTTGATATATACACATGCTCTTTTATTGTTACCAGGGAACCTCTCATATTCCACCATATTACCATCAGCGTTTAATCATCTAAAAACACAATTCTCCTGAAACCACCTTGGATTAATAACTATTGATTCAGATATCATAGCATTAAATGCAGAGGAAACAGAAAAATGGTAGATGGTCTAAACGGCCAAAAGTTGATGATAAAGAAAGGAGTCTTAGGAACGCTCGATAGAAAATTGGGTATTGAAAAAAAAAAAAAAAAACAGATTGAGCTACCCATGAAGGAGACCAAGGACAAATACAAGGACCAAACCCTATATTCAAAGGATTCAGGTAATTTTAGATCCGTTGAAATCTTTAGAGAATATCTTGCTCCGAAGTCATGTTAAAATCTTGCGGAAAAATTTTTCTCCATCAACCATCGAACTTAGAAATTCCAAAATATCATCATCAATATCTTCGATATTTCTGAGGATATTTTCATAAATATTCTTGTCCAAAATTATATACCTCTTCGTGCTTCCTGTGTACCATTATATTGGAAACATTCAATAGAAAATTTAGTACCGAAAAGCAGATTATGCGAAACTATGAAGAAAGCCGTGGACAAATCACAAAGAATAAGTTTGACTTCAAAGAATCCAAATGATTCAATGTCTGCTAAAGTCTTTATCGAATACCTTGCTTCCGAATCTAAACCCTTACGGATAAATCTTCTTCATCATCCATCGATATTAGAAATTCCAAGATATCATCGTATCTCTCATTATAAATATCCTCCATATTTCTGGAGATAATTTTATAACTATTCTTATCTGAAATCATTAATCTCTTCGTGCTATCAGTATTACATCATATAGAAACTGTTAGTTTCTATATTCTGTAAAGTTTCGAGCTTAAAATATGAATGTTATTCAAGTAATGTTGGGAACTGCTGCATGAGTTAGTATAATATAATGACACTTGATCAACGTGATTATATTACAGTAAGTCATGCTGAGTTCTAATGGGACGTGATGATTCACAGATCCTAACGTCATCATGTGCCATGTTACATAACTCTTTCATTCTACTTAACTCCTGAACAAATCAAGAAAATGTATTCTTGATGGTTCTATCTTCCGTGATGTTGATAAATTTGAAAATCAAATCGTGCTATCACGTTCCTTCCTGCTTAGAACATTATAATCATTCGAAACTCTATATCTACAAATTCTGGACCATTATTCGCTTGACTTGAAGTCGGGAAGAGAAAATAAAAGCATAGAGCTTTGAAATATAAGAGAGAATATAAAGCTCGATAACAACATATAAATTACAAACCGTGTATATCAATGTGTATCTCAACATAAAGACACGGGAGAATTAAAAACATTATAATCCCCAGGGTGAAGTAGAAGAAAGCAGATTCCTCTGGTGGAAGTTGGAAAAGGAGGATGATTGTTGCGATAGTAAGGATGAGGACAAGGATCAGAACTGGATTAAGCATTTTCACAATCTTTTAGATGTATGAACTAAAAAAGAAAGTATAGGAATGATAAGAATAATGGAACGAAAGAGTTTAATTTATAATGGAAATATTAGACAGAGTAATTGAGGCAGATCACCGTATTTAATTATAGAGATCTTAATTTCCTTATTCGCCGAAGAATCAAATCTCTTAGATTTCGAAGATTTTCTTTAAATCCCTTGAATTTCGAAATTCAACCAAGACAACGTCAAAAGTTAAAACGCACCCTATTTTCTAATTTCCACCGTGACTACGTCAAAAGTTAAATCTCTACCTCAATCTGTTGTGACAGCTTCATTCATACGCTTCATCTAATCGAATCGTTTTATCTATATTAGTCAATAATGATAAAACACCATTTATTAACTCATATTTGTCATGGAAACATTTTTATGGTTAGCCATGACCACCTCACTCAAATTTCGGGACGAAATTCTTTAACGGGTAGGTACTGTGATGACCCGGGAATTTCCGACTAAATTTAAACTTAATCTTTATATGATTTCGACAAGATAAGCAAAGTGTATAGGTTGAGTCTCAAAAAGTTTGAAGTATTTCATATATTCAATTGACCTTCGACTGCTCTCAACGATTCACGAACAATTAAATTGTAAATGGATATGCATATATTACTATATAATAACATGAGATAGTATATGTCGTAATTGTTATAATTAATTTTGTAAAAATAATAATAATATATAAAAAGTATCTATATATAAATAAAATATATATAATATATATATTTTGTAATTTCGAAGTTATTTAGTAAGCAAAGGTAACGCTCAATTTTCATTCGATTGATAGTAAGCGAGTTAAAAAGGAACTTATGTGATTTTAAAATAAACGGTGCTCCGAAAATGAGTAATATAAATTTTAGGCTTATTAAAAAATGTATTTAGGAACTATTTATTGAATTTTAAAACTTTTTATATTTTACTTGAGGTTGGGAGTGAATAATTAATGTAATATTTATTTAATAGTTAATAATCAAATTTAATACCATAATGACCAACATAAATAAATATAGTTAATATGATATTTTTCTGAACACTTTTATCCACCACTGATTAACGAAGGAGTAAGAAATTTAGTCCGTGAACGATGACGGCTAACTTAATCACACATTTTAATTTTATATTGTATTATAATTATTATTATATTAATTAACTACTGTGCCTAATTGAATGATTGTTAAGATTACTATACTAGATTGGAAGATTGAATTACTATGATAAGATCAATGAGTTGTCTACACGTTCTTTTTATGAATATGAAAATAGGATTATTTATGATATTAATTATATTATATGCTATCTATTTAATTTATAAATCTCTAAATATGGAGTGCTTACATGATACATAAACTTACATGATACATAAACATACAGACAACCTTCCACCAAATTGAACCTACTTGAACTACCTTTCTGTTTGTCTCCACTTACAATATTAAATCACCTTTCATTTTACTAGATATATATATATATATATATATAGATATATATATATATATATATATATATATATATATATATATATATATATATATATATATATATATATATATATATATATATATATATATATATATATATATATATATATATATCCTATATATCCATTTACATCTAGGAAAACATTTACTGAAACCAAACTACAATCACCAAACGATCCACCACCACCATATCTTTATTTCTATTTCCATCTGTTTAATGTTTTTGTTTTAATCGACCACCTTTTTGTTGTGGCTAAAACCATTACCACCCATCACCGAACATCGACATCTTAACACTACCACTCGCTACCGCCGCCAAGCTATCTATTTATGTTTTCAAATCGCTGTACACAGACCCAAAGCAACCATCACCCTTCACCAACACCTATGATCATCAACCGGCCACACCATCATCCGTCACCCTCCACCATCGACACTCCACAACCGCTATATATATCTCTCTCTCTTCCCTCTCTCTCTCTAACTATCTCCTTCTCTTATTTTGTTTTCTCTTTCGTTTGCATCTTCACTAAATCACCACAACAATCCACCTGCAATCTTGTTAACTGCTACAACTATTATTTGACGATTTTGAACCAAACACACCACCATCATCGTCGTAACTTACTGCTGCAATTACTCACTTGTTTCTATTTTTTGAACCACTCTTGGACCACCATCTCACAAAACCCTCTTGAATCGTCACCTTAAACAACCTCCAAGAACCACCACCATGAACCTATTTAAATATCACCACCACCACTATGCTATCTATTTTTAATTTCGAACCACCACTCGTCGTTTTTTTTTAAACTATCAACCAACCACAACAAAACCTCCATTATCGAACCACCATCGCACCTGCAACTCTACTGTTGCAGCTGGGTTACTATTGTGTTGTAGCTGTAAACATCACCTATAATCACCACCACCACCGTACATCACCGCCACGCTGCTATGCTTTTGATTTTCTGTTTAAAATTTGAAACCCATTTAAGATGATGATGAATAGTAAAACATTCACGTTGATGAAGAAGGAACTAGCAAAGTTGATGATGACCGTGTTTATGTTAATGATGATACAGTGAAGTGAAACAATGATGATGAGTTATTGTTGTTTCCACCGTTACGTTTTTTGTTTGTATTGTTACTATTAAAACAATTACAAAACGATGATGATGATATAAAGATCGTGATATATTATGATGATGACGAAGTACAGTGTTATGAGAATAAAGATACAGTGACAATACGATGATATATTGATGCTACAGCTGCGTTTCTAATTCTGTTTCTAATTCTGTTACGATGATAAAAAGGTTAAACGAAGGAAGAAGAAAAACCGACAGATGGATGGGTTTATGTATCCATTAATCACATACTTGGACTATTATTTTTTTTGGGCTTCTTTAAACTTGTTGGGCTGAAGTATATTGGGTTTTGATTTGGACCGAAAGAAGCTGATTGAAGCCAGACAGGATACACGGTACATATATGTCTCGAAACTGATTTAAATCAGAAAAGTGTCGATGGCTGAATGGTTAAAGGAGGTGACGGGGAAGCTAGTGGTCCTTGGTTCGATTCCTAGCAGTGTCATTTTTTTTTAAAACCTATTCTTTTGAAGGTATAACAACTTTTATTATTAGTATTTATTGTTATTATTACTATTACCCATATTGTTATTATTAGTAATAAATTACTTATCATTATTTTTATTATCATAACTATAAGTATTGTACCCATTATTATTATTGTAAATATTACTAATATTATTCTTAACTAGTATTAATATTAATATTAACATTTTTATTATTTTAAGTATTATTATTATTATTATTAATTTTATCATTTTAGTACTATTATCATTCCTACGACATTGATTATTACTATTATTATCATTATTATCAAAATGATACAACTTATATTAATTTTCATAAATATTAGCACTAGAGTCATTTTTAGCACTATTATTATTAACAAATGTGTTATTCATATGATTAACATTATTAGTATTATTTTCATAACAAATAAATATTTTTTATATAAAAGTATACTTATATTAATACTACATACAATTATATATTGAATATATTTGTATAACAAATTATTGATTTTTGATAAAACACTAATGATATATAAATATACATATATAATCATATGTATAAATATTAATTACTTTAAATATATATACAAAATAAATATAGATAACATATAATTTAAGATATAAAATATACATAAAAATAGGTATTAATTAGGATTTATAATAAATTTCGTATAACTACAACCCTTAATATATAAATATTATAAGATTAATAAATGAAATTATTTGATTACTATTATATGTGTTAATATATATAATTGATATAGGTTCGTGAATCCAAGGTCAACCCTACACTTGTTAAATGACGTCATATGTATTTTTACCACAAAATACAGTATGGTGAGTTTCATTAATCCCTTTTTAAATGCTTTTGCAATATATATTTTTGGGACTGAGAATGCATGCGCTGTTTTTTATAAATGTTTTACGAAATGGACACAAGTGATTGAAACTAAATTATATGGTTGAATGATCGAAATCGAATATGCCCCTTTTTATTAAGTCTGGTAATCTAAGAATTAGGGAACAGAAACCCTAATTGACGCGAACTCTAAAGATAGATCTATCGGGCCCAACAAGCCCTATCCAAAGTACCGGATGTTTTAGTACTTCGAAATTTATATCATGTCCGAAGGAGGTTCCCGGAATGATGGGGATATTCTTATATATGCATATTGTTAATGTCGGTTACCAGGTGTTCAATCCATATGAATGATGTTTTTGTCTCTATGCATGGGACGTATGTTTATGAGAAATGGAAATCTGAAATCTTGTGGTCTATTAAAATGATGGAAACGATTGTTTAAGTTAAACTAATGAACTCACCAACCTTTTGGTTGACACTTTAAAGCATGTTTATTCTCAGGTACGAAAGAAATCTTCCGCTATGTATTTGCTCATTTTATAGATATTACTTGGAGTCATTCATGGCATATTTCAAAAGACGTTGCATTCGAGTCGTCGAGTTCATCAAGATTATTATCAAGTCAATTATAGTTGGATATATTATGAAATGGTATGCATGCCTGTCAACTTTCGATGTAATGAAAGTTTGTCTTTTCAAAAACGAATGAAATGTTTGTAAAATGTATCATATAGAGGTCAAGTACCTCTCGATGTAATCAACTGTTGTGAATCGTTTATAATCGATATGGACTTCGTCCGGATGGATTAGGACGGGTCTTCACAGTTGGTATCAGAGCGGTGGTCTTAGCGAACCAGGTCTTGCATTAGTGAGTCTAACTGATAGTCGTTAGAATGCATTAATAAGTCTGGACTTCGACCGTGTCTGCATGTCAAAAGTTTTGCTTATCATTTAGTGTCGAAAAATTATTTGCTTATCATCCTTAAAGTCTAAGACACGTCTTACTGCTTTTATTGCATAGACAGTGTATAGTTAAATTCATATCTTAGCGTATCTGTTATTGTTACCTTTGCCTGACAGCTTCCGTAGATTCCTCCGTAGCTTATGGGATTTTAGTATTATATATGCATATGTAAATTATGTATTGCAGGGTACTAATCTACATCCTATAATATATTTCTTATCGAAAATCCTTCATCTGATCGTACGAGATGAATCCCTCAACCAGTTCGAGTCCATCAGATTTCGATAGCTATTTCGATAGTTATTCCGACAGCTATTTCGATATGGATTTCCACTCGAGCTCCGAAAGCAGAGTAACCGGAATGAATCGATCAATTAGCCATCATCTATTCTGAATGAATTGGAGATGGGTTCGTAGTCAACTTAATCAATGGAAACGCGAAGAAGGCGATCATTTCCACTAACCAAATTTACCTCTTGACAATGAACCTAAAACGTTTACCTGCGAACCTGTTCGAGACACCATTTTCTCTCTCATTTCCAAAGTATCTTATCACGATCATATACTATCTCAGATTCTAAACCTCATTCATCCGCTCGTCCGAACCGACAATCATCCCGGTGTAATAGAAGAAGTTAACGAACTTCGCGCATAAGTTGTAGTCTTGGAAAATATGGTGCAAAACGTACCAGCTTCATCCAAATCACCGGCACCAACAGTACAACCAACAACCCAAATTTCAATATCACATGCCTCAACATCTCAGTCTATACCTCGAGTATAATCATCATTCTACATGACATTCTACATCAGTTATCTTCGTTCGACATGGTGATTATGTAATCTCTAATGTTTTAGAGATTATTTATTCTAGTTCCAACTAAAAACTAAATGAGTTTAATATTATGTTAACTCATTAAATTCATGATTACATCTGAAGAAAATATATATGTATATATGTTTTCATAAAGATTGTAATTAAAAATTCTTTTGTACAAACTTTTAATAATAAAAATATTTTAACGGGTAGGTAATACCCGAGGAATATTTAAAGTTCACATTAATAAGTTACACTGTATATTCTTCGAATCTGATTCAATAGTTATTCACTATCCTATTTACAACCACCGGGATACTTATCCGTTCACCAAAGAATAACTATTTTCATTCAAATTCAATTTCATATTTGAATTTTGACCTATCAGAATCCAACAAGTGGCATAATGAAGAAATAATGGACACAATAAAAATTGATTAGAAACAGACTAATTAACAATATTAAATTTTATTAAGAAACCACGCTAACAAAATCCTAGCTAACTGTTCCTAGCTAACTGTTAATTCCGTATTACATTTTATTTCTCGCAATTTATTTATCGCAATTTATATTCTCGCAATTTTATTTATTGTCATTTAATTTCTGTTATTTATTTTACGCACTTTAAATATCGGGACATGTATACAAGGTTTTGACATATCATATCGACACATCTATATATATTATTTGGAATCACCATAGACACTCTATATGCAGTAATGATCGAGTTCTCTATACAGGGTTGAGGTTGATTCTATAATAATATATATACTTTGAGTTGTGATCGAGTCTGAGACATGTACACGGGTCACGATACGTATTAATTAATTCAAATATTATATATTAAACTATATATGAATGATTGCACTGTCAACTGTGGACTATCGACTGTGGACTAATAACATTGGACAATTAAAATGAATTAAAATATTGAATATAACATATGAAACTAAACAATTCTTCAAGTTTGCCACTTGATTTCGTCTTAAACCTCATTTGTATCTTCACGATTACATTCTGCATTCAAACCTTTCATGATTCTTGAAAACACCTCAATCGATAGGATGAATCAACCGCACTTCATCTACGGAAGGAAAGATTTATGCATATAGTTATGCACCTGAGAAACTCTCGACAATTGAGTAAAAGTTCAACACGTAGCCGCGTCAGATCCTTTGGCATTTATTAACAAAAACAACTTTGCGATCCCTTTTCAAAATTAGCCAATTTTGTCACAGCTCCAACAAGTCAACTTCGACTTTTCGTACGAAACAACCTTATTATAACGTTGATATATACACATGCTCTTTTATTGTTACCAGGGAACCTCTCATATTCCACCATATTACCATCAGCGTTTAATCATCTAAAAACACAATTCTCCTAAAACCACCTTGGATTAATAACCGATGATTCAGATATCATAGCATTAAATGCAGAGGAAACAGAAAAATGGTAGATGGTCTAAACGGCCAAAAGTTGATGATAAAGAAAGGAGTGTTAGGAACGCTCGATAGAAAATTGGGTATTGAAAAAAAAAAAACAGATTGAGCTACCCATGAAGGAGACCAAGGACAAATACAAGGACCAAACCCTATATTCAAAGGATTCAGGTAATTTTGGATCCGTTGAAATCTTTAGAGAATATCTTTCTCCGAAGTCATGTTAAAATCTTGCGGAAAATTTTTTCTCCATCAACCATCGAACTTAAAAATTCCAAAATATCATCATCAATATCTTCGATATTTCTGAGGATATTTTCATAAATATTCTTGTCCAAAATTATATACCTCTTCGTGCTTCCTGTGTACCATTATATTGGAAACATTCAATAGAAAATTTAGTACCGAAAAGCAGATTATGCGAAACTATGAAGAAAGCCGTGGACAAATCACAAAGAATAAGTTTGACTTCAAAGAATCCAAATGATTCAATGTCTGCTAAAGTCTTTATCGAATACCTTGCTTCCGAATCTAAACCCTTACGGATAAATCTTCTTCATCATCCATCGATATTAGAAATTCCAAGATATCATCGTATCTCTCATTATAAATATCCTCCATATTTCTGGAGATAATTTTATAACTATTCTTATCTGAAATCATTAATCTCTTCGTGCTATCAGTATTACATCATATAGAAACTGTTAGTTTCTATATTCTGTAAACTTTCGAGCTTAAAATATGAATGTTATTGAAGTAATGTTGGGAACTGATGCATGAGTTAGTATAATATAATGACACTTGATCAACGTGATTATATTACAGTAAGTCATGCTGAGTTCTAATGGGACGTGATGATTCACAGATCCTAACGTCATCATGTGTCATGTTACATAACTCTTTCATTCTACTTAACTCCTGAACAAATCAAGAAAATGTATTCTTGATGGTTCTATCTTCCGTGATGTTGATAAATTTGAAAATCAAATCGTGCTATCACGTTCCTTCCTGCTTAGAACATTATAATCATTCGAAACTCTATATCTACAAATTCTGGACCATTATTCGCTTGACTTGAAGTCGGGAAGAGAAAATAAAAGCATAGAGCTTTGAAATATAAGAGAGAATATAAAGCTCGATAACAACATATAAATTACAAACCGTGTATATCAATGTGTATCTCAACATAAAGACACGGGAGAATTAAAAACATTATAATCCCCAGGGTGAAGTAGAAGAAAGCAGATTCCTCTGGTGGAAGTTGGAAAAGGAGGATGATTGTTGCGATAGTAAGGATGAGGACAAGGATCAGAACTGGATTAAGCATTTTCACAATCTTTTAGATGTATGAACTAAGAAAGAAAGTATAGGAATGATAAGAATAATGGAACGAAAGAGTTTAATTTATAATGGAAATATTAGACAGAGTAATTGAGGCAGATCACCGTATTTAATTATAGAGATCTTAATTTCCTTATTCGCCGAAGAATCAAATCTCTTAGATTTCGAAGATTTTCTTTAAATCCCTTGAATTTCGAAATTCAACCAAGACAACGTCAAAAGTTAAGACGCACCCTATTTTCTAATTTCCACCGTGACTACGTCAAAAGTTAAATCTCTACCTCAATCTGTTGTGACAGCTTCATTCATACGCTTCATCTAATCGAATCGTTTTATCTATATTAGTCAATAATGATAAAACACCATTTATTAACTCATATTTGTCATGGAAACATTTTTATGGTTAGCCATGACCACCTCACTCAAATTTCGGGACGAAATTTCTTTAACGGGTAGGTACTGTGATGACCCGGGAATTTCCGACTAAATTTAAACTTAATCTTTATATGATTTCGACAAGATAAGCAAAGTGTATAGGTTGAGTCTCAAAAAGTTTGAAGTATTTCATATATTCAATTGACCTTCGACTACTCTCAACGATTCACGAACAATTAAATTATAAATGGATATGCATATATTACTATATAATAACATGAGATAGTATATGTCGTAATTGTTATAATTAATTTTGTAAAAATAATAATAATATATAAAAAGTATCTATATATAAATAAAATATATATAATATATATATTTTGTAATTTCGAAGTTATTTAGTAAGCAAAGGTAACGCTCAATTTTGATTCGATTGATAGTAAGAGAGTTAAAAAGGAACTTATGTGATTTTAAAATAAACGGTGCTCCGAAAATGAGTAATATAAATTTTAGGCTTATTAAAAAATGTATTTAGGAACTATTTATTGAATTTTAAAACTTTTTATATTTTACTTGAGGTTGGGAGTGAATAATTAATGTAATATTTATTTAATAGTTAATAATCAAATTTAATACCATAATGACCAACATAAATAAATATAGTTAATAGGATATTTTTCTGAACACTTTTATCCGCCACTGATTAACGAAGGAGTAAGAAATTTAGTCCGTGAACGATGACGGCTAACTTAATCACACATTTTAATTTTATATTATATTATAATTATTATTATATTAATTAACTACTGTGCCTAATTGAATGATTGTTAAGATTACTATACTAGATTGGAAGATTGAATTACTATGATAAGATCAATGAGTTGTCTGCACGTTCTTTTTATGAATATGAAAATAGGATTATTTATGATATTAATTATATTATATGCTATCTATTTAATTTATAAATCTCTAAATATGGAGTGCTTACATGATACATAAACTTACATGATACATAAACATACAGACAACCTTCCACCAAATTGAACCTACTTGAACTACCTTTCTGTTTGTCTCCACTTACAATATTAAATCACCTTTCATTTTACTAGATATATATATATATATATATATCCTATATATCCATTTACATCTAGGAAAACATTTACTGAAACCAAACTACAATCACCAAATGATCCACCACCACCATATCTTTATTTCTATTTCCATCTGTTTAATGTTTTTGTTTTAATCGACCACCTTTTTGTTGTGGCTAAAACCATTACCACCCATCACCGAACATCGACATCTTAACACTACCACTCGCTACCACCGCCAAGCTATCTATTTATGTTTTCAAATCGCTGTACACAGACCCAAAGCAACCATCACCCTTCACCAACACCTATGATCATCAACCGGCCACACCATCATCCGTCACCCTCCACCATCGACATTCCACAACCGCTATATATATCTCTCTCTCTTCCCTCTCTCTCTAACTATCTCCTTCTCTTGTTTTGTTTTCTCTTTCGTTTGCATCTTCACTAAATCACCACAACAATCCACCTGCAATCTTGTTAACTGCTACAACTATTATTTGACGATTTTGAACCAAACACACCACCATCATCGTCGTAACTTACTGCTGCAATTACTCACTTGTTTCTGTTTTTTGAACCACTCTTGGACCACCATCTCACAAAACCCTCTTGAATCGTCACCTTAAACAACCTCCAAGAACCACCACCATGAACCCATTTAAATATCACCACCACCACTATGCTATCTATTTTTAATTTCGAACCACCACTCGTCATTTTTTTTTAAACTATCAACCAACCACAACAAAACCTCCATCATCGAACCACCATCGCACCTGCAACTCTACTGTTGTAGCTGGGTTACTATTGTGTTGTAGCTGTAAACATCACCTATAATCACCACCACCACCGTACATCACCGCCACGCTGCTATGCTTTTGATTTTCTGTTTAAAATTTGAAACCCATTTAAGATGATGATGAATAGTAAAACGTTCACGTTGATGAAGAAGGAACTAGCAAAGTTGATGATGACCGTGTTTATGTTAATGATGATAAAGTGAAGTGAAACAATGATGATGAATTATTGTTGTTGCCACCGTTACGTTTTCTGTTTGTATTGTTACTATTAAAACAATTACAAAACGATGATGATGATATAAAGATCGTGATATATTATGATGACGACGAAGTACAGTGTTATGAGAATAAAGATACAGTGACAATACGATGATATATTGATGCTACAGCTGCGTTTCTAATTCTGTTTCTAATTCTGTTACGATGATAAAAATGTTAAACGAAGGAAGAAGAAAAACCGACAGATTGATGGGTTTATGTTTCCATTAATCACATACTTGGACTATTATTTTTTTGGGCTTCTTTAAACTTGTTGGGCTGAAGTATATTGGGTTTTGATTTGGACCGAAAGAAGCTGATTGAAGCCAGACAGGATACACGGTACATATATGTCTCGAAACTGATTTAAATCAGAAAAGTGTCGATGGCTGAATGGTTAAAGGAGGTGACGGGGAAGCTAGTGGTCCTGGGTTCGATTCCTAGCAGTGTCATTTTTTTTTAAAACCTATTCTTTTGAAGGTATAACAACTTTTATTATTAGTATTTATTGTTATTATTACTATTACCCATATTGTTATTATTAGTAATAAATTACTTATCATTATTTTTATTATCATAACTATAAGTATTGTACCCATTATTATTATTGTAAATATTACTAATATTATTCTTAACTAGTATTAATATTAATATTAACATTTTTATTATTTTAAGTATTATTATTATTATTATTAATTTTATCATTTTAGTACTATTATCATTCCTACGACATTGATTATTACTATTATTATCATTATTATCAAAATGATACAACTTATATTAATTTTCATAAATATTAGCACTAGAGTCATTTTTAGCACTATTATTATTAACAAATGTGTTATTCATATGATTAACATTATTAGTATTATTTTCATAACAAATAAATATTTTTTATATAAAAGTATACTTATATTAATACTACATACAATTATATATTGAATATATTTGTATAACAAATTATTGATTTTTGATAAAACACAAATGATATATAAATATACATATATAATCATATGTATAAATATTAATTACTTTAAATATATATACAAAATAAATATAGATAACATATAATTTAAGATATAAAATATACATAAAAATAGGTATTAATTAGGATTTATAATAAATTTTGTATAACTACAACCCTTAATATATAAATATTATAAGATTAATAAATGAAATTATTTGATTACTATTATATGTGTTAATATATATAATTGATATAGGTTCGTGAATCCAAGGTCAACCCTACACTTGTTAAATGACGTCATATGTATTTTTACCACAAAATACAGTATGGTGAGTTTCATTAATCCCTTTTTAAATGCTTTTGCAATATATATTTTTGGGACTGAGAATGCATGCGCTGTTTTTTATAAATGTTTTACGAAATGGACACAAGTGATTGAAACTACATTATATGGTTGAATGATCGAAATCGAATATGCCCCTTTTTATTAAGTCTGGTAATCTAAGAATTAGGGAACAGAAACCCTAATTGACGCGAACTCTAAAGATAGATCTATCGGGCCCAACAAGCCCCATCCAAAGTACCGGATGTTTTAGTACTTCGAAATTTATATCATGTCCAAAGGAGGATCCCGGAATGATGGGGATATTCTTATATATGCATATTGTTAATGTCGGTTACCAGGTGTTCAATCCATATGAATGATGTTTTTGTCTCTATGCATGGGACGTATGTTTATGAGAAATGGAAATCTGAAATCTTGTGGTCTATTAAAATGATGGAAACGATTGTTTAAGTTAAACTAATGAACTCACCAACCTTTTGGTTGACACTTTAAAGCATGTTTATTCTCAGGTACGAAAGAAATCTTCCGCTGTGTATTTGCTCATTTTATAGATATTACTTGGAGTCATTCATGGCATATTTCAAAAGACGTTGCATTCGAGTCGTCGAGTTCATCAAGATTATTATCAAGTCAATTATAGTTGGATATATTATGAAATGGTATGCATGCCTGTCAACTTTCGATGTAATGAAAGTTTGTCTTTTCAAAAACGAATGAAATGTTTGTAAAATGTATCATATAGAGGTCAAGTACCTCTCGATGTAATCAACTGTTGTGAATCGTTTATAATCGATATGGACTTCATCCGGATGGATTAGGACGGGTCTTCACAGTTGGTATCAGAGCGGTGGTCTTAGCGAACCAGGTCTTGCATTAGTGAGTCTAACTGATAGTCGTTAGAATGCATTAATAAGTCTGGACTTCGACCGTGTCTGCATGTCAAAAGTTTTGCTTATCATTTAGTGTCGAAAAATTATTTGCTTATCATCCTTAAAGTCTAAGACACGTCTTACTGCTTTTATTGCATAGACAGTGTATAGTTAAATTCATATCTTAGCGTATCTGTTATTGTTACCTTTGCCTGACAGCTTTCGTAGATTCCTCCGTAGCTTATGGGATTTTAGTATTATATATGCATATGTAAATTATGTATTGCAGGGTACTAATCTACATCCTATAATCTATTTCTTATCGAAAATCCTTCATCTGATCGTACGAGATGAATCCCTCAACCAGTTCGAGTCTATCAGATTTCGATAGCTATTTCGATAGTTATTCCGACAGCTATTTCGATATGGATTTCCACTCGAGCTCCGAAAGAAGAGTAACCGGAATGAATCGTTCAATTAGCCATCATCTATTCTGAATGAATTGGAGATGGGTTCGTAGTCGACTTAATCAATGGAAACGCGAAGAAGGCGATCATTTCCACTAACCAAATTCACCTCTTGACAATGAACCTAAAACGTTTACCTGCGAACCTGTTCGAGACACCATTTTCTCTCTCATTTCCAAAGTATCTTATCACGATCATATACTATCTCAGATTCTAAACCTCATTCATCCGCTCGTCCGAACCGACAATCATCCCGGTGTAATAGAAGAAGTTAACGAACTTCGCGCATAAGTTGTAGTCTTGGAAAATATGGTGCAAAACGTACCAGCTTCATCCAAATCACCGGCACCAACAGTACAACCAACAACCCAAATTTCAATATCACATGCCTCAACATCTCAGTCTATACCTCGAGTATAATCATCATTCTACATGACATTCTACATCAGTTATCTTCGTTCGACATGGTGATTATGTAATCTCTAATGTTTTAGAGATTATTTATTCTAGTTCCAACTAAAAACTAAATGAGTTTAATATTATGTTAACTCATTAAATTCATGATTACATCTGAAGAAAATATATATGTATATATGTTTTCATAAAGATTGTAATTAAAAATTCTTTTGTACAAACTGTTAATAATAAAAATATTTTAACGGGTAGGTAATACCCGAGGAATATTTAAAGTTCACATTAATAAGTTACTCTGTATATTCTTCGAATCTGATTCAACAGTTATTCACTATCCTATTTACAACCACCGGGATACTTATCCGTTCACCAAAGAATAACTATTTTCATTCAAATTCAATTTCATATTTGAATTTTGACCTATCAGAATCCAACAAGTGGCATAATGAAGAAATAATGGACACAATAAAAATTGATTAGAAACAGACTAACTAACAATATTAAATTTTATTAAGAAACCACGCTAACAAAATCCTAGCTAACTGTTCCTAGCTAACTGTTAATTCCGTATTACATTTTATTTCTCGCAATTTATTTATCGCAATTTATTTTATCGCAATTTATATTCTCGCAATTTTATTTATTGTCATTTAATTTCTGTTATTTATTTTACGCACTTTAAATATCGGGACATGTATACAAGGTTTTGACATATCATATCGACACATCTATATATATTATTTGGAATCACCATAGACACTCTATATGCAGTAATGATCGAGTTCTCTATACAGGGTTGAGGTTGATTCTATAATAATATATATACTTTGAGTTGTGATCGAGTCTGAGACATGTACACGGGTCACGATACGTATTAATTAATTCAAATATTATATATTAAACTATATATGAATGATTGCACTGTCAACTGTGGACTATCGACTGTGGACTAATAACATTGGACAATTAAAATGAATTAAAATATTGAATATAACATATGAAACTAAACAATTCTTCAAGTTTGCCACTTGATTTCGTCTTAAACCTCATTTGTATCTTCAAGATTACATTCTGCATTCAAACCTTTCATGATTCTTGAAAACACCTCAATCGATAGGATGAATCAACCGCACTTCATCTACGGAAGGAAAGATTTATGCATATAGTTATGCACCTGAGAAACTCTCGACAATTGAGTAAAAGTTCAACACGTAGCCGCGTCAGATCCTTTGGCATTTATTAACAAAAACAACTTTGCGATCCCTTTTCAAAATTAGCCAATTTTGTCACAGCTCCAACAAGTCAACTTCGACTTTTCGTACGAAACAACCTTATTATAACGTTGATATATACACATGCTCTTTTATTGTTACCAGGGAACCTCTCATATTCCACCATATTACCATCAGCGTTTAATCATCTAAAAACACAATTCTCCTGAAACCACCTTGGATTAATAATCGATGATTCAGATATCATAGCATTAAATGCAGAGGAAACAGAAAAATGGTAGATGGTCTAAACGGCCAAAAGTTGATGATAAAGAAAGGAGTGTTAGGAACGCTCGATAGAAAATTGGGTAATGAAAAAAAAAACAGATTGAGCTACCCATGAAGGAGACCAAGGACAAATACAAGGACCAAACCCTATATTCAAAGGATTCAGGTAATTTTGGATCCGTTGAAATCTTTAGAGAATATCTTGCTCCGAAGTCATGTTAAAATCTTGCGGAAAAATTTTTCTCCATCAACCATCGAACTTAGAAATTCCAAAATATCATCATCAATATCTTCGATATTTCTGAGGATATTTTCATAAATATTCTTGTCCAAAATTATATACCTCTTCGTGCTTCCTGTGTACCATTATATTGGAAACATTCAATAGAAAATTTAGTACCGAAAAGCAGATTATGCGAAACTATGAAGAAAGCCGTGGACAAATCACAAAGAATAAGTTTGACTTCAAAGAATCCAAATGATTCAATGTCTGCTAAAGTCTTTATCGAATACCTTGCTTCCGAATCTAAACCCTTACGGATAAATCTTCTTCATCATCCATCGATATTAGAAATTCCAAGATATCATCGTATCTCTCATTATAAATATCCTCCATATTTCTGGAGATAATTTTATAACTATTCTTATCTGAAATCATTAATCTCTTCATGCTATCAGTATTACATCATATAGAAACTGTTAGTTTCTTTATTCTGTAAACTTTCGAGCTTAAAATATGAATGTTATTGAAGTAATGTTGGGAACTGATGCATGAGTTAGTATAATATAATGACACTTGATCAACGTGATTATATTACAGTAAGTCATGCTGAGTTCTAATGGGACGTGATGATTCACAGATCCTAACGTCATCATGTGCCATGTTACATAACTCTTTCATTCTACTTAACTCCTGAACAAATCAAGAAAATGTATTCTTGATGGTTCTATCTTCCGTGATGTTGATAAATTTGAAAATCAAATCGTGCTATCACGTTCCTTCCTGCTTAGAACATTATAATCATTCGAAACTCTATATCTACAAATTCTGGACCATTATTCGCTTGACTTGAAGTCGGGAAGAGAAAATAAAAGCATAGAGCTTTGAAATATAAGAGAGAATATAAAGCTCGATAACAACATATAAATTACAAACTGTGTATATCAATGTGTATCACAACATAAAGACACGGGAGAATTAAAAACATTATAATCCCCAGGGTGAAGTAGAAGAAAGCAGATTCCTCTGGTGGAAGTTGGAAAAGGAGGATGATTGTTGCGATAGTAAGGATGAGGACAAGGATCAGAACTGGATTAAGCATTTTCACAATCTTTTGGATGTATGAACTAAGAAAGAAAGTATAGGAATGAGAACGAAAGAGTTTAATTTATAATGGAAATATTAGACAGAGTAATTGAGGCAGATCACCGTATTTAATTATAGAGATCTTAATTTCCTTATTCGCCGAAGAATCAAATCTCTTAGATTTCGAAGATTTTCTTTAAATCCCTTGAATTTCGAAATTCAACCAAGACAACGTCAAAAGTTAAGACGCACCCTATTTTCTAATTTCCACCGTGACTACGTCAAAAGTTAAATCTCTACCTCAATCTGTTGTGACAGCTTCATTCATACGCTTCATCTAATCGAATCGTTTTATCTATATTAGTCAATAATGATAAAACACCATTTATCAACTCATATTTGTCATGGAAACATTTTTATGGTTAGCCATGACCACCTCACTCAAATTTCGGGACGAAATTTCTTTAACGGGTAGGTACTGTGATGACCCGGGAATTTCCGACTAAATTTAAACTTAATCTTTATATGATTTCGACAAGATAAGCAAAGTGTATAGGTTGAGTCTCAAAAAGTTTGAAGTATTTCATATATTCAATTGACCTTCGACTACTCTCAACGATTCACGAACAATTAAATTGTAAATGGATATGCATATATTACTATATAATAACATGAGATAGTATATGTCGTAATTGTTATAATTAATTTTGTAAAAATAATAATAATATATAAAAAGTATCTATATATAAATAAAATATATATAATATATATATTTTGTAATTTCGAAGCTATTTAGTAAGCAAAGGTAACGCTCAATTTTCATTTGATTGATAGTAAGCGAGTTAAAAAGGAACTTATGTGATTTTAAAATAAACGGTGATCCAAAAATGAGTAATATAAATTTTAGGCTTATTAAAAAATGTATTTAGGAACTATTTATTGAATTTTAAAACTTTTTATATTTTACTTGAGGTTGGGAGTGAATAATTAATGTAATATTTATTTAATAGTTAATAATCAAATTTAATACCATAATGACCAAAATAAATAAATATAGTTAATATGATATTTTTCTGAACACTTTTATCCGCCACTGATTAACGAAGGAGTAAGAAATTTAGTCCGTGAACGATGACGGCTAACTTAATCACACATTTTAATTTTATATTATATTATAATTATTATTATATTAATTAACTACTGTGCCTAATTGAATGATTGTTAAGATTACTATACTAGATTGGAAGATTGAATTACTATGATAAGATCAATGAGTTGTCTGCACGTTCTTTTTATGAATATGAAAATAGGATTATTTATGATATTAATTATATTATATGCTATCTATTTAATTTATAAATCTCTAAATATGGAGTGCTTACATGATACATAAACTTACATGATACATAAACATACAGACAACCTTCCACCAAATTGAACCTACTTGAACTACCTTTCTGTTTGTCTCCACTTACAATATTAAATCACCTTTCATTTTACTAGATATATATATATCCTATATATCCATTTACATCTAGGAAAACATTTACTGAAACCAAACTACAATCACCAAACGATCCACCACCACCATATCTTTATTTCTATTTCCATCTGTTTAATGTTTTTGCTTTAATCGACCACCTTTTTGTTGTGGCTAAAACCATTACCACCCATCACCGAACATCGACATCTTAACACTACCACTCGCTACCGCCGCCAAGCTATCTATTTATGTTTTCAAATCGCTGTACACAAACCCAAAACAACCATCACCCTTCACCAACACCTATGATCATCAACCTGCCACACCATCATCCGTCACCCTCCACCATCGACACTCCACAACCGCTATATATATCTCTGTCTCTTCCCTCTCTCTCTAACTATCTCCTTCTCTTGTTTTGTTTTCTCTTTCGTTTGCATCGTCACTAAATCACCACAACAATCCACCTGCAATCTTGTTAACTGCTACAGCTATTATTTGATGATTTTGAACCAAACACACCACCATCATCGTCGTAACTTACTGCTGCAATTACTCACTTGTTTCTGTTTTTCGAACCACTCTTGGACCACCATCTCACAAAACCCTCTTGAACCGTCACCTTAAACAACCTCCAAGAACCACCACCATGAACCCATTTAAATATCACCACCACCACTATGCTATCTATTTTTAATTTCGAACCACCACTCGTCGTTTTTTTTTTTAAACTATCAACCAACCACAACAAAACCTCCATCATCGAACCACCATCGCACCTGCAACTCTACTCTTGCAGCTGGGTTACTATTGTGTTGTAGCTGTAAACATCACCTATAATCACCACCACCACCGTACATCACCGCCACGCTGCTATGCTTTTGATTTTCTGTTTAAAATTTGAAACCCATTTAAGATGATGATGAATAGTAAAACGTTCACGTTGATGAAGAAGGAACTAGCAAAGTTGATGATGACCGTGTTTATGTTAATGATGATACAGTGAAGTGAAACAATGATGATGAGTTATTGTTGTTGCCACCGTTACGTTTTCTGTTTGTATTGTTACTATTAAAACAATTACAAAACGATGATGATGATATAAAGATCGTGATATATTATGATGATGACGAAGTACAGTGTTATGAGAATAAAGATACAGTGACAATACGATGATATATTGATGCTACAGCTACGTTTCTAATTCTGTTACGATGATAAAAAGGTTAAACGAAGGAAGAAGAAAAACCGACAGATGGAAGGGTTTATGTATCCATTAATCACATACTTGGACTATTATTTTTTTTTGGCTTCTTTAAACTTGTTGGGCTGAAGTATATTGGGTTTTGATTTGGACCGAAAGAAGCTGATTGAAGCCAGACAGGATACACGGTATATATATGTCTCGAAACTGATTTAAATCAGAAAAGTGTCGATGGCTGAATGGTTAAAGGAGGTGACGGGGAAGCTAGTGGTCCTGGGTTCGATTCCTAGCAGTGTCATTTTTTTTAAACCTATTCTTTTAAAGGTATAACAACTTTTATTATTAGTATTTATTGTTATTATTACTATTACCCATATTTTTATTATTAGTAATAAATTACTTATCATTATTTTTATTATCATAACTATAAGTATTGTACCCATTATTATTATTGTAAATATTACTAATATTATTGTTAAGTAGTATTAATATTAATATTAACATTTTTATTATTTTAAGTATTATTATTATTATTATTATTATTATTAATTTTATCATTTTAGTACTATTATCATTCCTACGACATTGATTATTACTATTATTATCATTATTATCAAAATGATACAACTTATATTAATTTTCATAAATATTAGCACTAGAGTCATTTTTAGCACTATTATTATTAACAAATGTGTTATTCATATGATTAACATTATTCGTATTATTTTCATAACAAATAAATATTTTTTATATAAAAGTATACTTATATTAATACTACATACAATTATATATTGAATATATTTGTATAACAAATTATTGATTTTTGATAAAACACTAATGATATATAAATATACATATATAATCATATGTATAAATATTAATTACTTTAAATATATATACAAAATAAATATAGATAACATATAATTTAAGATATAAAATATACATAAAAATAGGTATTAATTAGGATTTATAATAAATTTCGTATAACTACAACCCTTAATATATAAATATTATAAGATTAATAAATGAAATTATTTGATTACTATTATATGTGTTAATATATATAATTGATATAGGTTCTTGAATCCAAGGTCAACCCTACACTTGTTAAATGACGTCATATGTATTTTTACCACAAAATACAGTATGGTGAATTTCATTAATCCCTTTTTAAATGCTTTTGCAATATATATTTTTGGGACTGAGAATGCATGCGCTGTTTTTTATAAATGTTTTACGAAATGGACACAAGTGATTGAAACTACATTATATGGTTGAATGATCGAAATCGAATATGCCCCTTTTTATTAAGTCTGGTAATCTAAGAATTAGGGAACAGAAACCCTAATTGACGCGAACTCTAAAGATAGATCTATCGGGCCCAACAAGCCCCATCCAAAGTACCGGATGTTTTAGTACTTCGAAATTTATATCATGTCCGAAGGAGGATCCCGGAATGATGGGGATATTCTTATATATGCATATTGTTAATGTCGGTTACCAGGTGTTCAATCCATATGAATGATATTTTTGTCTCTATGCATGGGACGTATGTTTATGAGAAATGGAAATCTGAAATCTTGTGGTCTATTAAAATGATGGAAACGATTGTTTAAGTTAAACTAATGAACTCACCAACCTTTTGGTTGACACTTTAAAGCATGTTTATTCTCAGGTACGAAAGAAATCTTCCGCTGTGTATTTGCTCATTTTATAGATATTACTTGGAGTCATTCATGGCATATTTCAAAAGACGTTGCATTCGAGTCGTCGAGTTCATCAAGATTATTATCAAGTCAATTATAGTTGGATATATTATGAAATGGTATGCATGCCTGTCAACTTTCGATGTAATGAAAGTTTGTCTTTTCAAAAACGAATGAAATGTTTGTAAAATGTATCATATAGAGGTCAAGTACCTCTCGATGTAATCAACTGTTGTGAATCATTTATAATCGATATGGACTTCGTCCGGATGGATTAGGACGGGTATTCACAGAATATGAGTATTACTTTGTATTAGAAGTATATATTACTATAAATAAGAAAGATTTCTTGAGGTTGGATGATCACTTTACAAGATTGGAAGTAAGCTAGCAAACTTGGAAGTATTCTTGATTTTATGAAACTAGAACTTATAGAATTTATGAAGAACACTTAGAACTTGAAGATAGAACTTGAGAGAGATCAATTAGATGAAGAAAATTGAAGAATTAAAGTGTTTGTAGGTGTTTTTGGTCCTTGGTATATGGATTAGATATAAAGGATGTGTAATTTTATTTACTTGTAAATAAGTCATGAATGATTACTAATATTTTTGTAATTTTATGAGATATTTCATACTAGTTTCCAAATGATGGTTCCCACATGTGTTAGGTGACTCACAAGGGCTGCAAAGAGCTGATCATTGGAGTGTATATACCAATAGTAAATACATTTAGAATCTGGGTATTGTACGAGTACGAATACGAGTGCATACGAGTAGAATTGTTCATGAAAATGAATGAGGATGTAATTGTAAGCATTTTTGTTAAGTAGAAGTACTTTGATAAGTGTCTTGAAGTCTTTAAAAAGTGTATGAATACATATTAAAACACTACATGTATATACATTTTAAATGATTCGTTAAGTCATCGTTAGTCGTTACATGTAATTGTTGTTTTGAAAACTTTAGGTTAACGATCTTGTTAAATGTTGTTAACCCATTGTTTATTATATCTAAAAAGAGATGTTAAATTATTACATTATCATGATATTATGATGTATTAATATATCTTAATATGATATATATACAATTAAATGTCGTTACAACGATAGTCGTTACATATATGCCTCGTTTCGAAATCCTTAAGTTAGTAGTCTTGTTTTTACATATGTAGTTCATTGTTAATATACTTAATTATATGTTTACTTATCATAATACCATATTAACTATATAAATATCCATATATATGACATCATATAGTTTTTACAAGTTTTAACGTTCGTGAATCACCGGTCAACTTGGGTGGTCAATTGTCTGTATGAAACCTATTTCAATTAATCAAGTCTTAACAAGTTTGATTGCTTAACATGTTGGAAACACTTAATCATGTAAATAAAAATTTCATCTAATATATATAAACATGGAAAATTTCGGTTCGCTACAGTACCTAACCGTTAAATAAATTTCGTCCCGAAATTTTAAGCAGTTGGAGGTGTTGACGTATCTTCTGGAAATAAGTGCGAGTATTTCTTCTTCATCTAATCTTCTCATTCCCAGGTGGACTCGAGTCCTCTACGAGCATTCCATCGAACCTTAACAATTGGTATCTTGTTTTGCTTAAGTCTTTTAACCTCACGGTCCATTATTTCGACGGGTTCTTCGATGAATTGAAGTTTTTCGTTGATTTGGATTTCGTCTAACGGAATAGTGAGATCTTCTTTAGCAAAACATTTCTTCAAATTCGAGACGTGGAAAGTGTTATGTACAGCCGCGAGTTCTAGAGGTAACTCAAGTCGGTAAGCTACTGGTCCGACACGATCAATAATCTTGAATGGTCCAATATACCTTGGATTTAATTTCCCTCCTTTACCAAATCGAACAACGCCTTTCCAAGGTGCAACTTTAAGCATGACCATCTCTCCAATTTCAAATTCTATATCTTTTCTTTTAATGCCAGCGTAGCTCTTTTGTCGACTTTGGGCGGTTTTCAACCGTTGTTAAATTTGGATGATCTTCTCGGTAGTTTCTTGTATTATCTCAGGACCCGTAATCTGTCTATCCCCCACTTCACTCCAACAAATCGAAGACCTGCACTTTCTATCATAAAGTGCTTCAAACGGTGCCATCTCAATGCTTGAATGGTAGCTGTTATTGTAGGAAAATTCTGCTAATGGTAGATGTCAATCCCAACTGTTTCCGAAATCAATAACACATGCTCGTAGCATGTCTTCAAGCATTTGTATCGTCCTTTAGCTCTGCCCATCAGTTTGTGGATGATAGGCAGTACTCATGTCTAGATGAGTTCCTAATGCTTGCTGTAATGTCTGCCAGAATCTTGAAATAAATCTTTCATCCCTATCAGAGATGATAGAGATTGGTATTCCATGTCTGGAGACGACTTCCTTCAAATACAGTCATGCTAACTTCTCCAGCTTGTCATCTTCTCTTATTGGCAGGAAGTGTGCTGATTTGGTGAGACGATCAACTATTACCCAAATAGTATCAAAACCACTTGCAGTCCTTGGTAATTTAGTGATGAAATCCATAGTAATGTTTTCCCATTTCCATTCTGGGATTTCAGGTTGTTGAAGTAGACTTGATGGTTTCTGATGCTCAGCTGAAACAACCCAACCCGTATTAAAACCGGCCCATAAAAATTTTTCCTTTTAATACGCGTTAAATAATACTTTAGGTCCCAATACACAATTTCCAAAACATATTTGTTACCGAAGTAAGTTCAACGAACTTAAAACATACATTAATAATTTAAACTCCTTAATACAATAATATGTTATTTAAAACATAACCCGAGCATGGTGATTTGGGACTATGCTACCCAAATCCTAATCGAGTCCAAAAGCAAGATCTTCTAAAGCAACCTAGCCAAGATCTCTAATCCCCAAGCTTACCCGAGCCGCCAAGCATGCGAACCTATAAAAATGTAAACAACGAGAGGGTAAGCTAATGCTTAGTGAATGCAATACTTATACGCATACATACATAATCCAATTACTTGCATACACCTACACAACAACACAATATCATTAGCATACCACAATAAACGAATAAACGAATACACGAATAATCATACGTACAATGCTAGTAGAACATACATAACCCAATATACACAATGTCGACATTCGACTCGATGGTGGCCGACGAAGAGCGGTAGGTCAAATACGTTAACCACTCACCACCCATCGCAACACGTACGTGGTCGACGAAGAGCGGTAGGTCAAATACGTTAACCACTCACCACTACGCATCATGAGGCCGACGAAAAGTGCAACCGAAACGTTAACACTTACCTCAATCACAAGGATGGCCGACGAAAAGCGAAACCGCTTACCATCCCACGATAAGTGGCCAACGAAGAGCGAATCCCTAAACGGATAACACTCACCACTTACCCATACACACATGTGGCCGAAGAAGAGCGATAGGTCAAATGTTAATCACTCGCCACAAAACAAAATATACACATGTGACCGACGAAGAGTGATAGGTCAAACATTAACCACTCGTCACATATCCAAACGCACACATGTAGCCGACGAAGAGTGATAGATCAAACATTAATCACTCGCTACATAACCAATAATAACATGTAACCGACGAAGAGCGATAGGTCAAACATTTATCACTCGTCACATACCTCACCTCCATTTGTGGTCGACAAAGAGTCATTCCTTACGGAAATCACTCCCCACATTCCAAACACACACATACACACGTGGCCGACAAAGAGCGATAGGTCAAACATTTATCACTCGCCACATACACAAAACGAATATAGCCAACGAAGAGCTATCCACACGGATATCACTCACTATATTTTCCCAACTCAAATGTGGTCCACGAAAAGTGAATCCTAACGGATGTCACTTACCACGTCGCACGCAAGCAACCAAATTATATACATAGGCGTATAAATATTCCACTCACCTCGATTACTTGAAAAGCAATCCCGCTTGAGCTCCAAATCGTCCAAATGAAAATCACCTAAGTAATTTACAAACAAATAAGCTAAACATTCTAGCTTATACCCAAAACACCAATAAGTGCAATATTAACCCATTTGCACTTACTTCCAATTTGACTAAGTCAAATCTCGCCCAAAACACCCATAATCACAATCAACTAGTGATTATGTTCTAACACCATATTTTACAAGTCTTACAAGCATAAACTTGCACACCAAACCCAAAACCCGACATTAACAACAATAAACCCGAATCTTGGTGTTAACCTTCAATTAACAACTAAATGGGTTTCACCTATGAATCATACAATCAAAAGCCCTAAACTTGAATGATGAACACGAAAATGAATTTCGGAGTTAGAGCTTACCACTAGTATCACCGTGTAGCTAAGAACGAGGAGAACACACTTGTCAACTACGCCAAAGATCAAAACCCGCTTCTTCCTTTCCAAAATCCCACTTGAAACACTTGGGGTATTTGAGTTTCTTGAGAGAAAATGAAAGAAAAGGAAAAAGAAAATAAGAAATGAAATGGGTGGACCAGATTTTAGATCCCCATCTGGCTCAATCGTGAAATGACCAATTTGCCCTTGAACTTCATTTAAATTTACAAGAATCTGGTGCCAGTTCGCACCATTTGCCGCGCCGCGGCCTAATTCGTCGCGCCGCGACGATTGCCTTGAACTGGGATCACTTTTAAATGAACTTCTGGTCTGGATTTCTTCGAAACGCCGCGACGCGGCCCTCTTTGTCGCGCCGCGACCTATAGCTGGGTCTGGGATCATTCTTTGTCGTACTTCTGATCTCAACTTCAGTTCATTATCGCGCCGCGGCCTCCTTTGTCACGCCGCGACACAAAGATCGACCTGAGCCCTTCTCTCGCGTATAAGACTTTAACACCCGAACATGTCCCGAACCCTTCATACGCCTATCGTACATACACAATACACTTATAAATCATGTACGGGGAAAAACGGGGTGTTACAACTCTCCCCCACTTAGACTCGATCACGTCCTCGTGATCCTCGTCACTTAACCGATCTGAATCCACACGCTATGGTCCTCAACATAAGTCTCAAATTCGATGTCCACAACAATTCCCACAAATCCGAAGATTTCGCTCAGCTCCTTTAGGCGACTTTACACAAAAGTTACCCTCCCGATTTAAATCATCATCCGTGATTTACCAAATCTACCAAGCCGAGCACTAGAATCTCGTTTCGTCCCCAAACCGGAACGAACTCATGTCTCGACCGCATGACAAACACATGCTAACATTCCAAATTTCGTACCGAGTTAGCAATCCCTTTAGCGTACCCTTATCATGTACATCGCTAAAGTAACAACACACCAATAATATGGCCAACAAACAATACAATGGAGCCAACGAAAAGTGAATCCTCACGATTGGATACCACTTGCCCCATATCCTCACGCGTACGTGGCCGACGAAAAGCGGTAGATCAAACGTTAACCACTTACCACTACGCAACAAGAGGCCGACAAAAAGCGCATTCTTACGGATCACACTTATCTCTCCTCACACATGGCTAAACAAAAGCGATTCCTAACGGAAAATGCATGCCACACACCAATAAGTAGCCAACGAAAAGCGAATCCTAACGGATAACACTTACTACTTATCACACTCAAACCGTGGCCAACGAAAAGTGAATCCTCACAATGGATAACACTTACCACAATACATACAAACAAACTAAGTATATGCGCATACTTAGAATCATTCCATACCATCTGGAATTTCCGCACACGAAATGTCCGCACCCGCGAACATTGCTTAACACAATCGAGCAAGAACTACCTATAGCGCACATAGGCACAAAACAATAATCCTCTAGAAGAGAATTCGACACGCACACTCCTTAACCGGGGATTTCCTTGCTCGTCAAACACGTCCATTATCTCTCAACGAGATTTCCCACATTACCACCTCGAGTAGTAATTCACATCCAAATCAATAAATACAATTCAACCAAAATTGTATTCCACCACAAATCGACCAATCTAGGCCTCGACACCAACTCCGGATCTAATCATGAGCATTATCCGAAATTTTCACACCAAAACCTCCTCGTGCGGGAGTGTAACTCCCCCACTTGGAACTATATTCCATAACTGCATCTTGCACAACCGTACAATGCTACCAAAGGTAGACTTTACCAACAATTGGGTTCACACGACCCATCACCATATCTTGCTCCAACCTTGAGCATACTAAGGATCTTAACATACCTTAAACACTTCGAACGAAGAGTTCATCACAAATTACACAACTTTATTCTTGCAATCCCACGATTGCCACAACTTGTTAAAGTTCCACCTAGTCACTCATGTACCTAAGGGTTTCTCTCCGGTACCCTAAGTACAATGTAACCACAATACCGTCGGAGTCGAACGTTATGCTTGCAGGTATGAAAGAGGCACCTGACATCACGTCACATAGACTCCACTATCAACATTCATCGAGACCGAAAAACTCGACCTCGAGGGTTCCATTCATCCGATGTCACCCATCACAACACTAAAGTGACCTTAAGTCATCCGTACCTGACGAAACTTATGTTTCATCAATTACGACACAAAAGCGACTACGCGCTACCAAAACAACACCAAAGCCCGTTCTCATGGCTTGGTAAAATCTTTCGCCCAACACTAAGGAATGCTTGGAATCACCAAGTCTTACGCCCTTAGCTCGTCAATCCGACCATCGTCATAGGGTACTTCCATAAGGAACGCTGCCCCTCATCACACTATGCACTAACACAAAATGCATTTAAACAAAGTCATAAGTACGTTTCAATAAGATAATCGAAAGGTACCTGAACATCGTCGTCAGGTTCATGCATTACCAACCAAATCCGGACACGCCGACTTTC
The DNA here is from genome assembly GCF_046630445.1 of Rutidosis leptorrhynchoides. NCBI lineage: Eukaryota > Viridiplantae > Streptophyta > Magnoliopsida > Asterales > Asteraceae > Rutidosis > Rutidosis leptorrhynchoides. The sequence continues at coordinate 338,678,959 of NC_092336.1, forward strand.
GGTGTCCCTCCTTTCGACAATTAAAACACGTAACCATGTTAGACTTCGCATTCGTACATTCACGCGACAAATGACCCCGTTCTCCGCAATTATAACACGTGGGTACAAAACCGCCCGTACCACTCTTCTTCACGCTTCCGCCGCCCTCGGAAGTACTCTTACTTTTCTTGTTCGAATGCATCGTAGTCTCGGACTTCCGCTTACTAACATCGGAACCACTCTTCTTTAGGACAAGCGTCTCAAAACCTTTCGCCATGTCAAACAACTCGTCAAAAGTTTTCACCACGTTTAGCTAATCTTCTCTTGATAACTATCGTTCAAGATTCGATAGAAGTCTTCCTTCAACATTTTGTCATTACCGACATACTCCGGGCAAAATTGGGTCTTTGATAAGAATACGGATTTGAGAGTGTTTAAATCCATTGACCCTTGCCTCAAAGCACGCAACTCGTCTTTAAGCTTAGAAAGATCGGCCGAAGTTCGGTACTCCTTGAAAAATTCCGCTTTGAACTCGTCCCAATTGAACTCCATACATTGTCCCTCACCATAGAGTTGAATTTTCGCATCCCACCACAACTTGGCGTCACCCCTTAGCATACTACTACCATACCTCGTCTTCTTATCGAGAGGGCACTCACTAGTACGAAAGGCCCCCTCCATATCGGAGATCCATCGAGCACTCTTAAGTGGATCTCGCTCACCCTCGAAAGTGGGAGGTTGAGCATCCTTGAAGTTTTTGTAGTAGAAGTCGCGCCTTACCATATTATCTTCGTGAAGTACAATCTTAACTTGTTCCTTGACTAGATTGACTACTTGCTCGTCAATCGTATCTAAGAACATCTTTTTAACGTCCTCTAGAAACCCCGCTTTGTGACGTTCGAAGATGGCCTCAACCTTAGCCGTGAACTCGGAGTCCTCGCCTTGATCACCATTATCATGTCCGTTCCTCGTCTTCATTCTAAGAAATGAACTCGGTTAGGAACGCAACACGAATAAATTATATACATCGTCGCGAACACTAATGACAATCAAGTAAATACGCCACCGTTCGCACATCCCATCTGGTTCAATACTTGTTGTACATCACTTACTTGACTTGGCTTGCAACCGTAATAATGGTCGCGAAGCATTATTACGCTCACACGTCATGCCGAGCTCATGAATACAACAACTATCTCGCTAGACGTTCAACACAAAACAACATGATTAGTAACAACATAATCAATACATAGTTAGTTCACCTATTCTCTAAGGCACTAACTAAAACCCGAACCGACCCGTAATCCTACAAGTCCCGCATAATAGCACACACAAAAAGTCTAAGTCTAGGCGCCTATCTCAAGTCACCTAAATCCCTTAGACCATGCTCTGATACCACTTGAAACAACCCAACCCGTATTAAAACCGGCCCATAAAAATTTTTCCTTTTAATACGCGTTAAATACTACTTTAGGTCCCAATACACAATTTCCAAAACATATTTGTTACCGAAGTAAGTTCAACGAACTTAAAACATACATTAATAATTTAAACTCCTTAATACATTAATATGTTATTTAAAACATAACCCGAGCATGGTGATTTGGGACTATGCTACCCAAATCCTAATCGAGTCCAAAAGCAAGATCTTCTAAAGCAACCTAGCCAAGATCTCTAATCCCCAAGCTTACCCGAGCCGCCAAGCATGCGAACCTATAAAAATGTAAACAACGAGAGGGTAAGCTAATGCTTAGTGAATGCAATACTTATACGCATACATACATAATCCAATTACTTGCATACACCTACACAACAACACAATATCATTAGCATACCACAATAAACGAATACACAAATAATCATACGTACAATGCTAGTAGAACATACACAACCCAATATACACAATGTCGACATTCGACTCGATGGTGGCCGACGAAGAGCGGTAGGTCAAATACGTTAACCACTCACCACCCATCGCAACAGGTACGTGGTCGACGAAGAGCGGTAGGTCAAATACGTTAACCACTCACCACTACGCACCATGAGGCTGACGAAAAGTGCAACCGAAACGTTAACACTTACCTCAATCACAAGGATGGCCGACGAAAAGCGAAACCGCTTACCATCCCACGATAAGTGGCCAACGAAGAGCGAATCCCTAAACGGATAACACTCACCACTTACCCATACACACATGTGGCCGACGAAGAGCGATAGGTCAAACGTTAATCACTCGCCACAAAACAAAATATACACATGTGACCGACGAAGAGTGATAGGTCAAACATTAACCACTCGTCACATATCCAAACGCACACATGTAGCCGACGAAGAGTGATAGATCAAACATTAATCACTCGCTACATAACCAATAATAACATGTAACCGACGAAGAGCGATAGGTCAAACATTTATCACTCGTCACATGCCTCACCTCCATTTGTGATCGACAAAGAGTCATTCCTTACGGAAATCACTCCCCACATTCCAAACACACACATACACACGTGGCCGACAAAGAGCGATAGGTCAAACATTTATCACTCGCCACATACACAAAACGAATATAGCCAACGAAGAGCTATCCACACGGATATCACTCACTATATTTTCCCAACTCAAATGTGGTCCACGAAAATTAAATCCTAACGGATGTCACTTACCACGTCGCACGCAAGCAACCAAATTATATACATAGGCGTATAAATATTCCACTCACCTCGATTACTTGAAAAGCAATCCCGCTTGAGCTCCAAATCGTCCAAATGCAAATCACCTAAGTAATTTACAATCAAATAAGCTAAACATTCTAGCTTATACCCAAAACACCAATAAGTGCAATATTAACCCATTTGCACTTACTTCCAATTTGACTAAGTCAAATCTCGCCCAAAACACCCATAATCACAATCAACTAGTGATTATGTTCTAACACCATATTTTACAAGTCTTACAAGCATAAACTTGCACACCAAACCCAAAACCCGACATTAACAACAATAAACCCGAATCTTGGTGTTAACCTTCAATTAACAACTAAATGGGTTTCACCTATGAATCATACAATCAAAAGCCCTAAACTTGAATGATGAACACGAAAATGAATTTCGGAGTTAGAGCTTACCACTAGTATCACCATGTAGCTAAGAACGAGGAGAACACACTTGTCAACTACACCAAAGATCAAAACCCGCTTCTTCCTTTCCAAAATCCCACTTGAAACACTTGGGGTATTTGAGTTTCTTGAGAGAAAATGAAAGAAAAGGAAAAAGAAAATAAGAAATGAAATGGGTGGACCAGATTTTAGATCCCCATCTGGCTCAATCGTGAAATGACCAATTTTCCCTTGAACTTCATTTAAATTTACAAGAATCTGGTGCCAGTTCGCACCATTTGCCGCGCCGCGGCCTAATTCATCGCGCCGCGACGATTGCCTTGAACTGGGATCACTTTTAAACGAACTTCTGGTCTGGATTTCTTCGAAACGCCGCGCCGCGACCTATAGCTGGGTCTGGGATCATTCTTTGTCGTACTTCTGATCTCAACTTCAGTTCATTGCCGCGCCGCGGCCTCCTTTGTCGCGCCGCGACACAAAGCTCGACCTGAGCCCTTCTCTCGCGTATAAGACTTTAACACCCGAACATGTCCCGAACCCTTCATACGCCTATCGTACATACACAATACACTTATAAATCATGTACGGGGAAAAACGGGGTGTTACATCAGCTTTGACCTTAGAACACGTCAAACATTCTCCTACATATTTAGCAACATCGGCTTTCATACCCGGCCACCAAAAATGTTTCTTGAGATCCTTGTACATCTTCCCCGTTCCAGGATGTATTGAGTATCTGGTTTTATGAGCTTCTCTAAGTACCATTTCTCTCATATCTCCAAATTTTGGTACCCAAATTTTTTCAACCCTATAGCGGGTTCCGTCTTCCCGAATATTAAGATGCTTCTCCGATCCTTTGGGTATTTCATCCTTTAAATTTCCTTCTTTTAAAACTCCTTGTCGTGCCTCCTTTATTTGAGTAGTAAGGTTATTGTGAATCATTATATTCATAGCTTTTACTCGAATGGGTTCTCTGTCCTTTCTGCTCAAGGTGTCAGCTACCACATTTTCCTTCCCCGGGTGGTAACGAATCTCAAAGTCATAATCATTCAACAATTCAATCCACCTGCGCTGCCTCATGTTCAGTTGTTTCTGATTAAATATGTGTTGAAGACTTTTGTGGTCGGTATATATAATACTTTTGACCCCATATAAGTAGTGCCTCTAAGTCTTTAATGCAAAAACGACCGCGCCTAATTCCAAATCATGCGTCGTATAATTCTGCTCATGAATCTTCAATTGTCTAGACGCATAAGCAATTACTTTCGTTCGTTGCATTAATACACAACGAGACCTTGCTTTGAGGCATCACAATATATCACAAAATCATCATTCCCTTCAGGTAATGACAATATAGGTGTCGTAGTTAACTTTTTCTTTAATAATTGAAATGCTTTTTCTTGTTCATCTTTCCATTCAAAATTTTTTCCCTTTTATGCGTTAATGCAGTCAAGGGTTTTGCTATTTTGGAAAAGTCTTGGATGAACTTTCTGTAGTAACCAGCCAGTCCTAAAAATTGGCGTATATGCTTCGGAGTTTTCGGGATTTCCCACTTTTCAATGGTTTCAATCTTTGCTGGATCCACCTGAATAACTTCTTTGTTCACTATGTGACCGAGAAATTGAACTTCTTCCAACCAAAATGCACACTTTGAAAACTTAGCGTATAGTTTTTCCTTCCTTAACAACTCTAGCACTTTTCTCAAATGTTCTTCATGCTCTTGGTCATTCTTTGAGTAAATAAGTATGTCATCGATGAAAACAATGACAAACTTGTCAAGGTATGGTCCACACACTCAGTTCATGAGGTCCATGAACACAGCTGGTGTGTTGGTCAACCCAAACGGCATAACCATAAACTCGTAATGACCGTAACGCGTCCTAAAAGCAGTCTTTGGAATATCATCCTCCTTCACCCGCATTTGATGATACCCAAAACGTAAATCAATCTTCCAATAAACTGACGAGCCTTGTAGTTGATCAAATAAGTCGTCGATTCTCGGTAGTGGGTAGCAGTTCTTGATGGTAAGTTTGTTCAACTCTCGATAGTCGATACAAAACCTAAATGTACCATCCTTCTTCTTGACAAACAAAACAGGAGCTCCCCATGGTGATGTACTTGGTCGAATGAAACCACGCTCTAAAAGTACTTGTAACTGACTTTGTAATTCTTTCATTTCGCTGGGTGCGAGTCTGTATGGAGCACGAGCTATTGGTGCAGCTCCTGGTACAAGATCTATTTGAAATTCAACGGATCGATGTGGGGTAATCCCGGTAATTCTTTCGGAAATACATCGGTAAATTCTTTTGCGATGGGAACATCACTGATGTTCTTTTCTTCAGGTTTAACTTCCTTGATGTATGCTAGAATGACGTAACAACCTTTTCTAATTAGTTTTTGTGCCTTCAAACTACTATTAAGATTTAATTTCGCATTGTTCTTTCTTCGTACACCATTAAAGGTTTTCCCTTTTCACGCATAATGCGAATCGCATTTTTGTTACAAACGACCTCTGCTCTCACCTTTTTCAACCAGTCCATGCCAATTATTACATCAAAACTCCCTAACTCGACTGGTATTAAATCAATTTTAAACGTTTCATCCCCCAGTTTAATTTCTCTATCCCGACATATATTATCTGCTGAAATTAATTTACCGTTTGCTAATTCGAGTAAAAATTTACTATCCAAAGGCGTCAGTGGGCAACTTAATTTAGCACAAAAATCTCTACTCATATAGCTTCTATCCGCACCCGAATCAAATAAAACATAAGCAGATGTATTGTCAATAAGAATGTTGATGCATATTCTGTAAGTCCCTAGACATATTGCCTATGTTTGTGATTAGTAATTTAGTTTATGGGATACCATGATCGCTCGTTATTATCCTATCTGTGTTTATATGTGGTTACAGGTACTGCAGGAACGCGATACGGTTCTTGACTATGTTAGACTTAGTCAGACGTACGAGTGAAGCATGACTCGTACGGCTGACAGGCTCATATGCACGGTTGATGCTGAGCTAAGTCATAATTATAACCTGAATGAGAAGACACGAGTGAGTGATCACCTGTACGGCTGATGAAGCTAACTCGTACGTGTGATGGATGACTCGTACGGGCGAGTCAACAGCAGGATATATAAAGTCTTATGTTCTTCATTTTAGGTTAAGCCTCTCTCACACACAATCACTCAGATCTGGTTCACCTGATCTGATTCTCTCTCAACCCAAATCACTCCTGGTAGTGAATAATAGCTCTAGGCATTAATCTAATCATAATCCTTGTTGTGGTTTGACTAATTTAATCCCAAAAAGCTACCCATATTCACTTTGATTGGTTTGATTCACTAATTCCGCCTTTGTGTGAATTAAACCTTTTGATCTCGAAGTTCCTAGTCATGCTTCATCATTGGTATCAGAGTGTTGGTTGTGATTTCAACATCATCAAGTGATTTTTGGTGATTAATAGGGTTTATTATTTGGGTTTTTGAGATAAAAGTGATTTTAATTAAAAAGGAATCATTTTTACGTGTGTAATTGTAATTAGAGAGTGTGTTTATGTTTGTTTTGTGCTAATCCGGCTTTTGGATGAAGAAATTGAGGTTTAACATCAATTTTTTAGGGTTTTTGGGTGATTTGAGCTGAACAGCAGCTCACACGAATGGGTCAAAATTTTTGATCACACGCACGGTTAACCACACGGTTGATCGTCACTTGTGAACTCACACGTACGGGTTAGCATAACCTTTTGAGGTTAAGTGACTAGAGTCTGATCACACTAGTGATCAAACGGTTGATTGTGACACGTACGAGTAATCACACGGGTGATTATCACGCGCACGGTTGTTACTCAGTGTTCAGTTTTGTTGGTTAAGTAGTAATACGTACGCTTGAGTATGTGACACGTACGGTTGATACTTTTACATGTACGGTTGATACTATCACACTTACGATTGATAACCTGAACCGCACGGTTTACCCTTTGGTAAAGTTTTCAAGATGTTTAATTCAAATGATTATGCATTGGCCGCACCATTAGTTCAGAGCATTACGAATATGACTCAACGATTACTCGTTGCTGAGAGTGAATCAGGAAGTGGTACGAAATGTCTGAGGTTACTAAATATGGATAATTATTCTACTTGGAAGTCAAGGTTTACGATTTGGTCTGATGGTCAAGACACGAAGATTTGGAAGTACATTGAAACCGAATTTCAATGGCCACGTTCACCAGTTACGAATGAGTTATATACATTACACAACATGCCTTCTTAAGAATGTGAGGAGTATAACTTGGAGAAAAAGATGTACTGTAATTTGACGAGTGCTCTTGATGGTCCGATTTTACATCAATTTCTGTGTCATGATAATTCATTCAAGATATGGGAAGCACTTCGTACTTTCAATGAAGGAAATTCATCTTACAGAACTAGAAAAGGTTTAGAGTTGAAAGCTAAGTTTGATCGTTTTCACTGGCAAGTTGGAGAGTCTATTACAGAATTGGTTGAAAGATTTCGTCATTTGCTAGCTGAAATACATAAGCATGATGTAACTATTGACGAGAAAGACAAAGTGACATGTCTAGCTGGAGCATTACTGTTAGAATGGAATGGTTTTGTATTAACTATGAAAACTAGTGGAGAATTAGCTACTGCTACAGTGAACTCGTTTATCACAAGACTTTAGGAAGAAGAACTAGAGTTGTTAAACAAAGTCAAGAGGTCTAAACAAGTTCAAGACACCAAAATGTATTGTCCAAATGGTTACACACCGCCTAAGTCGGCTCATGCACCATTTCAAATAGCTTTTGCTACGAACAATCAGAATATGTATGGTTTGAATGCTAGCAGTGCACCTATTCAACAAACTTCATATCCACCACAAGTTTCACCTTGTTCACTCAACAATCAATCACAACCTACTTCGAATACTACTGAGTCATCTACACCGACTGCATCAGATGTCCTTTCTGCACTTAAGATCAAAAACATGAGGAAAGCTGGGAAAGAAAAGATTAGTGAAGATATAGCTTTGCTGTAAAGCCTTGTTAATTCTTATGATAGTTATCTTGATGGTCGCATAGGTAATATTCATCTAACAACTGAAGATTATCATCAACTTGATAAGAACGAAGCCGAGAAGATGGATATTATGTGGTGTATGGCAAATCTTGTGAGACGTGCTAGAGATTATGAAGAGAAAACTGGGAAACTGATCAGTCTGACCAAAGATACAAAACTGGGTTTTGATATGAATACTGTTACTTACTTCAACTGTGGAGAATTAGGTCATTTTTCAAGGCAGTGTACATAACAAAAGAAGCAGGGTAATCGTAATCCGTTCAAGAATCAGAATTATACTTCTCAGAGTCATTCAACTAAACATGAGATCTACATTACTGATAAAGTAAATGAAGCTGATGCAGCTGAAAGTCAGAACAAAGCTTTGGTTGTTATTCATGGAGACGGTGATGATTGGTCTATGAAGTTAAATGTGGCTGACCCACAACCTAAAGCCAACATGGAAAAGATCACCGAAGTAGAAGAATACTGTGTCACTAGTCAAAACATAATTGAGAAGCTGACTGCTCGTGCTGAAAGAGCTGAAGAATTGTCAAGAACCATTCAAAGAGAGAAGGTTCAGAAGCATGTTAAGAGTAAATTCAAAAAGGCACGTGATTCGGTTCCTCGTACACCTGAATCTGGAAGTGTTTCACCGACATCATCAGAGGACTACTACTTCAACAGTTGGAAGGATAAGTATGGTGATACCTCAGTGTTTGAAGACAGTCTAGAAGCAGATCATAGTGAAGAAACATTAGTTGATGCTGATAAGGAATTAGACGAATGGGGTAGAATGATTACTGTTGAATTGGAGATGTTAGTTCTTTTGGGTGAAGGTTCAGACCTCGAGAGTGTAAATTTAGATGTTGATGATTCGGACAAGACGTCAGAATTAGAGGTTGAAGATAAAGCTGATCATACTGGAGTAGATCAAACTGATTTTGAAGCATTGAACAAGCAAGCAGTAGACTTATTGAAGATGTGCTTATCAGCTAGTGATCTTGAAAAGGTTTCCGGTTTGACAAGAGCCAAAGATATCTGGGATAGACTTGAAGAGATTCATTTGGGTAAAGATGCTGATACATCAGAGTTTCTTACAGACTCGTCAGAATCAGAAGATGAGCTCGATGATGGGAAGAAGACAGATTTCTTTGCATTTATGGCTGAGACTTCCTCATCAAATAATGCTCAACAGGTATCTTCTGATCCATCTACTGTTATTGAATGTGTTAAATGTGCTGAATCTAAGGTAACAATAGATAATTTAACTAAGGCATATGCGGAGATGAAAGAAAAATGACATGCTGACCATGTGACCACTAAGGTTGAAAATGAGTTGAAATAGCAAATCAAAGTTTATAAAAAACAACTTCATGATCTTAAATGTTATAACTTTGATATAAATCAAGCTTTAGTTAAACGTGTTGACACAATAAACGAATTGAAGAAAGAAAATGAATGTGTTAAAGATGATTTAGAAGCTATGTCAATTAAGATGAAATGTTGGGAAAATGCGTCACAATGGAATGCATTAATGGTGGAATTAAATGACACCAAGGGAAAGGGTATTGGATTAAAGGCCGTAGCTCCACCATTTAAGAATAAATTTGTTAATGTAAATGTTGTTGATGGACGACCAGAAGACTGTATTCCACCTAGTTATGAGGACTATGTTGAGAAGAACAAAAAGTGTAGCTCAACTGAGAATGCACCTTCTGATGATACCACTGAAGGATCTTTAGATCATGATGAAGATAAGAAAACTGGTCTAGGAGATAAGTCGGAGAAAAGGAAGGTGATAACACCTGATGAGCCAATTCGGATTATGAAAAATCCAAAGTTTGCTAATAGAGTGGTTCCACTGGTTACACCTAAACCTGTATCTAAACCCATTCCTAGAAAGAGATCAAACGATTCTCCTGTGTTTACAAAAACACAAGATCCCTCTTCCTCTAACTCTAATAATCAATATCAATCTAGAGGATATAGAGAATTTCGACAATGTTTTAGTTGTGGTGTGTTTGGACACATTGCTGCTAACTGTCCTACAAGGTATAGAACACAAAGAAGTAAAATTGACCTCACATATGATGATCACCGATCACATCATGCTCATAGAACAGATTCACCTGTTCGTGATGAAGTTCGTACTAGAAGACAAATGACAAATGTTGTCTATCGAGACTATAAGAGAAAGAACTTCAATAGGATAATTTCCCCTGTGAAGATTAAGGTTCCTAAGAAGGATACCGAGGCAAGAGTTTCCGAATCAAGTGATCGAGGTAAAGCCTATGAATCTAAGGCACGATCACCTTCGCAAAAAGCTAGTCGTAGGAAATACTTTTCCCGTACCAGACCACGAGTGAATCGCTCTGAAGATGAGCAAAATGTGAAAAACCAGAAGAGCAATGTTGCTTCTTCTAAACTGTCTAAGTTTATGGTTTCAGACGATGAGGTTCCACCTGACTCAAATGGGAAATGGATGGAAGTTCAAGCTATGGGTGTTAATGGACAACCTACTGCCGTCCAGGCGTGGGTTCCCATTATCAATTAATTCTTTTAATGTGATATGCAGGGAACCAGGCTACCTGCAAACAACACCTGGATAGTGGATAGCGGCGCTTCGAGACATATGACTGGACAGCTATCTCTTCTCTCAGATGTACACCCAATTAAGGGAGGTTATGTTGCATTTGCTGGAGATAAAGGAGGTCACATTTCAGCTTAAGGTTTATTGAAGAATGATAAAGTTAGTTTCGACAAAGTAAACTACTGTCAAGAGCTTGCAAATAATTTGTTGTCGGTTTCACAAATCTGTGAAAAATCCTTCAAAGTAGCATTTGATGACGAATTCAGCTACATTTTGAAACCAGAGTTTGTGATTCCTCCAGAAATGATTTTGATGAAGGCTCCTAGACAAGCTAATTTATACATGCTAGATATGAATGTTGCTACTTCAACTGCTGAACATCATCAAGCTTTTGTTTCTAAAGTGACTGAACAAAATTCTATTACATGGAATAAACGCATGGGTCATTTAAGTTTTCGGAAGAAGAACCATCTGGTTCACAACAATCTTGTAGAAGGTGTTGATCTTCGATCTTTTCAGATTCCAGGAACATGTGTTCCGTGTAAGAAGGGTAAGCAGAGCAAGAAAGCTCATAAGTTGGTGAAGTATAATCCTATCTCTGCTCCACTTGAATTGTTACATATGGATCTTTTCTGTCCAATCCGTTTTGAAAGCATTGATGGAAGTAAGTATTGTCTGGTGGTAACTGATGATTATTCAAGATTCTCTTGGGTAATGTTCTTGAAAGAGAAGTCCGATACGTTTGAGAACTTGAAAGTGCTAATCAATCGATTAGAGACATGTTTTAATTTGAAAGTCAGAAAGATTCGTTGTGACAACGGTACAGAATTCAAGAATCAGTTTCTTGCAGGTTTTTGTATTGAAAAAGGTATCAATATACAGTTCAGTTTTGCATACGCTCCATAGATGAATGGTGTTGCTAAAAGAAAGAATAGGGTTCTGATTGAGACTGCTAGAACTATGCTAGCTGATTCATCTTTACCTGTTCATTTTTGGGGTGAAGCTGTTACAAATTCTTGTTACACTATGAATTGGGTATTAACTGTTAAATGATTGGGTAAGACTTTCTATGAGTTATTACATGGGAGAAAACCATCATTGAAGCATCTAGAACCATTTGGTGCACTGTGCACCATTTTAAAAAGAAAACCAGGAAGTAAGTTTGATTCAAAAGTGGTTACTTTCAACAATGAGATGAGATGTGTTGAAGAATGGTCTGAAGTTGATGTCCAGAGGAATCATATGAAAAGTGTTCCAAAGAGTCATCCTTGGATTTTTAACTACGATGAGCTGATAGATTCATTTAATCTTGCTCCAGATCAGACGGAGAATCAAGTTGAGTTACAAATGCTGTTTGATTTGCAAAATGAACCAGAAGTTTATGCCCCTACTTCAACTCCATTACCTACTTTCGTTGAACCAGCACAAGATTCAAATCAAGATGTTGATCCAGTGTACGATACCTACGGATCTGATATTTCGAGTGAAAATTCTGATAATCCTGAAGATGGAGATACCACGAATCTACATCGAGAAATACCTGTTCCCGCACACCCAGTTTCCAGAACTACAGCTGCTCATCCTAGAGAGAACATTATTGGAGATCCGAATGAATGTGTTAAGATAAGAAGACAAGTTCAGTTTGATGGTCAAGTTGATTCTCATATGACAGCCGCTGCTGCATATTACGAGTACTCATGTCATATTTCTAGAATAGAGCCAAAGACAACAAAAGAAGCTTTGAAGCATGTTGATTGGGTGATGGCTATGCAAGAAGAGATTCAGCAGTTCCATCGTCTAGATATTTAGAAGTTAGTTACTAAGCCGCATGGTGCGAAAGTAATCCACCTCAAATGGGTTTGGAAGTGTAAATTCGACGAAGATGACAATGTTACCCGTAACAAAGCAAGATTAGTTGCTATAGGTTATCAGCAAGATCCTGAATTTGATTACGATAAAGTTTTCGCTCATGTTGCCAGATTAGAAGCGATTCGCATTTTCTTGACTTTTGCGTCTTTTATGAAGTTTAAAGTTTATCAAATGGATGTTAAGAGTGCATTTCTTTATGGCAAGCTAAATGAAAGAGTATATGTCAGTCAACCTCCAGGTTTTGAAGATCATCTTCATCCTGACAAAGTTTACCGATTACGTCGAGCCCTTTATGGTTTACATCAAGCTCCTAGAGCTTGGTACGGACGGTTATCGAGTTATCTGATTGAAAAAGGATATCAAATGGGCACAGTAGACTGTACTCTGTTCAGAAAAGTTCAAGATGACGACATTATTTTAGTCCAGATTTATGTTGACGATATTATCTTCGGTGCTACTAAGCAGGAACTCGTTGATGAGTTCGAACAGGTGATGAAACACGAGTTCGAAATGAGTAAATTGGGTCTCTTACACTACTTTCTTGGTTTACAAGTCAAACAGACTAGTAATGGTATTTTTCTTCATCAAGCAAAGTATGTAAATTATATACTCGAATGTTTTGGTATGACTCAAGAACGTCCTGTGTCAACTCCGCTAGCTGTTAATCATGGTATTTCATTAGATTGTGAAGGAGAACCTGTTGACCCTACATACTATCGAGAAATTATCGGATCGCTCATGTATCTCACCGTGTCTAGGCCGGATATTATGTTCGCAACATGTCTGTGTGCTCGTTATCAAGTTAATCCGAATACAGTTCATCTTACAGCTGCCAAAAGAATTCTACATTATCTGTTGCATTCGTCAAATCTCGGCATTTGGTATTCGAACGATGAGAAGTTTGATCTTGTAGCTTATAGCGATTCAGATTATGCTGGTTGCAAAATCAACAACAAGTCTACATCAGGAGGATGTCAATTTCTAGGTGAAAGGCTGGTGACCTGGCAATGCAAGAAACAAACTGCAGTTGCTCTTTCCACATGTGAAGCTAAATATATAGATGCTGCTAGTTGTTGTTCACAAGTTGTTTGGATCCAACAACAACTTCGCGATTACGGGCTAAGAATCTCTTTCTTTCCTCTTTATATTGATAATACTGCTGCTATAGCAATTACTAAGAATCCTGTGCAACATTCTAAAACTAAACACATAGGTGTTAAATATCATTTTCTTAGGGATTGCCATGAGAAAAAGATTATTGAGGTTAAGATAATAGGTACTAAGGACCAAAGGGCTGACCTATTCACTAAGGCTTTTGATAAACCTAGGTTCTTACTCCTACTAGAGATGAATGGCATTGTTGATCGAGATAAAGTAATTACGGATGTTGTGTGTGAGGGTTAGTCAAGCTTTTAGACTTTGCATGTAGGATGCATGACATGTAGATTTTTGGTTGTTAATTATCTGTATTGCATATTTTTGCTTCCTGTCTGCATTTCTTTACATAATTTCTTTCATGATTGCATGCTAGTCTGTAGATATTTTCTGTTTGGTTAAAATGATAAAACACAAAAAGATTTTATATTTCAGCATTTTAGGGGGAGTATATGTTATCAGCAGAAAATACCTAAAAAGTGTAAAATACCTCACCAGAAAATCTTACAAAGTTGAAAAATCCGAAAATGAGCTTGTTTTGATTAATATGTTGGAGATGAAGAATTTACTGTACTGAGAATTGATATATTTGATTAGTAATGACTGATTTTAACGTTTATGTTTATCTGTTGTGTGATGTACTGATAGATGTGACTTATGAATTCCAGGCATTAGACAATCAGAATAAGAATAATGATCATCTAAGATTCAGAAGTCATGGATGATCTGTAGCGTTTGAAGGTAATCACCTAATTATCTCCGAAACTGTATGAAATGATAGTTGTTGAGGAACTCAACAGTCGGTTGAGGGTATCCCCTATCATAATTGATAATCGTTAGAGAAAGTTGGTGTTGGATGTCCCCAAGCAATATTCAACGTTGCTCTACCAATTCAGCTTCATAACTATGAATAGGACATTCAATAGATCATTTAAGGGGTTGAGGATTATCTGTTTGGCCGGTGCATACCACGTTGTCACGTGCCTGAGACTTAATAATCGAAACTAAACCCAGAAAATACAGAGAAAATTAGTTTATGTTGAAAGTAAGGTTCCTTCTCGCTTAAGGTCGAAAAGTATAATTCCTTATTGCGGACCGTTCAAGCATTTAAGGGAGAACACCTTCGAGTGATCTGAGCACACAACAAAGAAACATGAGTTCATGCATAAAAATGGAAAATCCATTCATGATTGCGTTCAAAATCAATATATCAAAAGACAGTGATATGCTGAAAAATATAATATCAAAAGAAAATCAATGTCAATAAAATTGGCGTATCAAGATGGCAAAGTCCTAAAAGTATGAAGAATGCTGATTCATGATGTGCTCATAAAGAACTCAGATCATTCTTAGTGTGACGCCCCCGCGCAGCTTGAATTGTTTAATCACGACGTTCACACTAAACTATCAAGATTATTGTCGTCTGCAATATAGAGTTATACCTATTAAGACCGTAAGTTTGAAAGATACTTACCTAGATATACTCTAATACTTATTTATGAAAGTTTAACTTTCGATTCCGTTTTCCATGACAACTTGAACATAAAGAAGTTAAGGGCCTCGAGATTTATTTTGTGTGACAACTGGTCATCAGGCAAGTCTGCTTTAACTGTAGACCAATCCCCGCGGTAAATAATGCGCCTATTCGGATAATCCAATATACTCTAAGATCTGCTGTTCCAAATAGACTGAAGATTGTCAACACACTGATAGAAGCCAAAGGCTGACAGGGTTATTCAAAATGCTGTGAGAACCATCCTGTTCAATTTGAATGAAGTACATGGAAAGAGATAACGGAAAGTTACGTGTAATGAATTGACTGAAGGTTTTTCGTATGCCCGAGAGACATATTTAATTAATATGGCTAATATGTTATGATCGAAGTCGGGTCATACCCAATAACAAGATTACCAACACCTTAAACGTATTTAAGCTTAACGATTAAATCATTAAGTAAATACGCGACACTTGGATTTTAGAAAATCGGTTTTCTAAGATGTTATCACTTGAGATAAATTATTTGGATAATTTATATATAATTATTTATAAGTTTAAATGATTATATTGTGTTATATTTTATAAAAGGTTTATAAAATGTGAAAGTAACATAATAAATACATGTTTTATATATATATAACAAGTTTATATATATGTTAATACATTGTTATAAAAATATATAGTGGGCAGTTTTTGGGACTCCAAGACACTCCCATGCTTGGTTTTATTTGTTACTTTTAAGACTACACAAGTCCTAAGGTGCATGCACAACTCTTGGACCAAAGTTTGAATTATTCTCTCAAGTGAAACTAGATATTCCAAGCTTGTAAAACCTGCAGAATTTCAGCTACTGCTGCTGTCCAAAACCGTGGCCTTTTGGCACTCTAAAGGAGGTTCTAAATTTGTTTTGCAAGCTCAATTCAAGTGTCATTCAATTCCTAACTAAAGGCAAGGGTTTTGGGCCAAAGGATCAATCCTTAATTAATAATGTTACTTAATTGCGGATTGAGTGCAATAAGATTATAATGGAGGATGAGATGTTTGATGATTATTTTGGGCCCCGATGATCGTCTTTCACTTTAACTATCAAGTGATCAACCACCCCGACCCGTCTTGATAGTTAATTAGCATAATTCACCTTTGCGCGATGTAAAAATCCCTTGGGCAAGATCACAAGTGCAAATTACAAAGGCTTAGGCAAAATGGCAGAGAATCAACAACCCATAAATGAGAGGCCAAGCTCTCTATTTATAGTATTCGAGATATTCACGGTCTGCGAATTACCTAACCGTCTGCGGAAACTCAGCGGATTAAACCGCAGTCATTTATTAACGCGGGAGTCCATCTGCTGATCTTATTTTCAGCGAACACTTCATAACTTTGCCTTACAGTTCGCGCAGTTCTGCCCTTGGCCTTTAGCAAATAAAATATACATATACAATGCTATGTATATGATCAGTTATTGCTTGGGGTATTACTTGCTTGAGGCTTCAAGTTAGAAGCTCACTTTCCATCATCTTCATCATCATCTTGCTCATTTGAAAACAACCCTCAACTTTCTTGAGGAGGTATGAATCTTACTTCCTTGTTCTTATATGTAAGCATATGTTTTAAGACTTGATAACAATATGGAATTCATTTGTAAATGGTTTAACATATGTAAACTTGGTTTTATAAACAATCATGCTTCCGCTTTGTTTAACTATCATAAAATGGCTTTGTGATTATGTTGACATATAAACTTCTTGTTATGTTGAATTCCATCATTGACAACCTAATAAAAACGCACAATCATAAGTGATGGAAGAATCAAGGATTAATGAACTTAGCATGATCTCAAAAATTATTGCTTTATAGTGTTCAAGTAATTAATGCCAACATGATTGTCGATATGTCCGGAATGAATATGTTCATGTTTAATGAGGATTGATATCAGTAATTACATGATAATAGACATAGAACGGATAATTAGGAATGAACAACAGAAATTGATTCAATATGTCAGTTCTGATCCATTTTTAAAATAGTTAATCATCTTGCTCAAAAAAAAAATGTGGATTTGTATGTCTTATATATCTGTATTGTTAATTTGTTTGCATTGAAAACTATAAAACAATAAAAAGATTTTGGTTTGCATGTTATTGCATTTCATGATAGAATGTCTTTCATTTGAATAATTTTAGTTACATGACTTTTTACCTCAGAAAATTCATAAAGATTCTATCAGTTCCTTTTTTTTCTGATTATCCTCTAAGTGCATAACGACATCTGAAAGAACTTTGTTGAGATCAAGATATTGGGCCACCAAATCCATGAGATATAAGTTTGTAGAGCTTGTGACTGTTTGAAGGACATTGATGATTTAGATTGCTAATGAACTTAAGTTGACATTACACTGTAGGATTTACTCTTGGAACACAGAATGATTAGAGTAATAACCTTGTTTAGGTTAGGATTTTGTCTGCCTAAGTGTTAATGGTCATTTCTTGAAGGTTTAGTGATTTTTGACTCAAGTTGAAAGTGCTTGTTAGATCTAAGATTTCCGAACGAGTCGAAATCCTAAGGTTGTAAAATTTTGAAGTTTTGAAATTGCCTAAGTGCTCACACGCACACTTGATGTGTGAATCGTACGATTGACCACACGTTTGAGGTTAACCATACGGGTGACCCTGATCAAAATTGTCCTAAGACAATTGGGTCACACGCACGTGTGATTTAGGTGAGACGCGCGTTTGATGGTGGATCGTGTGATCAACCGCACGGTTGATCACGAGAGTATAAATAGGGGTGATGAGCTCAGCAGCTCACACTTGTGCACCCAACTCTTTTTCTCTCTCTAAATTCGATCATCACCGATCAAGCATTCCTTTGCAACGAACGTTAAGCATCTTTAGACGAATCCAACGCCACCTATTAGGTATGATTTCATCGAGTTTAGATACCTTAATTTGTTGTTTTAATGAGTCGAAACCCTAAGGGTATATAACTCGAATTTTGTGAAATTGAAGGTTGTTTTGATGTGTATATGTAATTGTTTTGTGTTTAACGGAACCTTATGATGCTATCGTAATGTAAATCGGTCCATAAAATGCACAATTATGTGATTTTGATGATTTGAAAAAGGCATTTAATAAGGGTTTCATCAGACATGCACGAGTGACGTCACTCGCACGCGTGAGACATGACTCACACGAGTAAGTGCAAGGTTGATCATCAACCGTGTGGACCTTTGAGCTCACTCATTTGTCTTGAATTTATTAATCACTCGTTTGAAAGAGCTGACACGTGTCACCACATGGTTGATTCACTCGCTTATGTTTTAATGCATCAGCCGTGTACCCTGTCTGAAACCATATTACTGCTCAAACGTGTCAACAGTGACATGAGTGACTATATCACTCACACGGTTGATCTCTCAGCCGCACGTATGACACTGTCACTCGCACGTTTCATCCTGTTTAACATATTCATGACACGTTGATGCAAATGCTTTAATGCTTTATGTTGATTAATTTATATATCTAACATCTCTGTTAACGTTTCAGTATTTGTTTAGATATCATCAGATGGCAGAACAACAAGTAAACGTTCCAGTTGTTAACATTGAAGGACAGGGGGAGCAACAAGTTAATCCACAAGCTAATCCTCAAGCTAATCCTATCAATCCACCTGCTCAACAATGTAGTGACCCGAACTTTTCCATATTTATATATATTAATTGAGATTGATATTTACATGACTAAATGTTTCCAACGTGTTAAGCAATCAAACTTGTTAAGACTTGATTAAATGAAATAAGTTTCATATAGACAATTGATCACCCAAGTTGACTGGCGATTCACGAACGTTATAAATTTGTAAAAACTACATGTTGTGGTATATATAGACCTATATATATGGTTGACATGAGATTATGATGAGTAAGTATCTCACTAAGTATATTAACAATGTGTGATATACATAAGAAATGAGATTACTAAGTTAAGAAACTTGAAATGATATATATAACGATTATCGTTATGATAACGTCTACTAAATGCATATGTATCATATTAAGATATTGATACACTATATTTAACATGATAAAATGATATTTAAATATATCATTAAGTATGTTAACAATGAATTACATATGTAAAAACAAGACTACTAACTCAAGAATTACGAAACGAGACTTATATGTAACGGTTATCGTTGTAACGATATTTTAATGTATATATCATATTAAGATATATTCATACATCATAATATCATGATAACATAATAATTTAACATCTCATTTGATATAATAAACATTGGGTTAACAACATTTAACAAGATCGTTAACTTAAAGGTTTCAAATCAACATTTACATGTAACGACTAACGATGACTTAACGACTCAGTTAAAATGTATATACATGTAGTGTTTTAATATTTATTCATATACTTTTGAAAGACTTCAAGACACTTATCAAAATACTTCTACTTAACAAAAATGCTTACAATTACATCCTCGTTCAGTTTCATCAACAATTCTACTCGTATGCACCCGTATTTGTACTCGTACAATACACAGCTTTTAGATGTATGTACTATTGGTATATACACTCCAATGATCAGCTCTTAGCAGCCCATGCGAGTCACCTAACACATGTGAGAACCATCATTTGGTAACTAGCATGAAATATCTCATAAAATTACAAAAATATTAGTAATCATTCATGACTTATTTACATGAAAACAAAATTACATATCCTTTATATCTAATCCATATACCAACCACCAAAAACACCTACAAACACTTTCATTCTTAAATTTTCTTCCACTAAGTGATCTCTCTAAAGTTCCATCTTCAAGTTCTAAGTGTTCTTCATAAATTCCATAAGTATAGTTTCATTAAAATCAAGAATACTTCCAAGTTTGCAAGTCTACTTCCAAGCTTTCTAATCCATTCCAAGTAATCATCTAAGATCAAGGAACCTTTGTTATTTATAGTAGGTTATCTTTCTAATTCAAGGTAATATTCATATTCAAACTTTGATTCAATTTCTACAACTATAACAATCTTATTTCGAGTGAAAATCTTACTTGAGCTGTTTTCGTGTCATGATTCTGCTTCAAGAACTTTCAAGCCATCCAAGGATCCTTTGAAGCTAGATATATTTTTCTCATTTCAAGTAGTTTTATCCAGAAAACTTGAGGTAGTAATGATGTTCATAACATCATTCGATTCATACATATAAAGCTATCTTATTCGAAGGTTTAAACTTGTAATCACTAGAACATAGTTTAGTTAATTCTAAACTTGTTCGCAAACAAAAGTTAATCCTTATAACTTGATTTTAAAAATCAATTAAATACATGTTCTATATCTATATGATATGCTAACTTAATAATTTAAAACTTGGAAACGCGATGAACACCATAAAATCGGATATACGCCATTGTAGTGAAACCGGGGGCTGTTTTGGTTTGGATAATTAGAAACTATGATAAACTTTGATTTAAAAGTTGTTCTTCTGGGAAAATGATTTTTCATATGAACATGAAACTATATCCAAAAATCTTGGTTAAACTCAAAGTGAAAATATGTTTTTCAAAATGGTCATCAAGATGTCGTTCTTTCGACAGAAATGACTACCTCTTTAGTAATTGACATGTAACTTAAATTTCTGACTATAAACCTATACTTTTTCTGATTGGATTCTTAAATTAGAGTTCAATATGAAACCATAGCAATTTGATTCACTCAAAACGGATTTAAAATGAAGAAGTTATGGGTAAAACAAGATTGGATATTTTTGATCTTTTTTGCTACGGGAAATGTTTAACAAATCTATACAAATCATATCCTAGCTAACTTATATTGTATTATACATGCATTCTAATATATTATGTAATCTTGGGATACCATAGACACGTATGCAAATGTTTTGACATATCATATCGACCCATGTATATATATTATTTGCAACAACCATAGACACTCTATATGCAGTAATGTTGGAGTTAGCTATACAGGGTTGAGGTTGATTCCAAAACTATATATACTTTGAGTTGTAATCTAGCCTGAGACGTGTATACACTGGGTCGTGGATTGATTCAAGATAATATATATATCGATTTATTTCTTTACATCTAACTGTGGACAACTAGTTGTAGGTTACTAACGAGGACAGCTGACTTAATACACTCAAATCTTTAAAACATAATAAAAATGGTTGTAATTATATTTTGATATATATGTACATATTTGTATAGGTTCGTGAATCGATCCGTGGCCAAGTCTTATTTCCGAGGAAGGAAATATCTGTGAAGGTGAGTTATAGTCCCACTTTTAAAATCTAATATTTTTGGGATGAGAATACATGCAGGTTTTATAAATGATTTACAAAATAGACAAAAGTATGTGAAACTACATTCTATGGTTGAATTATCGAAATCGAATATGCCCCTTTTTATTAAGTCTGGTAATCTAAGAATTAGGGAACAGACACCCTAATTGACGCGAATCCTAAAGATAGATCTATTGGGCCTAACAAACCCCATCCAAAGTACCGGATGCTTTAGTACTTCGAAATTTATATCATATCCGAAGGGTGTCCCGGAATGATGGGGATATTCTTATATATGCATCTTGTTAATGTCGGTTACCAGGTGTTCACCATATGAATGATTTTTATCTCTATGTATGGGATGTGTATTGAAATATGAAATCTTGTGGTCTATTGTTACGATTTGATATATATAGATTAAACCTATAACTCACCAACATTTTTGTTGACGTTTAAAGCATGTTTTTTCTCAGGTGAATACTAAGAGCTTCCGCTGTTGCATACTAAAATAAGGACAAGATTTGGAGTCCATGCTTGTATGATATTATGTAAAACTGCATTCAAGAAACTTATTTTTGATGTAATATATTCGTATTGTAAACCATTATGTAATGGTCGTGTGTAAACGGTATATTTTAGATTATCATTATTTGATAATCTACGTAATGATTTTTAAACCTTTATAGATAAAATAAAGGTTATGGTTGTTTTAAAAATGAATAAAGTCTTTGAAAAACGTCTCATATAGAGGTCAAAACCTCGCAACGAAATTAATTAATATGGAACGTTTATAATCAATATGAACGGGACATTTCAGTTGGTATCCGAGCGTTGGTCTTAGAGAACCAGAAAATTTGCATTAGTGTGTCTTATAGAGTTTGTTAGGATGCATTAGTGAGTCTGAACTTTGACCGTGTTTTCTTTAAAAATGATTGCTTAACATTTTTGTTGGAAACTATATATTATTAACATGTAAATATTATGTGATATATTAATCTCTTAACATATTTGATATTGTGTGATAGATGTCTACCTCTAGCATAAATCCCATTGACTCACCTAATAATAACGAAGAGTCGAATATATATTGGCAAGATTCACAAGTTCCCGAAGAACCGGAAGAAGAGGAAACGGAACCGGAAGAAGAGGAACCGAAAGAAGAGGAACCAGAAGAAGAAGAACCGGAAGAAGAAGAGGTTCCGGAGGGGGGAATAGTAGGAACCACAGAAAACCGGTCAAATAAAAGAAAATCCTCAACCAATGGACCAAAGTTAATAATGGTCAATGGTGTTTCCGCTAAGGAAGTAAAATACGGGGAAAATTAACAATTTTCCGATGAATCGGATCCTGATGAGGATTCCGATGATGTTATAGAAATTACCCTGACCCAATTTAATGAGGCAAAAGAAAATAATAAGGGAAAAGGCATCAAAATAGAGAAATCTGATTCCGACCCCGATGAACTTTATATGTACCGTCAACACCTGTATTTTCAATATCGTGACAATAACCTGGGAACCTCTAAATCACTAGGTTTTTCTAAACCAATGTGGAAAACTACGGCTCATATTAGAGGAACATCATATATCCCTAGAAAATTAGGGAAAAGAACCAAGTCCGAAGAAGAAGAAACCAGTGATTCAGATTATAGGGTTGTAATCATGTTGTGTATTATATGTATTGTAGTGTGCTTGTACTTTTATGTTCTATGTAAAAATTGCTTGTATTGTTGTTATTATGAATCTAATCTTTTTCTATTTTACAATATAAAAACAAAATGGACGTTAATGGTAGACAACCGAATATTTTAGAAGACCTACCAGAGGATATGATTGAAGAAATCTTGTCTAGAGTCGGTCAGAATTCATCAGCACATTTAGTTATGGTGAAATTAACTTGTCAAACATTTGAAAGTCTTTCCAGAAATGCCTTAGTTTATAAAAGGCTTTCCTTTGATAGGTGGGGTATATCACATTGGGGAGACTTTAAGTTACGCCGTGTTTTCTTTAAAGCGTTAAATGCGGGGAACCCAAATGCAATTTTACGCTACGGGTTAAGAACCTATTTTGACTCAACATATCCCAACATAGGATTTTGTGAATTAGAAAGAGCTTCTAACATGCAACATAAAGAACCATGTTATGCTTACGGGTTAGTGATGTTCGCTTCTTACCAAAGTGAGAAAAAGAACATCGGATTGCAGCTTTTAAATAAAACTTTCCCACAAGTGACGGATTCAGTCGTTGGGGTGAGAAACAAGGTTTTTAGATTATTACGGGGCTGTTGGACATTACGAAACCCTCGTCCTTTTGACGACATTACAACATGCTGCCTAGCCAATGGTCAAAACAGTTATTTTCCATAAGACCAAGGATGGGAAGTCATCTTAGTAAAACCAGAATGCATGACTTGTTTCTCGACTTATGAATTACGTGTCTTTATTTCCTTTGCTGAACAACTTGCGTATTAACTAGATTTATCTTCAAAACTGTCCTGTATCAAAGTGTACTATATTTCATGTTATATGTAATATAGCGAAGTTGTAAGTTTGAAGAATATTTGTATGTGATATATTATTATAATCAGTTTTTCATATGGAATTGTAGTAGTTGAATTGTATATTAGCTACTAAGTATGAACTTAACGGGTAGGTAGTACCCAAATTTAAACTTATAAAACGCTAATATGAAGAAAAAGCTTTTATAAATGAGTTCATATTATGCTACGAGATACTATTGACTACTCTTAATATTCTGTATGATTAACTTGTTTCATTTGACTATTTTGAAGGAAATGGCACCGAATACTCGACACACCTTGAATATGAGCGAAGAGGAATTTCGTGCCTTTCTTGCTTCAAACATAGCTGCAGTACAGGCCGTGCTACATACCAACAATAACTCTGAATCTAGTAATACAGCTAACGTCACAAGAAATCGTGTAGGATGCTCCTACAAGGAATTCACTGCCTGCAAACCTTCAGAATTTGATGGGACCGAAGGACAAATCGGATTGAAACGGTAGACCGAGAAAGTTGAGTTGGTGTTTGCCATAAGTAAGTGTGCTGAAGGAGACAAAGTGAAGTACGCTATGCATACCTTCACAGGTATTGCGTTAACATGGTGGAATACCTATCTAGAGCAAGTGGGATAAGATGCTGCTTACGCGCTACCGTGGTCAGCATTCAAGCAAATGATGAATGAGAAGTACCGTCCCAGAACCGAGGTCAATAAGCTCAAGTCAGAACTTAGAGGGTTACGAACACAGGGATTCGATATTACTTTGTACGAAAGACGATTCACAGAATTGTGCCTATTGTGTCCGAGAGTGTTCGAAGATGAGGAAGAGAAGATCGACGCGTTTATGAAAGGGTTACCGGAGAGAATCCAAGAAGATATAAGTTCACACGAGCCTGACTCCATATAAAAGGCATGTAGAATGGCTCACAAACTAGTGAACCAGATTGAGGGAAGAATTAAAGAACAGGCGGCTGAAGAGGCCAACGTGAAGCTAGTCAAAAGAAAGTGGGAGGAAAACGGTGATAAGAGTCACCAATACAACAACAACTATCCCAACAATCGCAACATCAATCGCAACAACAACAAACCGCACAACAACAACAACAACAACAACTACAACAATCATCCTAACAACAATTATAACCGCAACAACAACAATAATCAGAAGCAGCTATGCCAAAGGTGTGAAAAGTATCACTCAGGGTTCTGCACCAAATTTTACAACAAGTGTAAAAGAAATGGTCATAGCGCGGCGAAGTGTGAGGTCTACGGACCAGGGGTTAACAGAACGAAAGGAAAAATGGTGTCGGAACGAGTAATGGTGGAGCAAGTAGTGTCGGAGCAAGTTATGCCAATGTAGTTTGTTATAAATGTGGAAAACCGGGCCACATTATTAGAAATTGCCCGAACCAGGAGAACACGAATGGACAAGGCAGCGGAAGAGTTTTCAATATTAATGCGGCAGAGGCACAGGAAGACCCGGAGCTTGTTACGGGTACGTTTCTTATTGATAATAAATCTGCTTACGTTTTATTTGATTCGGGTGCGGCTAGAAGCTATATGAGTAGAGATTTTTGTGCTAAATTAAGTTGTCCATTGACGCCGTTGGATAGTAAATTTTTACTCAAATTAGCAAATGGTAAATTAATTTCAGCAGATTATATATGCCGGAATCGAGAAATTAAACTGGGTAGCGAAATATTTAAGATTGATTTGATACCAGTAGAGTTAGGGAGTTTTGATGTAATAGTTGGCATGGACTGGCTGAAGGAGATGAAAGCAGAGATCGTATGTTACAAAAATGCAATTCGCATTGAACGAGAAGAAGGAGAACCCTTAATGGTGTACGAAGAAAAGGGAAACACGAAGCTACATCTTATTAGTAATTTGAAGGCACAAAAACTAATAAGAAAAGGTTGCTATGCTGTTCTAGCACATGTCGAGAAAGTACAAACTGAAGAAAAGAGCATCAATGATGTTCCCGTCGCAAAAGAATTTTCCGATGTATTTCCGAAAGAATTACCGGGACTACCTCCACATCGATCTGTTGAATTTCAAATAGATCTTGTACCAGGAGCTGCACCAATAGCTCGTGCTCCTTACAGACTCGCACCCAGCGAGATGAAAGAACTGCAAAGCCAACTGCAAGAACTATTAGAACGTGGTTTCATTCGACCAAGCACATCACCATGGGGAGCTCCTGTTTTATTTGTCAAGAAGAAGGATGGTACATTTAGGTTGTGTATTGACTACAGAGAGTTGAATAAACTTACCATCAAAAACCGTCATCCACTGCCGAGAATTGACGACTTATTTGATCAACTACAAGGCTCGTCGGTTTATTCGAAAATCGATTTACGTTCTGGATATCATCAAATGCGAGTAAAGGAGGATGATATTCCAAAAACTGCTTTTAGGACGCGTTATGGTCATTACGAGTTTATGGTTATGCCGTTTGGATTGACTAACGCACCAGCTGTGTTCATGGACCTTATGAACCGAGTGTGTGGGCCATATCTTGACAAGTTTGTCATTGTTTTCATTGATGACATACTTATTTACTCAAATAATGATCAAGAGCACGAAGAACATTTGAGAAAAGTGCTAGAAGTATTGAGGAAAGAAAAACTGTACGCTAAGTTTTCAAAGTGTGCATTTTGGTTGGAAGAAGTTCAATTCCTTGGTCACATAGTGAACAAAGAAGGTATCCAGGTAGACCCGGCGAAGATCGAAACCATTGAAAAGTGGGAAACCTCAAAAACTCCGAAGCATATACGTCAATTTTTAGGATTGGCTGGTTACTACAGAAGATTCATCCAAGATTTCTCCAAAATAGCAAAACCCTTGACTGCATTAACGCATAAAGGGAATAAATTTGAATGGAAGGATGAACAAGAGAAGGCGTTTCAGTTATTGAAGAAAAAGCTAACTACGGCACCTATATTGTCATTGCCTGAAGGGAATGATGATTTTGTGATTTATTGTGACGCATCAAAGCAAGGTCTCGGTTGTGTATTAATGCAACAAAAGAAGGTGATTGCTTATGCGTCTAGAGAATTGAAGATTCAAGAGAAAAATTATATGACTCACGATTTGGAATTGGGTGCTGTTATTTTTGCATTAAAGACTTGGAGGCATTATTTATATGGGGTCAAAAGTATTATATATACCGACCACAAAAGTCTCCAACATATATTTAATCAGAAGCAACTGAATATGAGACAACGCAGGTGGATTGAATTGTTGAATGATTATAATTTTGAGATTGGATACCACCCGGGGAAGGCGAATGTGGTAGCTGACGCTTTGAGTAGAAAGGACAGAGAACCTATACGGGTAAAAGCTATGAATATAATTATTCATACTAACCTTACTACTCAAATAAATGAGGCGCAACAGGGGGTTGTAAAAGAAGGAAAGTTGAAGAATGAGATACCCA